>NC_138177.1:44748614-45333287 GCF_964165515.1 Mesoplodon bidens | reverse complement strand
GATAAGCTAAAAATACATATGGGACAGCATCAAGTGGACTGATATACACATTATAGGTGTTCCAGGAGGAAAAAGAGAGAGATAAAGGAGCAGAAAGCTTATTCAAAGAAATAATGGCTGAAATTTTTACAAACCTAGGGAAGGAAACAGACATGCAGATCCATAAAGACCAGAGAGGTCCAAACGAGATGAATCCAAAGATGCTCAACCAAGACACATTACAATTAAATTGTCAAAAGGTAAAGACAGGGCTTCCCTGGTGGCGCAGTGGTTGAGAGTCCGCCTGCCAATACAGGGGACACGGGTTCGTGCCCCGGGCCGGGAAGATCCCACATGCCGCGGAACAGCTGGGCCTGTGAGCCATGGCCGCTGAGCCTGCGTGTCCAGAGCCTGTGCTCCACAACAGGAGAGGCCACGCCAGTGAGAGGCCCATGTATCACACACACAAAAAAAAAAAGGTAAAGACAAGCAGAGAATCTTAAAAGCAGCAAGAGAAAAGCAATTGTTACATACAAGGGAACCCCCCAAAAAATTATCAGCAGATTTTTCAGCAGAAATCTTGCAGACAGAGGGATGATATGTTCAAAGGGCTGGGGGGAAGTCTGCCAACCAAGAATATTCTACCTAGCAAACTTGTCCTTTGGAATTGAAGGAGAGATAGAGAATTTCTCAGACAAACAGAAGTTGAAGAAATTCAACACCACTAGACCAGCATTACAGAGATGTTAAAGGGAGTTTTCAGGTTGAAATGAAAAGACACTAATTAGCAACATGAAAACATATGAAAGTACAAAACTCACTGGTAGATAAATATATAGTTAAATTCAGGGTGCTCTAATATTGTAATGGTGATGTGTAGATCACTTATAACTCTACTGTAAATTTTAAAATAACTATAGCTATAATAATTTGATAATAAATACACAATATAAAAAGATGTAAATTGTGACATAAAAACATAAAATGGGGGAGTATAAAAATGTAGAACTTCTGTATATGTTCAAAATTAAGTTGTTATCAGCTTAAAATAGACCATTATAACTATAAGATGTTTTATGTAAGCCTCATAGTAACTTCAAAACAAAAACCTATAGTAAATACACAAAGGATAAACGCATACCACTACAAAAAATTATCAAATCACAAAGGAAGTGAGCAAGAGAGGAAAAAAAGGAAAAGGAATTATAAAACAACCATAAAACAATTACCAAAACAGCAATAGTAAGTCCATATCTATCTATAATTACTATAAATGTAAATGAACTAAAATTCTCCAGTCAAAAGATATAGAATGGCTTAATGGATTAAAAACATAAGAATTGGGCCTCCCTGGTGGCGCAGTGGTTGAGAGTCCGCCTGCCGATGCAGGGGATGCGGGTTCGTGCCCCGGTCTGGGAGGATCCCGTGTGCCGCGGAGCGGCTGGGCCCGTGAGCCATGGCCTCTGGGCCTGCGCGTCCGGAGCCTGTGCTCCGCAACGGGAGAGGCCGCAGCAGTGAGAGGCCCGCATACCGCAAAAAGAAAAAAAAATAAATAAATAAATAAATAAAAAATAAAAACATAAGAATTAACTGCATGCTACTTACAAGAGACTCACTTCAGCTTTAAGGATGCACATAGAGGAGGACCTCGAAGATGGTGGAGGAGTAAGATGTGGAGATCACCTTCCCCTCCACAAGTACATCAAAAATACATCTACCTGTGGAAAAACTCCTACAGAACACCTACTGAATACTGGCAGAAGACCTCAGACCTCCCAAAAGGCAAGAAACTCCCCATGTACCTGGGTAGGGCAAAAGAAAAAAGAAAAAAAAAAAAAGAGACAAATGAATAGGGATGGGACCTGCACCAGTGGGAGGGAGCTGTGAAGGAGGGAAAGTTTCCACACACTGGGAAGCACCTTTGCTGGTGGAAACGTGGGTGGGGGAGTTTTGGAGCCACAGAGGAGAGCACATTAACAGGGGTTCAGAGGGCAAAGTGGAGAGACTCCTGCACAGAGGATCAGTGCCAACCAGCACTCACCAGCCTGAGAGGCTTGTCTGCTCATCCACTGGGACAGGTGGGGGCTGGGAGCTGAGCCTCGGGCTTCAGAGGTCGGATCCCAGGGAGAGGGCTGGGGCTGGCAGCATGAACACAGCCTGAAAGGGGCTAGTGCACCACAGCTAGCTGGGAGGGAGGTTGGAAAAAGTCTGGACCTGCCTGAGAGTCAAGAGACCATTGTTTCAGGGTGCGCAAGGGGAGGGGATTCAGAGCACTGCCTAAACGAGCTCCAGAGATGGGTACGAGCCACAGCTATCAGTGCAGACACCAGAGATGGGAATGAAATGCTAAGCCTGCTGTTGCAGCCACCAAGAAGCCTGTGTGCAAGCACAGGTCACTATCCACACCTCCCCTCCCGGGAGCCTGTGCAGCCCGCCACTGCCAAGGTACCATGATCCAGGGACAACTTCTCCAGGAGGACACACGGTGCACCTCACACTGTTGCGACATCACTCCAGCCTCTGCCACCTCAGGCTTGCCCGGCATTCTGTACGCTCCCTCCCCCTGCCCTGAGTGAGCCACAGCCCCCTAATCAGCCGATCCTTTAACCCCCTCCTGTCTGGGCGAAGAACAGACGCCAGAGGACAACCTACATGCAAATGCGGGGCCATATGCAAAGCTGAACCTCAGGAGCTGTGCAAACAAAGAAGAGAAAGGGAAATTTCTCCATGCAGCCTCAGGAGCAGTGGATTAAATCTGCACAATCAACTTGATGTACTCTGCATCTGTGGAATACCTGAATAGACAATGAACCATCCCAAAATTGAGGTGGTGGACTTTGGGAGCTACTGTAGACCTGGGGTTTGCTATATGGGACTGACTAGTTTCTGATTTATATGTTTATCTTTGTTTAGTTTTTGACACTTGTTATCATTGGTGGTTTTGTTTATTGGTTTGGTTGTTCTCTTCTTTTTTTTAATTATTTTTATTTTGTATTTTAATAACTATTTTATTTATTTTTCTTTCTTTCTTTTTTCTTTCTCCCTTTTCTTCTGAGCCGTGTGGTTGATGGGGTCTTGCTGCTCCGGTGAGCTGTCAGGCCTGAGCCTCGGAGGTGGGAGAGCCAAGTTCTGAGTTCAGTACATTTGACCACCAGAGACCTCCCAGCCTCACATAACATCAATCAACGAGAGCTCTCCCAGAGATCTGTGTCTCAACGCTAAGACCCAGCTCCATTCAATGACCAGCAAGCTCCAATGCTGGACACCCCATGCCAAACAACTAACAAGACAGGAACACAACACCACCCATTAACAGAGAGGCTGCCTAAAATCATAATAAGTTCACAGACACTCCAAACACACCACCGGCCACAATCCTGCCCACCAGAAAGACAAGATCCAGCCTCATCCACCAGAACACAGGCACCAATCCCCTCCAACAGGAAGCCTACACAACCCACTGAACCAACTTTAGCCACTGGGGCAGACACTAAAAACAATGGCAACTAAGAACCTGCACCTACAACAAGGAGACCCCAAATGCAGTAAGTTAAGCAAAATGAGAAGACAGAGAAATATGCAGCAGATGAAGGAGCAAGGTAAAAACCCACCAGACCAAACAAATGAAGAGAAAATGGGCAGCCTACCTGAAAAAGAATTCAGAGTAATGATAGCAAAGAGTATCCAAAATCTTGGAAATAGACTGGAGAAAATACAAGAAATGTTTAACAAGGACCTAGAAGAACTAAAGAGCAAACAAACAATGATGAACAACACAATAAATGAAATTAAAAATTTTCTAGAAGGAATCAATAGCAGAATAACTGAGACAGAAGAATGGATACAGTGACCTGGAAGATAAAATAGTGGAAATAACTACAGAAGAGCAGAATAAAGACAGAAGAATGAAAAGAATTGGGGACAGTCTCAGAGACCTCTGCCACAACATTAAACACACCAACATTCGAATTATAGGGGTCCCAGAAGAAGAAGAGAAAAAGAAAGGGACTGAGAAAATATTGGAAGAGATTATAGTTGAAAACTTCCCTAATATGGGAAAGGAAATATTCAATCAAGTCCAGGAACACAGAGAGTCCCATACAGGATCAATCCAAGGAGAAATAGGCCAACACACATATTAACCAAACTATCAAAAATTAAATACAAAGAAGAAATATTAAAAGCAGCAAGGGAAAAATAACAAATAAAATACAAGGGAATTCCCATATGGTTAACAGCTGATTTCTCAGCAGAAACTCTGCAAGCCAGAAGGGAGTGGCAGGACATATTTAAAATGATGAAAGGGAAAAATCTACAACCAAGATTACTCTATCCAGCAAGGATCTCATTCAGATTTGATGGAGAAATTAAAACCTTTACAAACAAGCAAAAGCTAAGAGAATTCTGCACCACCAAACCAGCTTTACAATAAATGCTAAAGGAACTTCTCTAGGCAGGAAACACAAGAAAAGGAAAAGACCTACAATAATAAACCCAAAACAATTAAGAAAATAGTAATAGGAACAAACATATCAATAATTACCTTAAATGTGAATGGATTAAATGCTCCAATCAAAAGACATAGACTGGCTGAATGGACACAAAAACAAGGCCTGTATATATGCTGTCTACAAGAGACCCATTTCAGACCTAGGGACACATACAGACTGAATGTGAGGGGAGGGAAAAAGATATTCCATGCAAATGGAAATCAAAAGAAAGCTGGAGTAGCAATTTTCATATCAGACAAAATAGACTTTAAAATAAAGACTATTACAAGAGACAAAGGAGGACACTACATAATGATCAAGGGATCAATCCAAGAAGAAGATATAACAATTGTAAATATTTATGCACCCAACATAGGAACTCCTCAATACATAAGGCAAATGCTAACAGCCATAAAAGGGAAAATCAACAGTAACATAATCATACTAGGGGACTGTAACACCCCACTTTCACCAAAGGACAGATCATCCAAAATGAAAATAAATAAGGAAACACAAGCTTTAAATGATACTTTAAACAAGATGCACTTAATTGATATTTATAGGACATTCTATCCAAAGACAACAGAATACACTTTCTTCTCAAGTGCTCATGGAACATAGATCATATCTTGGGCCACAAATCAAGCCTTGGTAAATTTAAGGAAATTGAAATTGTATCAAGTATCTTTTCCTACCACAATGCTATGAGACTAGACATCAATTACTGGGAAAAATCTGTAAAAAAATACAAACATATGGAGGCGAAACAATACACTACTAAATAACCAAAAGATCACTGAAGAAATCAAAGAGGAAATCAAAAAATACCTACAGACAAATGACAATGAAAACACGATGACCCAAAATCTATGGGATGCAGCAAAAGCAGTTCTAAGAGGGAAGTTTATAGCAATACAATCTTACCTCAAGAAACAAGAAACATCTCAAATAAACAACCTAACCTTACACCTAAAGCGATTAGAGAAAGAAGAACAAAAAAGACCCCTAAAGTTAGCAGAAGGAAATAAATCATAAAGATCAGAACAGAAATAAATGAAAAAGAAATGAAGGAAATGATAGCAAAGATCAATAAGACTAAAGCCTGGTTCTTTGAAAAGATAAACCAAATTGATAAACCATTAGGCAGACTCATCAAGAAAAAAAGGGAGAAGACTCAAATCAATAGAATTAGAAATGAAAAAGGAGAAGTAATAACTGACACTGCAGAAATACAAAGGATCATGAGAGATTACTACCAGCAACTATATGCCAATAAAATGGACAACCTGGAAGAAATGGACAAATTCTTATAAAAGCACAACTTTCTGAGACTGAACCAGGAAGAAATAGAAATATAAACAGACCAATCACAAGCACTGAACTTGAAACTGTGATTAAGAATCTTCCAACAAACAGAAGATCAGGACCAGACGCCTTCACAGGTGAATTCTATCAAACATTTAGAGAAGAGTTAACACCTATCGTTCTAAACTCTTCCAAAATATAGCAGAGGGAGGAACACTCCCAAACTCATTCTACAAGGCCACCATCACCCTGATACCAAAATCAGGCAAAGATGTCACAAAAAAAGAAAACTTCAGGCCAATATCACTGATAAACATAGATGCAAATATCCTCAACAAAATACTAGCAAATAAAATCCAATAGCACATTAAAAGGATCATATACCATGATCAAGTGGGGTTTATCCCAGGAATGCAAGGCTTCTTCAATATATGCAAATCAATCAATCTGATATACCATATTAACAAATTGAAGGAGAAAAACCATATGATCATCTCAATAGTTACAGAAAAAGCTTTCAACAATATTCGACACCTATTTATGGTAAAAACCCTCCTGAAAGTAGACATAGAGGGAACTTACTCAACATAATAAAGGCCATATATGACAAACCTACAGCCAACATCTTTCTCAATGGTGAAAAACTGAAACCATTGCCTCTAAGATCAGTAACAAGACAAGGTTGCCCATTGTCACCACTATTATTCAACATAGCTTTGGAAGTTTTAGCCACAGCAATCAGAGAAGAAAAAAATAAAAAGAATCCAAATTGGAAGAGAAGTAAAGCTGTCACCGTTTGCAGATGACATGATACTATACATTGATACTATTACATGATACTATACATATACAGGATACATTAGAATCCTAATGATGCAACCAGAAAACTCCTAGAGCTAATCAATGAATTTGGTAAAGTAGCAGGATACAAAATTAATGCACAGAAATCTCTTGCATTCCTATACAATATTGATGAAAAATCTGAAAGAGAAGTTAAGGAAACACTCCCATTTACCATTGCAACAAAAAGAATAGAATACCTAGGAATAAACCTACTTAGGGAGAAAAAAGACCTATATGCAGAAAATTATAAGACACTGATGAAAGAAATTAAAGATGATACAAAGAGATGGAGAGATATACCATGTTCTTGGATTGGAAGAATCAACATTATGAAAACGATTATACTACCCAAAGCAATCTACAGATTCAATGCAATTTGTATCAAACTACCAATGGCATTTTTCAGAGAACTAGAACAAAAAATTTCACAATTTGTATGGAAACATAAAAGACCCCGAATACCCAAAGCAATCTTGAGAAAGAAAAATGGAGCTGGGGAAATCAGGCTCCCTGACTTCACACTATACTACAAAGCTATAGTAATCAAGACAGTATAGTACTGGCACAAAAACAGAAATATAGATCAATGGAACAGGATAGAAAGCCCAGAGATAAACCAATGCACATATGGTCACCTTATCTTTGATAAAGGAGGCAAGAATATACAGTGGAGAAAGGACAGCCTCTTCAATAAGTGGTGCTGGAAAACCGGACAGGTACATGTAAAAGAATGAAATTAGAACACTCCCTAACACCATACACAAAAAGAAACTCAAAATGTTTTAAAGACCTAATTGTAAGGCCAGACACTATAAAGCTCTTAGAGGAAAACACAGGCAGAACACTCTATGACATAAATCATAGCAAGATCCTTTTTGACCCACCTCCTAGAGAATGGAAATAAAAACAAAAATAAACAAATGGGACCTAATGAAACTTAAAATCTTTTGCACAGCAAAGAAAACCATAAACAAGATGAAAACACAACCTTCAGAATGTGAGAAAATATTTGCAAATGAAGCAAATGACAAAGGATTAATCTCCAAAATATACAAGCAGCTCATGCAGCTCAATATCAAAAAAACAAACAACCCAATCCAAAAATGGGCAGAAGACCTAAATAGACATTTCTCCAAAGAAGATATACAGATTGTCAACAAACACATGAAAGGATGCTCAACATCACTAATCATTAGAGAAATGCAAATCAAAACTCCAAGGAGGTATCACCTCACACTTGTCAGAATGGCTATCAACAAAAAATCTACAAACAATAAATGCTGGAGAGGGTGTGGAGAAAAGGGAAACCTCTTGTACTGTTGGTGGGAATGTAAATTGATACAGCCACTCTGGAGAACATTATGGAGGTTCCTTAAAAAACTAAAAATAGAACTACCATATGACCCAGCAATCCCACTACTGGGCATTTACCCTGAGAAAACCGTAATTCAAAAGTCATGTACCACATTGTTCATTGCAGCTCTATTTACAATGGCCAGGATATGGAAGCAACCTAAGTGTCCTTCAACAGATGAATGGGTAAAGAAGATGTGGCACATATATACAGTGGAATATTACTCATCCATAAAAAGAAATGAAATTGAGTTATTTGTAGTGAGGTGGATGAACATAGAGACTGTCATACAGAGTGAAGTAAGTCAGAAAGAGAAAAACAAATACAGTATGCTAATACATATATATGGAATCTAAAAGAAAAAAGAGGTTCTGAAGAACCTAGGGGCAGGACAGGAATAAAGATGCAGACGTAGAGAATGGACTTGAGGACACAGGGAGGGGAAAGGGTAAGCTGGGACGAAGTAAGAGAGTGGCAGACATATATACACTACCAAACATAAAATTGATAGCTAATGGGAAGAAGCCACATAACACAGGGAGAGCAGCTCAGTGCTTTGTGAACACCCAGAGGGGTGGGATAAGGAGGATGGGAGGGAGATGCAAGAGGGAGGAGATATGGGGCTATATGTACATGTATAGCTGATTCACTTTGTTATAAAGCAGAAACTAACACACCATTGTAAAGCAATTATACTACAAGAAAGATGTTAAAAAAAATAAGGATGCACATAGACTGAAAGTGAAGGGATGGAAAATGTTATTCCATGCAAATGGAAACCTGAAGAAAGAAGGGATAGCTATACTTATATCAGACAAAACATACTTTAAGCCAAAAACTGTAACAAGATACAAAAGAAGTCATCATATAGTGATAAGGGATCAATTAATTAAGGTATAACAATTGTAAATATTTATGCATCCAACTTGGATTTCCTAAATATATAAAGCAAATATTAACAGATTTGTAGGGAAAAATAGACTGCAATACAATAATACTAGGGGATGTCAATACCTCACTTTCAACAATGGATAGACTATCCAGACAGAAAATCAAGAGCGAGAAAACAAACAAACAAATAACCCCATTAAAAATGGATAAAGGACCTGCATAGACATTTTTCCAGAGAAGACATACAAATGGCCAACAGGTACATAAAATGGTGCTCAACATCACTAATCATCAGGAGAATGCAAATCAAAACAGTAATGAAATGTCACTTCACATTTGTTAGGATGTCTGTTATCAAAAAGATTAGAGATATAAAATGCTGGTGAGGATTTGGAGAAAATGGAACACTTGCGCACTATTATTGGGAATGTAAACTGATATAGCCACTATGAAAAATAGTATGGAAGTTCCTCAAAAAATTAAAAATAGAACTACCATATGATCCAGCAATCACACTTCTGTGTATATAAAAGGAAGTGAAATCACTATCTTGAAAAGATATCTGTACTCCCGTGTTCATTACAGCATTATTCACAAAAGCTGAATAAGGAAATAACCTGCGTGTCCTTCGATGGATAAACAGATAAAGATGTGGTACGTACATACACACACATGCCCCCCCACACACACACGCACAGTGGAATATTATTCACCCTTACCAAGAATGAAATATGAAATCCTGCCATTTGCAACAAAATGGATCAACCTGGAGGGCATTATGCTACGAGAAATAATCTAGACAGAGAAACACAAATACTGCATGGTGTTACTTATACGTAGGATTTTTAAAAGACAGTTGAACTCATAGAAACAGAGAACAGAATGGTTGTTACAAAGAGCTGGGCATGGAGGAAATAGGGAGAGTTTGGTAAAAGGGTACAAACTTTTGGTGATAAGTCTGAGGATCTAATGGATAACATAGTGACTGTAGTTGGTAATATTGTATTGTATAATTTAAATTTTCTATGAGAGTACACCTTAAGTGTTCTCACCAAAAATAAATAAATAAAGGTAACTATGTAAAGTGACAGATGTGTTAATTAACTTGGTTGTGGAAACTTTTTCACAATGTGTATATTTATCTGATTATCAGGTTGTACACTTTAAATAAATTTTATGTGTTAATTTTACCTAATAAAACTGGGGAAAAAAAGGAATCAAGTTGGTTCTCTACCATTTTTACACCAAAAATAATGTCCAGATAGATCAAACATCTAGAATATAAAAATTGAAACCTTACAAGTACCAGAAAAAAAAGAATTTTTTTAGGGCAGTGAAAATACTCTGTATGATATTATAATGATGGATACATGATATTATACATTTGTCCAAACCCACAGAATGTACTAGGGGTATGGGGTGGGAGGGGTAAATAGGCAGAGCACAGAGGATTTTTAGGGCAGTGAAACTACTCTGTGTGATACTGTAATGGTGGCTACAAGTTGTACTTTTGTCAAAACCCATAGAATGTACAACACCAAGAGTGAACCCTAATGTAAACTATGGACTTTGGGGGATAATAACGTGTCAATATAAGTTCATCAATTGTGACAAATGTACCACATGGGTGAGTGATGTTGGTAATGGGGGATGCTCTGCATGTGTGGGATCAAGGATTATATGGGAAATATATGTACCTTCCATTCAGTTTTGCTGTGAACCTCAAATTGCTCTAAAAAAAAAAAAGTCCTTTAAATAAAACCAATTGACACTTTTTAAAACATCAGGAGAAAGGCTTAATCGTGACCCAATCCTAGAAACCATAAAAAAATAATAATAATAAATTTGACTATGTAAAAATAAAAATTTCTACAAGGAAAAGAAACACCATAAACTACATAAAGAAACAAACTACATAGGAAAAAATGTTTACAATACATAGTCACGAGTGTTGAAGTCTTTGAGGAGCCCAATCAGTGGCAGCCCTCTACCTTGCTTAGTTCTGAACAAACTGAGAAATAAAACAATGGAATGGCATAGAGAGGTCAAAACAACAACTTTATTTCTGGTGAAGACTTGGTTGTAATACACTGCTTAGTGTGAGAGCCAAATGGGCTGGCTGACAGGACCCCGGACTAAGACAGGTCACAGAAAGTATAAGACATTCCTGGTACACAAGCTACACTGGCTTTTTTTTTTTTTTTTTTTTTTTGTCTTGGAACACCCCAACCTTGTTCCTACCTCAGAGACTTTGTGCTCGTTTTCTCCTCTTTTGCATATGGAGTGACTTTTATCTAGATATTCTTGGACTGGCTTCTTATTATTCATACCTCAGCTCAATGTGATCTCCTGACAGAAACCTTACCTCAACACCCTACTTAAGTGGGCCATTCTTCCCCCATCCTAGTGATCACAATCACAAATTGCCTTATTTATTTATTTCCTTACTTATATGAACGGTTATGCTGTGTTTATTTCCTCCACCAAAATACAAGCTCCGTTAGAATATAGATCTCTCTTGTTCATCCTTATATCCCCAGAACAGTACTTGGCACATAGTAAATGCTCAATAAATATTCACTGAATGAAAGAGGCCTGTCACTAAAATGAACAGAGCATGCACTGTGAGAGCTTAGAAGAGTCTACAGTTTGGAGGAGTTAGAGAACACTTCCAAAAAGATGTGAAAGGGTGATTTTTTTTGATGAATTCATAAGTAATAACTAGGGTGGCCTTTGACTCAAACTGAGGAAAAGGGGAAAGAGATCTTCCAAAGATTGAGACTAAAAAGTCACATTTTTTGGAGGAAAAGTGAGGACTAAAATGGCCCTTTGGCTAGGGTCAGGGCCTATATAAATAGTCCAATATAGCTGGAAATCAGATTGATGGTAAAAAAGGGTAAATGTTGAGGCTGGAAGTATAAGAAGAGGGGAAGATCATGAAAGGGTTTTGCACCAAATTAAAGAATTTGGATTTTATCTTAAAGATGGTAAGAGACTATTGAAAGAATTGAGCTTGAAAGTAGATGATCAGGTTTATGCTCTGTAAAGATCTTGTGTTCCTAACGTCTAATATAGTCTGTGGTCAGGCTAATTCCTCAAAAAGCCAACAAATGAACTCTGTGTGGAGAATGGGTTTGAGAGGAGCAATACCACAGGCAGGAGGACCAGCAGGGAAACTTTTGCAGTGCCCCAGGTGAGAAATGATGCTGCCTGGCTTCAGGAGGGGCCTTGCAGTGCAGAGAAGAGCTTGGGTATTTTGCTGCATCTGCCTGCAAAGGCTTCTCTCCCACTCCTCTCGCCTATGGTCCTGGCAGTGCAATCTCCACCCTGCAGATGTGTTATCAGCTTTGGCAGAAGGTCAGAAGACATCATCTGGATTCTCCATGCCCCCAATTCCCACCTGTTTATCCCCTCACATTTGGAGAAATCACAGAGTAAAAGGAGTCTCTTAGGGGGCTTCCTTGGTGGCACAGTGGTTGAGAGTCCGCCTGCCGATGCAGGGGACACGGGTTCGTGCCCCAGTCCGGGAGGATCCCACATGCCGTAGAGCGGCTGGGCCCGTGGGCCATGGCCGCTGAGCCTGCGCGTCCGGAGCCTGTGGGCCACAACAGGAGAGGCCACAACAGTGAGAGGCCCACGTACCGCAAAAAAAAAAAAAAAAAAAAAAAGGTGTCTCCTAGGAAAGAGAAGAAGAGCATTGGGAAAGGGGGTGTTGGGTCTGGGATACAGGAAGTGGGGAGGGGGAGATCCCTCACCAGGTGGTGCTATTGGAGCCGGTCATCTACCCTTTCTTAGCAACTTCCCAGGTTCCTTAAGGACAGGGGAGGGAAGGTGAACAGATTTTTCTTTGGTGTCCCTTACTCTTCCCTCAACTCAATTGTCAAGGTCTCTTTCAGATTTCTGCAACCTTACCATTAGCCCTATAGACATCCTGTGAGCATGTCCCTGTCTTTCAAACAAAAGCCTGAAAAGGAAATAGCAAGAACCACTCAACTGAATCCTTTGGCAAGTATACAGAGTCTCATTTCCCTCACGGAGGAGGGCTCATTAAATAAGACCCTACATTCAGCCAGGGCCCTTGTTTACTAAAAACTAAAGAGGAAAAACTGTACAAAGCCAGCTCCGGAAAGAGGTGAGTCCATCCCATGTCAAACCACAATCCTGGAAATTGAATGTTTAATTCATAAAGTAAATTATAAGAGATTACTTGTACAAGTAGCTGTAATGTCCTTAAAATTATTCTTTAACTGAGGAAAAGTTTTTTGACCTTTGGAGAAAATGCTTGCTTCTAGCTATGACTAAAAAGAGATTTCCTTCTTTCTCTGTTGTGTTAAGAATCTTTTCTTCTTATAAAGAAGGCACCACAGTGATTTATAACTGTCATAAAAGCCTGGAATCCTTTTGAGGTTAAGCTACTCAGCTATTCAACTTTTACTACAGAAACTTTGAAATTCAAAAAGAAAAAATAATGTAAGTTTTTGAAGGACATGTGTTGCTGTAGGTGATCCCGTTAATTAAAAGTGATTGCCTGCTAGGAAATCATACTTTAAAAAGTTTCATGAATTTATTAGAACCCTGAAGGTATCTTTGTATGCACAGAGCTTTACATGCCATTTATGCAATTTTGTTTCAGATCTGCTTAAAGTCTTGCTGACACTCCCAGAGCAGGGAACAGCACTGCTAGCATGGGTATGTGTTTTGGCTAATTGAATTATGTGAAAATACATACTAATGAAGCTTTAGCAGAGGTGTTTGTTGAGTAGACTCTGCCTCTAATTTCTTCTAAATTAGGAGCATCTTTTTGCAGCAGATTAATGTTTTAAGAAAGGCTGCCTTGATATAGAAAAATAGCACATTGTCTAATACTGTGATTCCTTTTTGCATGTTAAAAAGCTCTCTGCACACCTGATGTGCACATTGCACGGGAGAAATCTAAAAGGCACTTTTAGTTTAAAACATGCACGACTCTGGAAAGACCAATGATGAGTCATTATCCAATAAAATTAATGAACAAATTATTAATCTTCTCAAAACATTTTGGTGTTTTCCCTCTAATACACTTGTAAGAACGATTGCGTTTGGGTTGGGGTGGTTTTAATGAAGATGATTATTTAATGGTCCTATTTGGATTCTTTTTCCCCATGTCTATTTGGAAATAGCACCTCGTAACATTTGTTGCTATAATTCTGCATCCCCTGTTGCCGGTATTTGAGAAATACGCTGCGGAAAGGCTGTGGTTGTTTTTCACAGGAACCCAGGGAGCTATCAAAGTCGGAGAACGTGCCTGTATTTGCAGCAGAGACGGGCAGGCAGTCCAGTCCCCGCGCACCGCTCGGGCTGCAAGCAATCAGCTAATTGCCTGATAGGAGTGTAGCGGGTGCCCGCGCTCCGAGGTCGCCCATCGGGTCACAGACACCAGAGAGCTGCGTGTTTGCTCTCAACATCCTCGTGCCCGATGTGGTCTGTTGCAGGAGAAGGGCCGAGCTGGACCAGCAGGCAGGCGGCACGGTACATCCCGAAAGAAAACTGCCTGTTTGCCTGTGACTTGCGGCTCGGGGGCCAAAAGGAAGCAGCTTCGGGAGGAGAGGAAACCGTGAGAAAACTTGGGCTGGTCGCACTGTGCTCTAATGTGCATGTTTCGAACACACAGAAATACGTTAGAAATACCTGTAATCTGAGACTAAGCTGGAAGTGGTCCATGCAGCCACAACACTAGATGCTTGGAAGAGAGCTTGCAGGACAATAGCCATAGAAGTGACTGGTGAGGGGAAAATTACATATATATATGGTATACAATTATACATATAATATAAAAATTTATATGTGTATTTTTTTTTAATTTTTTTTTTTTTTTTTTTTTTGCCGTACGCAGGCCTCTCACTGCTGTGGCCTCTCCCGTTGCGGAGCAAGGCTCCAGATGTGCAGGCTCAGCGGCCATGGCTCATGGGCCCAGCCGCTCTGCGGCATGTGGGATCTTCCCAGACCGGGGCACGAACCCGCGTCCCCTGCATCAGCAGGCGGACTCTCAACCACTGCGCCACCAGGGAAGCCCCTATATGTGTATTTTGAGTGACCAAAAAAGAGAGTTATTCTTTGTTATCAAAGACTAACACATTGACCGACAGAAATGGTGTAATTCATGTAGGACCGTAGAATCCTGCACAGAAAATTTGCTTTTCAGTTTGGGGCTAGAGCTACCAATCTCAGAAACTGTCACCAGATCTCTTTTCACTTTTCACCTCAGAGAGGGGGAAGTATCCTCAACGATCCTCTCCCGGCATCTCCACCATCCCTGAGGACCATCCCCCGGCCCAGGTTCCCACCCCCAGCTGACATTGCCACTGCTGCAATTTTCCATGGTTATGCATCTATGCCATATTGTTTGTACTTCAGTAGATCCTTATAGCAATTCTCCTGCCTCCCTGCTTGTGGTGTCCCCATAAATCCCCATCGTTTTTTTTTTTTAGGACAGTCCCATTTTCATATATTTTATAAGGGTAGAAAACCAGGAATCAAAAGAGTTCAAAGTCCCTATTCTGCCACTTACTAGTCATGGATTCTTGTTCATGTCCGTAACCCTCAGTTAGCATTGGTTTCCAAATCTGTAAAATGGGGGGAAAAAAAACACTGTCCCACCTACCTCACAAGGTCGTTGAAATGATCAAAGCCTGTAGGAAAAGTTTTGAAAATTTAAAGTGAGCTGATAATATTATCACAGAGCAAAATGACCTTCACACCATGTTGTCAAACTATTGTGACACTTTAATAGAGGTGGAGCAGGTGCGCAGCCAGTTAGTGCGAGACCATTAGTGCGAGACTGTTAGCCCGAGACTGTTAGCGAGAGACCCTTGGCGCCTGGTGGTTAGCGGTACCGCCCTGCCAACTGTCAGCATCGCGGTGGTCCTGGCATTGACAGTCACCCTGGGTCGCAGTCTGTGGGACCTGGCTCTCTTTGGGTGGCCTGAGGATCCTCAGGGCTGGCTGGGTCCTGGGCGCCTGGCTCCCTCAGTGATGACGGTTGGGCAGGGTCTGGGCACCTGGCCCCCAGGGCACCTCCAGCTGAGACCTGCCTCTTCAGCCAGGCCTGCGCACTGGCGAGAGGACCCAGAATGGGTGCTAGAAGAACGTTCTGGGGCAGGGTAACCGGCCTGTGCAGGGAACCCCTCCTCTTAGCCAGGGCCTGAACCTCACAGGGAGAAAGTCAAGCCTTGGGACACTGAACAACTAAAATGAGGGGTAATGATGTCTCTTTGCTTATTCTCAAGGCTATGACCTTTAAGAGCATTACACCTTTAGATAAAAAGTTGTAGAACACTCAACAACAACAACAAAAAAGAAACAACAATCGAAAAATGAGCAGAAGACCTAAATAGACATCTCTCCAAAGAAGACATACAGATGGCCAAGAGGCACATGAAAAGATGCTCAACATCACTAATTAGAGAAATGCAAATCAAAACTACAATGAGGTATCACCTCACACCAGTTAGAATGGGCATCATCAAAAAGTCTACAGGTAACAAATGCTGGAGAGAATGTGGAGAAAAGAGAACCCTCCTTCACTGTTGGTGGGAATGTAAGTTGAAGCAGCCACTATAAAAAATAGTATGGAGGTTCCTCAGTAAACTAAAAATAGAATTACCATATGATCCAGCAATCCCACTCCTGGGCATATATCCAGACAAAACTATAGTTCAAAAAGATACCCCTATGTTCATAGCAGCAGTATTCACAGTAGCCAAGACATGGAAACAACCTAAATGTCCATCAAGAGATGAATGGGTAAAGAAGATGTGGTACATATATACAAAGAAATAGTACTCAGCCATAAAAAAGAATGAAATAATGCCATTTGCAGCAACATGGATGGAACTAGAGATTATCATACTAAGTGAAGCAAGTCAGACAGAGAAAGACAAATACCATATGATATCACTTATATGTAGAATCTAAAGTATGACACAAATGAACCTATCTATGAAACAGAAACAGAATCACAGACATAGAGAACAGATTGGTGGTTGCCAAGGGGAAGGGGGTTGGGGAAACATGGAGTGGAAGGTTGGGATTAGCAGATGTAAGCTTTTATATATAGAATGAGTGAACAGCAAGGTCCTACTGTATAACACAGAGAACTATATTCAATATCGTATGAGAAACCATAACAGAAAAGAATATTAAAAAAACAATGTATACGTATGTATAACTGAATCACTTTGCTGTACAGCAGAAATTAATACAACACTGTAAATCAACTATACTTCAATAAAAAGAATTTTTTAATTAAAAAAAGTTGCAGAACAGAGAATAACATTTGTTTTGGATGGAGGTTTACAGGAAATTCATGACCTGACCGTGACCTGACCTACGCGGACAGCTGCAAGAACAAAGGATCTGACACCAAGAGGTTTGCAACAACTAACCACACCCCTCCCTCACCTTTCCTATAAAACGGATTTGCTGAAAGCCTTCTAAGAGTTTGGGGTTTTTAAGGCATGAGCCACCATCTCCCTGTAATAAACCTTTCTCTGCTCCAAGCTCTGACGTTTCTGTATTGCTTGGCCTCGCTGTGTGTCAGGCACACAGATTTGCGTTCGGTAACAACTCCAGTCTCCTGGAAGACAAGTTGACTGTCAGCCAGAGCAGATCCTGGGAAACAGACTCTGAGATGGTGATTAGCTTTCAGGGCTCAACACCTGCAAAAGAAAAAGAGAAGGAAGCAGAAATGAGCTGGGATATTCTCAACGCAGTCTCCAACCAGTCGTACATGGTCCTCTGAAGCAGGGGTGACCTTTCAAAATAGCTCCAAGTTGTCAGAGGGGCCCATACCTTTATTCTCCTTTGAGTCATTGGATTCAGGCTATCTGGGAAAGGGTTTCTTCAGCAGAGACAATTGCCTGGAAGCAGCTGACAGCCTGGGGTCTTCCAGGCGAGGAATCAGTCCTTTCTTCCTGGACAGGGATCAGGGTGGTGGCCGTCACATCCACCACACTGACCTTTTGCTTTTGATGTGTGCTTCTGGAACATGCTCAGAACAGTGTCCTGCTGACAGAATGTGTTGACTTTTTGTGTGGCTTTTAGAAATTACCTAGGAGTCAGAACACCCAAGCTCTAGGCGTGATTCTGCACTTGTCAGAACTAGCTGCCATATTTACAGACTGGACAGCTGGTCCCCGGTAAAAACGTTCTCACTCTCTCCCTCTCTCTCTTCAATCTTTCTGCAGTGTTGTTTCGGGAATCCCTCCTGGATCTGCCTCCACCCTATCCTAACTTCCGCCAAGCTCTTAGACTTGACCCTTTGGACTACCATTACTGGGACTCAGACTTTACACCCATGGCCTGGAACCACATACCACTTCTGCCCACTCACCCACCCTCTCCAGGCTCCTGGACTCCAGCCTCAGTCAGAGCCCTGGACCCCCCAGGAAGCCTTTCAGGGAACTCAGACATTGCTAATCTGCTGTGTTGCCCGAAGCCATAACTCAACATCTCTCTTCAACTGTAAAACAAGAAGGTCTGTTCTTTCTGAATTTACCTCAAAATTACTGGGTTTTATAATCAAACCAGGTAGTATGAATATATGTTGTGTGTGTAGGTATGTGTGTATATGTGTGTGTTTAGAGTTTTTCATAGTAAGTGAATTTCTATGACCTGTCACACATGCTACTTCTTTTTTTTTTTTTTTTTTTTTTGCAGTACGCGGGCCTCTCATTGTTGTGACCTCTCCCGTTGCGGAGCACCGGCTCTGGATATGCAGGCTCAGCGGCCATGGCTCACGGGCCCAGCCACTCCGCGGCATGTGGGATCTTCCCGGGCCGGGGCACAAACCCATGTCCCCTGCATCGGCAGGCGGACTCTCAACCACTGCGCCACCAGGGAAGCCCCCATTGAACCTTTTAAGGAAAACTGGAGAGAAGAAATGAGATTTTGATCCATTTTGGACACATCATGGCTCTCAGGAGAAGAGGCTCTTCTGAACAGTCATGTTTCCTAATCAGGGTTTATCAGTCATCCTTCCATGCAAAGGCCCCGTGGAGGGAGGCACCACCTGGCCTGTGGCCCTGATCATCAAATGCTGTATCCAAGAAGCAGGTGGCTCATCTCCTCATGTATGTGACCAGATCACTACCTTACTTTGCATCTCATATTCTAGTAAATCACAATAGCATGTTAAATATAATTGTGTTTTCTAGCCCCTCATACACAGGGCTTAAGACAGAGGAAAAAATGTATTTTCTCCTTCCAACTCCTTTTCCTAAAAACCACAAAACTACACCAACAAAAACCACAGTATCACTCCCTGTTTCACTTTTAATTCGTTATGGCATCAACTTGAACTGACTGTCAATATCTTAAGGGTAGGAACCAAGTCTTTCATGTAATTTGTCTCCATCATAGTGCCTAATCTTACCTTGTGTTCTGTGCACAATGCATGCTTATGAAATTAATGGAAGCTAGCATGTGCATAGCATGTTTTCATCTTCACGGCACATCTGGGCACATCTCATTGTGTCCTGCTGAGCAGAGAGCAGGAAACTGAAGCCCCAGAAGGTTGACTTGTCCCATATTGTAGAGGAAGCGTGATGGGGTTGGAACCAGAACTCAGGTTCTACTTTTGCTCATATTTTTATTGTCCCCTGAGATTATGAGTTTCTCACTTTGAAGCTACAAAAAGTGGTAAGAAGGTTGTGCTGAGAAGCTGATTGAGCTAAGAAGTGATTTCAAGACTTGGGGCAGCAATTGGTTCTGAAAGTGTCCAAGTCATCTTGTCAGAGTCAAAATAGGGAAAGAAAGATGTGTCCACATATTTGAAATGATCCAAATCATTGATTTGGGAGAGTCCAGACTTTCTGAATACAATACACATAGCTCATCTTGGTATGTCAAATGGAAAGTTGGACTACTCAAACATCTTGGTAGACTTTTAGACTTTCTGAGGACAGTGAAACAAATATGTCAAACAAGATGACCTTCATTTACATATTACACCTGACTCAGAGTAATTCTTGCATGAATTTCCAAAGTTAATTTCATGGAAAATTGACAAGTTGCTTCTTTACTCATCTTGCTAGGAAGATCAGAACTATAGAATGAACACTCTTACCATAAGGTAATACTAAAAGATTTAATTAACCACTTAATTAAAGTGCTATTCTCTAATTTCCTGATAGAATGAAGTTCTACAAGGGAAGTGACAAAGATTCTCTTCTTGACCAAACTCTGGTCAGTTTCTCCTCTGAGCCCTCTTCTCCATTAGTCCTCAACCTCAGCCTAGAAAGACTTAAAGAAACACTAACATAGTTTCTAACAGCTTAAGGCCACACTCCTAAGATGACTCCAGCCCCTTAAAGTGCCTGCTTGGGAAAATTCAAGGCTGCCAAAAGAATTCACTATTTGTTCCAGCCAATACCTATCTCTATGGGAGAGTAGGAGCATAACTACGATAAATACCAGTTAGCAAACCCAGATGGCTTTCCCATGGACCAGCCTCTGTTCCTTCTCTTTGCAAGTTTTCACTTCCTTGACTCTACTGAGCTGCCACTCACTCCTCACCCTACTCCCCCATTCTCCCTTTAAAATATACAGTCACCTCTGTGCAGATCGAACCAGAGTTCAGTTCATGCTGGACTCTTTTCCCCATTGCAATAGTTATTTCTGATTAAATTCTGTCCTTCCCACTTTAACTAGTATCCAGCTTTGTTTATCTTTGATGAAAGGGACACGTCTGCCTTGCTACCTCTGTATTTTCCATGTTTGTGCAATGTTTGTTCACAGGATGGGCTCGATGGCTATTTGTTAAAAGAATGAATGAATACATATAGTGAGTGTTCACTGTGGAACAGTCATTGAGAGCTCAGTCTACAAAACACATTCACCTCATCTACAACCCCTGGTGTACTCCTTTCCCATGTTAGCACATGGGTCCACTGCTTCAGAATTCCACTTCTCGGCTTTCCCAGAATGTCATTCCTGGGCTGATTTCTGCCATGACCTGACCCGCTGGACATCTCTTGACTGGCCTTGCAGTTCTTTCCCTCCTCAGAACACAAACTTGTCTAAGATGACCATCCTATTCCAAGCATGGCCTCTGAGTGAATTTGCAGGGAGAATGGATTTTACTGGCACAATGACTCACTCAAGGTTGTGGGTTCCAAATTTGAAGCTGAACTTGAGCTTCTCTCAGTTCATGTTGCAATGAGCACTGGCAAAAATGTGACCTCCTAGTTCAAGAATAAAGTCTCCGGGGGTTTCTGAGCTATCAAGTTTCTCTTACAAAAGAAGATGCTGATGAGTCAAGTGTAAAAGAATCAGAGTCTAAAGGATTTAATTTCTCATGAAATATTTGATGGTTTCATGGTGAAGGAGGCATTTATTTAGCATTATGTATGTGGAATCTCATCATCTCAAAATGTTTGAAAAAGAGACAAAGATATTTTTCCAATATCACAATCTTGCTGGCCCTCTCTTCCTTTTCCTCTTTGAACAGAAAGTCTGAAAAGGTGCACTGAATATTCCCAGGCTAATTTCTGCACCATCTAGAAACCAACATTATCCTAAATAAGACAAATTCAGGACATAGCAATGAAGCAGAACTTAAGTTCAAATATCATGACTAAAAAAAGAAAGCAATCAAAGCAAAGAAAAAAATTAAAGTTGTCTAAATTCATGAGCCCTGTTGGAATTAGCACTCCTAAAACATGGACCTGGTTAGAACTTGGAAAATGTATAGTTTCTTTTTAATGCTATTTGTTGAAAAAGAGTTTGCCTAGAGCTATAAATATTTCTTATTAGCATCTCAGAAAGTTCCAGAGGCCCTGGCCTTTCCAACCAAATATGGGATTCTTCTGGGTTCAGAACTGTCATTTACCTTTACACTCTTACTGCCTGGAATGTTTCAGGGAAATGTTCTGAAACACCATGAGCTCTCTGGGCTCCAATAGCACCCTAATTCCAACAGTTAAGAAATACATGATTATTAAAAGTTTACTCTCTGCTTAAGATTGAGCTATGAAATATGGAAGAGAGAGAAACAGTCTCTACTCACAAGAAGTTTATAATCTGGGATCAGAGACAAGACTTACACAGATGGAAGAATTTGTAAGTGAGACCATAATAATAATATCAACAGCTAATATTTGGCATGTATTCCCTAGTGAAAGGGATCGTTCTAAGTGCTTTACATGTATTATATCATTTTATTCTGACAACTGTCTTACAAGAGAGATGCCAGCATTATCCCAGTTATATAAGAGAATACCTAACTAGGATAGGTTGAAAACCTTGACCAAGATCACACAGCTGGATGGTGATAAACCTAAGATTCAAAGCCCAGGCAGTCAGGTCCAGAGCCTGAATGCCAAACCTCTAACCACCACTGCCTTCAAATACATGTGCACATGTAAAGGTTAACACATGTGTGTGTACATATGGAAATCTCTATGTGATCGTTACAAACTGAGTGCAGAGCTTACCAATTCAGTCCAAATAGACTCAGTACTTCAAGATCTTCCATGCATTTTAATCTATATTTGATTCGAAAATATGTATTAGGTACTTGTTACAGGCAAGTGAAAAAGAGCTAAGGCATAATCTCTGCCCACAAGGAGTATAAGACAAGGCTGAAAATGCTCTCACAGTGGAAGGAAGGAGAACATCACACACTGCTGGGGACCCAGAAAAGCCAGGATAATTGAGGTGGGTCAGAATTTCACAGGGACGGGAATTTGGGAGAGTGGGATGGCATTATTTATGTATGTTTATCTATAATCTGAGAGAAACCATTTCCATATCACAGTTTTGTTCTATTACTTTCCTTCATGTTATTTTTCTGTACACCCTCTCAATTGTTTACTACACCTGGCCGGGTGTCATTCACCAAGATGGAAAAAGCAGTTGATCAGGACAAAAGAGGAAGACAGACTTTCATCCAGAACCTACGATGGACCAGTTTCAAGAACACCGAGCGGGTCTGATATGGACAAGTTCAGGGCAGCAGCTTCCACAAAATAAGCATCCGTTTCATAATAACTTACCAGCACTCTCAGTTTCTCCATTCAGTTCCTCCATTCCTGCCTCACAGCCTGCTCTTCCCCTGCCCATTCTGCCAGTTAGAAGGTCCCCTTTAACTGAGCAGTTTCTGAAATCTCACTCTTCACATATCATCTTTCCTAATATGAGAACACTGGCAAATTCCCCTTTGCCTCTCCCCCTCTACCCATGAAACTTTCAAACAACCTACTATCAGGATATCCAGTTTTTAAGACTATTCCCCCCACCATCCAAATGTAATTCTAATATACTATCAGAACAACAGAGGCCTTCAAAAGCGAAAAAAGCAAAAAATAACAGTAGTAATAGATTTTAATAAAAGTCAAATCTAAACAAGCCTGGGGAACCCATCTGAGACTTGGAAAGCCAGTGTTCCCATTACTCTCAAGCCCAATTCCCTAAAATAAACCACTGTATTTATGTTTTAGCTCTTAGGTCATCCCTCCGCCCCAACCTTGTTTTTAAAAACACATATTCCTCCTGAAACACATCTTCAGTACGCCTACTGTTCATTCATTATTTCTTCCACTAGCCATGATTTCTCCACCTTTCTAACCACCTCAACTCTCTGTACTAAATTTTACTGCCACACTATGTGTCTCTACTCTGTGTTACTGGATCCTATACGTTGAAAGCCCCTTGCTTCTTTGATGGGGCCCAGGTCAACTTGTGTAATAAAAGGGGAAGGCTGATAGAAGCATCATAAAAGCAGAAGATGTTATTGAAAATGTTTTTCCACTAAGTAGATACATCCCCAAAACACACACAGGGAAGATAAATAAGTGTGTGGCTCTGGAAAAGGAAATGAAACAAATATGGAGATTTGGCGACATCAAAGGAAAGTTTGCTATCATGTCCAGAATGGAAGGGATGGGCAGAAACGACTTAAACATCAGAAGAAGGGCAGAATTCACTATGCATTTCTCTCAGATCAGAATCTTATACTTCTGGACACCTGATGCATAACTAGGACATTTGCATTTCAACAATGGGTGATGAAATGTACCTGGCTTACCCCATACCGGTTTAACACGTGAAGACCATATTGGAGTCAACATTAATTACACTGTGTCACGTACTCTGCTAGAGCTGAATTACTAGGAAAAGTAAATGTACGATAACTAGTGGAAGCAAAACAACGTTTTGAATATATTCTGATTTTCTGATGTCTCCAACAAGAGATCACTTAATAAAATGGAATGTGATCTCTCGGCAAGTAAATTATCCAGCAGCAAGTTCTGAAGAAGGGATTTTAAACATCCTCATTCTAAGAAGGAAAAATGGATTCAGTAAGTATGGACATTCATGTGCCCTAAACAATGAAAAGTAGAAATTAAGAAAATTAATGGCCACAAGTAAGGAAATAACTAGCAAGTTTTATCTGAATCATGCTGATAACTGTCATCAAAAGAGAATGAAGCAACCTAGAGATGAAAGTAAGATAATTATCTGCCTCACTCATATATAAAGAAAGCAAAGGTTATGTAAACCCCACTCAGGGGAGTAGCAAGGATACTTTATTTACACTTAGGAGTTTAGTTTTCTATCTTTGTTCAGTGACATTATATTCTACTAGTGCAAAAAGTGCTGAAATTAATTATAAAAACTCATTGCTACAAATAAATCAGGAGAAATTGGATTAAAAAAGATTACTTCATAAAGAATTATATTTTTGTAGAACAAATACAAATGAATATTTTAAATTCTGGTTCCCTAAATTATGCTGAAAGAAAGCTTAAGACCTAAGTGGTAATAACCATTAAATGGATGATGATAACCACCTGAAAAAGAAGGCAACCTCAGCCAACAACCTATTCATTTCCTTAGGGCTAACCTTTCACTCTTCTACTATTTTAACAGAACTCGTCATTGACTGATTCAATTAAAACACTGTCTTATCTGGTCACTTTGGGAGGCAACAGCATTTCATGAAGTAGCCTAGGTTTTGAAAAAGCAGATGGATTCTAATGAGGGAGCTGCCATTTTCTTACCCAACGACCTTGAGAAATTTCTATAAACTCACCGTTTCCCCACATGCAGACTAAAGGCAATGAGACCTTGAGAGTGTGTTTGGAGGTTCTAGCAGGGGAGCACAGGGGCTTGTATACCCTTGACTGAAGAATGGTCCTCCTCTATCAGGGAAGGGCATCCTCGTCGACAAGGCACATACATGGAGCAGCGAGGGGGGAAAGGGGCACCCATCTAGCCAGCCAGATCAGATGACTCAACCCCGGTGATCAATGGGGGTACAGATGTCATTTAAGGGTACAAACTTACAATTACTAGATAACTAAGTTCTGGAGATCTAATGCACAGCATAGTGATTATAGTCAACAATACAGTGTTATAAACCTCAAAGTTGGCAAAAGACTAGATCTTAATTGTTCTCACCATGAAAAAGAAATTACAATTGTGTGTCATATTAGAGGTATTAGCTAATGCTATGGTGGCAATCACATTGAAATATATAAATGTATCAAATCAACACTTTGCACACCTTAAACTTACAAAAGGTTACATGTCAATTATATCTCCATAAAATTAAAAAATAAGACCACCTTGCAGGATTCATCTCAGGCTGAAATTAGATACTTACAACATAGCACTTAGCACAAGGTAGGTAGTAAATATTACTTAATTTTTTCTTTCAATATCTTGCATTCCCAACATGATAAAGTCAAAATTCCCTTCTAGGGCATTCAACATTCTTCCAAACGCAGTACTAGCCAACCAGGACTGGAAAATGCTTTGCAATATTAGCTGATGTTTCCCCTGCATTTTTTGATATGTTGGACATTTTTCAATACTATGCTTGATCCTGACTACAGCTAGAATCTGCTGGGGAGCCAGTTAAATAATACCAGTGTCTGTGCTCTACCCCAGGCCGATTAAATCAGAAGCTCAGGAAGAAGATCTACTGCATTTGTATTCGTTTTTGAGCACTCAGAGTGGTGGTAACGTGCAGCTGCGATTGAGAACCCTGATCTAGACCTTTGCAGATCCTTTACCTCAGGAAAAGAATTATAAGGTAGAAAACAGGGAAGAATGGAATCTATTATTGGCTTTTGGGTTTCAAAAGCTTAGCCTTCAGAAGGGATGAAGAAAACACAGGACAACATTGCAGCACTATTTACAAGAGCCAGGTCATGGAAGCAACCTAAATGCCCATCAACAGACAAACGGATAAAGATGTGGTACATATATACAATGGAATATTACTCAGCCATAAAAAGGAGCGAAACTGAGTTATTTGTAGTAAGGTGGATGGACCTAGAGTCTGTCACACAGAGTGAAGTAAGTCAGAAAGAGACAAACAAATATCGTATATTAACGCATGTATGTGGAATCTAGAAAAATGGTACAGATTAACTGGTTTGCAAGGCACAGATGTAGACTTTCATTGGAAAAACTCATCACTTTTCCTCCATGCTCCCCTCACAGGACTCCCCTAGCCCCTTAGAAAACTGTAAACTACGTTCACCCAAATGGCTGGGAAGGGGAGCCATTAAACATTATATATACATTATGTATGAATGTATTATGCATTTACATATGAATGTATACATGCATATATACATTCATATATAATATATATATGTATACATATACATAGGTTTGTATATATGGCCACCAAAACACTTATCACATCATGTAGTATCTGGATGTTTGCCTGTCTCTTCCACTAAATTGTGAGCCCTTTGAAGGCTGGGATCATGTCAATCTCAACTTTATATTCCAGCATCTTGCACATAAGAAGTGCTCAGCAGTTTGCTAAATGAGTGAACAAAATCATTAATTAATATAATAAATAGTTATCACACACAAGCCTCAGTGCTACTTTTTCAAAATAATAGAAATTTTTCCAGAGTGTTACCTTTGGCAAAGATTGAAACGGAGCAGGACCCTATGGTCCTTGCCCCCCTTGTCCTCGGCCTGCCTTTTGTCTGTGGTAAAACTTTAGCCAAAGAATAAGTTTAATCAAAGAAGTGAGAAAGTGCAGAAACAAAGGAAAACAGTCAAAGGAGACCGAATAATAATAGTTTAGTCATTAAGCATAGTCAAGGACCTTTAGTTCCTTCTTAAGGGTTATAGATAATATTCTCACCCGTATCTTGTGAGCTGTCTAATAGATACTGAGACCTCCACCAGGTGGAATAAGTGAACTACATGATGACCTGACTGTAACCATGACATAAGCTGCCACAATTCCGAAAACTGACCTAAAAGGAATGGAAACAAATCGAACCTGGAACTGAAGATTAACTGTACCTAAAACAGTCAAGATGACACTGGTCAGACCACTGCATGACCAATTGCAAGATGACTGTCAGAGCCGACTGTGCTGTTCCTGCACGTAGCCCCCTCCCTCGGTCTATAAAAGCTCTTGCCCCCTGATTGTCGGTGGGAGGGTGGAGCCGGCCTTTGGACAGGTGTCTGTCCCGCCACCCCCCGCCCCGCCCCCGGCCCCTGTTCCTGGCATCGAAAATAAAGCAAACTTTCCTTTCCACCAACCTGGCCTCGTTATTGACTTTTGAGCGGTGAGCAGGTGGACCCCACTTTCAGTTACAAGATCACTTGTAATATCCCTGAAAATATATGAGATCATCCTCCTCATTGACATCTTTCCTTATAATCACATCTACAATTGTAAACTGCATCTACTTTAATCAGAATAGATGAACTAGCTAGGTAATCAAACCCCAAGAAAATCATTTCCATTTTGCCTCTTTAGGCTAAATGGAAGTTATTTCCATACTTGTATGTAATGCTTCTGCCTTTCATCCATCAGTAGAATACCCATTGAGTAACTGACTATAACATGGGATTCAAGAGTGGTAAATGCCTAATTTGCCCCCAGTAACAAACAAACAAATTTGCTCCATGAAATAGCCATACAGTGGCTGCATACCCTCAAAATTGAATTGAATTGTTAAAACATGTGTAGTGTCTTTTTAATGTTTTGATTTCAAGGAATTAGCCAAAGTGATAAATATGACCACCATGTATACAAAAGCAAACTATACCCTAAATGAAGTAAATAAAATGGAAACAGAACATTAAACCAGCTTCTGAGGGAAAATGTCTATTTATTCGAGATATTAAGAATGGACAGGTGGTGTATGCACGAAGGCTGAAGGATTCATTCTTTTTAACAGGCTACTATAAAATGACTAGATTGGATCATCTAACTTTCAAACTGAGGTACCTTTGAGATATTCCATGTAACTGTGTGCTTGTTGTAATGGAGACACAATCATAAGCTCCAAGTCCCAATTGTCAGTAGTAACTTCCTTCATCCCCAGCTGGCCCCAAACTGTACCCTGTCCTTCAGGATGAAGACCTCACCTCTCTGATTCACCCTGGTCATCCCTCTGGCCTGGGAAGTGTCAGTTCTAATGAGCAGGAGGAGAGGACTGGGATTCTTCAATGAGCATGTGGGAGAATGGAGGAGCGCCTGTTAAATGCCATTCATGGCTTTAAATAGCCATTCAGATTAGTGGCCTTGGTTCCTAAAGGATGGGTCCCACACTGATGTGTGTGCAGACCCCTTTCAAGGTCAGTGATCCATGCAACTTGAGTGGTAATGGGCTCCGACCCTTAGTGTTGAAACCTGCACCTGTTAAGCTCGGAACAATGGGTCATTCTGAAGTCAGCCTGTGCAACTTGCTCTTTTCCAGACCCGTGAAAAGAATCTCATTTCTTTTGGAATTTGGCGATCACCAAGTAAAATACTTTGGCACTATTTGCCAAATAGCATACAAGCTGTGAAAACGATGCAGTTACAAATGTAACACCACAGACCTGCTAGCCTCACATTATGAGAATAATGGACATTAACCGTGTCTTCCTTCCATTTCAGTGGACTGTGAAGTAAACTCACATGAATGACTTAGAAGAGAAGCATGAACGTATATATGTGACCACGGCAGGGGGAGGAGGAGCGGGCTAATTAAAAATATGTGAAGAGCACATTGACTCATAATTTGAAGCACTGGGCCCCAGTCTCACTTCTCTCAGTAGGTGTGTGACCTTGGGTAAGTCACACCATTATGCTTCCCCAGGAATGGAGAGAGTTTGACCTCAGAGTGTTGTCAGAGCTCAGGAAATGTACCTTCCCTCTGCTTTGCTTTCAGTTTTATCATCTATTAAAGCTTTGGATTAAATCACTTCTAAGGTTTCTTCTAATTCAAAAATTCTATATATTTAGTTCCTTGCTTTATTCTATGATTCAAAACAGTCTTAAAAAATCAATCCAGGGCTTCCCTGGTGGCGCAGTGGTTGAGAGTCCGCCTGCCGATGCAGGGGACACGGGTTCGTGCCCCGGTCCGGGAGGATCCCACATGCCGCAGAGTGGCTGGGCCCGTGAGCCATGGCCACTGAGCCTGCGCGTCCGGAGCCTGTGCTCCTCAACGGGAGAGGCCACAACAGTGAGAGGCCCACATACGCAAAAAAAAAAAAAAAAAAAAATCAATCCACACACTTCTTACCACTCAGCAGAATTCTGCCCCTATAGTACACCATTGATTAAAATGTATATCAAGTAGTCACCTGAATCAGTATTTTCTAGTTTTTCTAAAATGAGCATTGACTATTTGTGTCATTTTTAATTGGCTTAAGAAGCCAACAGCTTCAACCGCCATGCTCTGAAGTATATTAAAAAAAAAAGAATAATCTTGCAATACTAATTTTGAGGAATGAAGATTCCACATCTTCGCTTCGTAGTTGGTATTAGTTTGTAGTCACACTTCAGCACAGACTGGCTGAACCTTCACAATCCTGTTTCCCTTTTCTTCCTGGTAGCAAGCTAGACTACATTTCCTAGACTCCCTTGCACTTGGGCACAGTCATGTGACTTAGCTTTGGCCTGTAGAATGTGGGTGAGTGTGATGTGTGCGTCTTCTAGTTCTGCCCCATAAAATCCTCCCATGTGTAATCCTCCACTCTATCTGTGTGTTTAATAAAGAGAATTCCAAGGACCTCAAGAGGCACAACCACAAGATGGAAGGTTCCCGGGTCCCCTTTGAGCTTTGAGGAGAGCTACCCAGGAAAGCTGCGTAACAAGGAACATCCCTGTTGGATTGTTGTTGAGCAAAAATAGTCTGTTAAACCTCTTAAATTGGGGAGTTATTACCAGCAATGAATAACCCTGATTAATGCTGTCATGTTAAAGGGAAATTACTTTGATGCATTGGGAGCCTCCAAGTATATTACCAGACAAACTACCTTCGAGATCGTAGAACAGAAAGACTCACAGAGCAAGCTAACATGTTCCAATCGTGTGGTTTATTGAATTAATTTAAAACACACAGGAAGAAGCAAGGAGAAAAGAGAGGGGGTAAAGATTGGGACCATACTAACTAAATCTTGGGGTCCATGAAATTCCTATGTCCTGCCTCTATCTGCTTCAGCAAGCTGCCCTGTTGTGATGTGGTCATGAGGACCAGAGCTGGGGTTCAAGCAACACTCTCACTGAACCCTCTCCAGAGCCCACACACTGCCCAAAGGACCCTCATTGCTCCCTTCTCCTTTGGAACCAACCACTTGATTTACCAAAGCCAATCATAGGAAACATCTAGGCCCAAGCCTTGCCACCCAAAAAATTTGAAGATGAAAGGAGAAAGGAAATATGAGGGCCCTAAGTCAACCAACCTCCCTCTAATTTCTCCTAGTCCTGAAGAAAGGGTCCAGAAGATGTGCCATGCAGTCCTTTTGCCAATAGCTAATGTCCCACCAAATACCAAGGAGGTGGCCCCTTCCTGTCATGAAATATTGGCTATTATTTTCTTCCCTGTTAGTTAGCACAGTGAAATCCTCTGAAAAGCCTTCTGTCATCTTCAGCTTCTTTCCTCAAGACAAGTCAAAGTATAATAAATGGTGTTTTGCATATTGAGAGGACCACGGCAATTGCCCCAAAATTTCTCTTTAAATTATTCTAAGTTGACCTAATTTACATGCCTTTATTAAGATGGGAGTTTATAAGAAATTACTCACCCTGCTATTAGAGTTTGCTCAGGAATCTAAACTTATATCATTGGTATGGCCTTCTTTAAGAAAAACTCCATTTTTAAAAGATCTTATTTTTGCAAATTTACGGGACCATGTGAATACACTGGTAGGCCCCTTCTCAGGACCTTGAAAGCCGCCTATAAAAATGAGAAGCTCCGGGGCTTCCCTGGTGGGGCAGTGGTTGAGAATCTGCCTGCCAATGTAGGGGACACGGGTTCGAGCCCTGGTGTGGGAAGGTCCCACATGCCGCAGAGCAGCTAAGCCCGTGCACCACAACTACTGAGCCTGCGCGTCTGGAGCCTGTACTCCGCAACAAGAGAGGCCATGATAGTGAGAGGCCCGCGCACCATGATGAAGAGTGGACCCCGCTTGCCACAACTAGAGAAAGCCCTCGTGCAGAAATGGAGACCCAACACAGCCAAAAGTAAATTAAATAAATAAATAAAAATTTTTTAAAAATGAGAAGCTCGGAAGCTTAAATTTAATTCATTCATGGTAAATCCACCTCTGACTGAGGGGCTTCTGAGTGGCAGATTTATTCTACAAGTATTTGGAGTTCTGTCTCTTCCTGCAAAGGAAGCCTGAAGAGAAAGTGCCAGGAAGAGAGAGTGTCTGGAAATTTAAAAACTGAACTTGCATACTTCCAAGCAATTAAAATCACAGCTGAAAATGGATATTTCAATAACATTCAGTTCACAGCTATCCTTTATTCCTCAGAAATAACCAAATAACCAGATGATATTTAAAACGCCTTCAGCGAAACTGTTGGTGGGTGGCTGGAAGGTTGACATCTCCAACTCCTAGGAAACAGACTTTGCATTCTGCTTTGTAACACTGTCTGAGGTATGACACACACACATTCATTATGCCTCAGAAATTAACCTGAGAAGAAAATGGGAGGGCTGCAAAGGTATTCGCTTTCTCAGCACAACTCCTTTCCAAGCTCGCCTGCACCCGTCCCAGGGCTACTCACAGGCGGCGGGGCTATGGGAAGGAGACCGGGCACCAGGTGGACCAGGTCATTTTCCCGTTGCTTTGTCCCTGGCTTTTATTTTCTGGGAATCCCACAGAGTCAGCACAATCAGGAGAAGCTGAGCTCATGTGCAGACAAAGAGCAGAGTTAGTCCCCTGGGTGCAGGGCTCTCCCATTTCCTTGATATGCTTCTGATGGGAATGGCCGGGGAAGGTGGGAGATGAACGTTAGAGAAAAAACCTTGGGTGTCTCTATCATTCGGCCCAGATCAATTCTTCACATCTAAAAGCAAACATGATAGAAGAACAGACCAGTGACTCCAGAACAATCGGATAGGAAGTGCGACAAAGAGGTGGCTTTGTATTCCCAGTGGCAAACTTCTGTGTGTGTGGAAACATCTGGAGAGATGACTGAACTCAGTTTTGAACCAGATGTTAGACACTGTGTCGATGTGGCCTCGACCACCATCTTTCATTTCCGTATCCGATGGTTTACCTAGATCCTCCCAAGGGACCTGGTACCCGAGCCCTGCAGCAGCTCAATCCTTGCTTGCTGTGTGGAGAGGGTGAGGCTGGGGAGACGCGCAACGGCGGCTCCATCAGAAGTGAGACTGGTACTGGGGCTGCACCGCACGACTGTCCCCTTTCTTCCAAAGGGCAGTCTAAAAACGACGGCGTCTCACTCTCTTGGCAGAGCATCAGTCCTTCATGGAAGGGATCTACTGTCGGGACAACTCAGCAGCTTCAAAGGCCTGAGGGTTCCTGCGGCTGAGAGCAACCCCGTGCATGCGAACTCCGGGTCACCCCGCAGTGGCGAGCACGCTTGTTCAGCTCCTCGCTGGCTGCCCGGCCCTGATGGAGGAAAGCGAGTCCCTGCTTTTAAGCCAGAGGAACACAATTACCTCCTTATCCATTTTTAAACAGCCTCTTCCCTTGCAAATCTCTGCTAATAAGCACAGCTTATCTTTATTTACCAGGTAGCTCCTTTCTCTTCGGAGATACCACCAGGCCCGATGAAGGAAAGCAGACAGAAAAGCATTTCCTACAAAATGACAAGGAGACAGCACTTTTCTTTCTAAAAATACACAGATGTCCTTCTCCTTGGTGGATGCTGACTTGCTATAGATAGTAGGAGAGAGCGTTGGAAGAAGTCTTAAGAGAACTCTGTGTGGTCTGTAATTGATGGGCGTTCCCATTTAACTGTTCTGTGTCCTGCTCATCCTTCCACCAAATGAGCTAAACAGCAAAAGGCAAAAGAAACTTGAGTGCTTCCCTAGTGGCACAGTGGTTGAGAGTCTGCCTGCCGATGCAGGGGACACGGGTTCGTGCCCCGGTCTGGGAAGATCCCACATGCCGCGGAGCGGCTGGGCCCGTGAGCCATGGTCGCTGAGCCTGCGCATCCGGAGCCTGTGCTTTGCAAAGGGAGAGGCCACAACAGTAAGAGGCCCGTGTACTGCAAAAAAAAAAAAAAAAGAAACTTGAAAGCCAACTGGTCTAGCTCCTGCCTCTGAGCAGAGAGTTACGCTTCACCCTTCAAAATTCTTAGATTAAAGGCTCTTATTAAGGATGCATGGTTTTTGTTTTGTTTTGTTTCCTTTTCTTTCTCATAAACTGGGAGTGAAATCCCTTATCCTGAGTTCAGATACTAGAAATTCCTTTTACTGACGCGTGCACTTCATGACTTTTATGCCACTTTAATGCTAAAAATGCCACTTCCCTAATTAGGTGACTCCTATGCAGTATAATAACAGCTCTGTCGTATTTTATTTTATGGATCTTTAGAATACCCTGGAATATACAAACCACAGCCACATGCATGAAGTATATATTAAAGGATACAGCAAGTTGGGACCCCTAATCTCTAAATCTGTCCATTTGCATTATTATAAAGACTGAACAAGATAAGTTTCAGTCCTATAAAACCCATAGACCTAGTAAAGACTCAAACCTCTGTCTCAATTTCACGGGGAGCTAGAGGGAAGCACATTCCCAAAGTGGGTGTCGTTAGGGGAAAGTAAATACCCTCTTCTAGGTCAAAGTATTGCTAATTTCCCAGGCAAAAAAAAATTTTTCCCATTCTAGGAAAATAGGCTATATTCTGCCTAGCTCACCTACAAAAGGCTTCAAAGATCAGAAATGGTCCCATGTTGACCTGAACTGTGAGGTGCTCGGGGGGAAGGAAATGTATCTTATTCATTTTTTTTTTAATCCCTGACATTGCATAGAGACTGGTGGTGGTGATATGATGATGACGATGACAGCAACTATGCTTTGTTCAGCACTTACAGTGTGCCAGGGACTTTGTTACATCTTTTATGTGCATTAATTCATTTATTCCTCACAGCAACCTGTGAGGCAGATACTATTAACAACCTGATTCTATAAACTCAGAGTGTCTGTTAAGTAACTTCCCAAAATCACACCTCTAGTAAGTGACAGAGATGGGATTGAAACCCAGGTCTTTCTCCAGAACCTGTGAACTGAACTACTCTGATAATATAGCCTGGTGCATGTTAGATGCTTAATAAATGTATGTTGAAGAAAACTGCGCAGATGTAATGGAATTTGGTGGAATGCTTCTCTCCCTACTTCAGACTCCTGTCTGACTTGCAAAGGCATTGTTTGTTACAGGTTACATTACTGTGATTATTATTATAGTCTTAGCACTCCAAACTAGACTACAATTCTCCTGAGGGCAAGGCAATATATTCTTCATAATAATAATAGGTACTGTACCAAGCTCCATCCTTTATATATATATTTTTAATCCTTATAATAATTCTGAAAGTAATATATTATTATCCCCATTTTTCAGATGAGTAGACAAATGCAGAGAGGTGAATGAAGGCTACAAAGCTGGTAGTGGGAGATTTAAACACCCTCTGTCCGCCTCCAAAGCCAGTGCAATTTCCATTCTGACCCGTGGCCACTTTTTTGACCTTTGTGTCCTCCAGGTGGCATAGAATACAATGCTGTAGCAAGCATGAATCAGAGAGTCACCATCAGATATATGCAAAATAAGAATCACTTTTATTTTTCAACTTTGCTCTCCGGAGAGTAGACATCTTACATTATCCAAGTCTTGAAATTCACCATGACCCAGGAAATTTGGGTATTATCACCTCCATTCATAACTCTGTCTCCTTGTTGGCCTTGTCAAAATCATGGCACTCTTGTTGAGAGGAGGAGAGGAGCTGGAATGTTATACTCTTGGTCTGGTCTGGCCTGGTTCTCTGCCTGATCTCATTTGCTTGGATGGGCTACAGAAAGTCAGCAGTAGGGGGTCAGGAGGTTGGAGGTCAGAGTCTGTTTATGTGAGAGGGCTAGACATAGAAGGAAACCCTTCACTTCTTTTTTTTTTTTTTGGAAGATAATATATTGAATAGAAGAATATCTTTATTAACTTGGAGCTGTAGAAAGATATCTTAGATAAGACAAAAATGTCTATCTATTAAGGAAAATGATAAATCCAACTGCAGTAAAATTCAGTGTTCCCAATCGTCAGAAAACACAGTAAAGAGATAAAAGCCAAAGAATGGGAGAGAATATTTTACAATACATAGGACCAATAAAAGATTTGCATATGGAATATTTACCAAACAATGTTTTTTAAAAAGAAAAACCAATAGAAATATGGACCAAATATTTAAATGGGTACTTCACAGAATAGTAAATCTAAATGATCAATAAAAATAAGCGAAAGTACTCAATTTCAATAGTAAATCAAATTTAAAACCACAACCACCAGATTGTCGAACATTAAAAATGAGGATGTAGAGCAATAGGAATTTTCATATGCTGCAATATAATGTGTAAATTGGAGGAAACCCTTCACTTTCTCGGTCCTGTCTATTCTATATCCCAGGGCTGACACCACATCACTGCTAACATTTACAGCATCTGTTGGCTCGGCTAGCAGTGCCCCATGTGGTTTCCATGGCTTTGATGTCCTTGAGGGAGCCAGACCAATTTCTCTAGCAGCTCCAGCTCCCAGAGGGACTACAGTGGTTTCCTAGATCCTAACACTGTCACGTGCTATGTCCACTTCCGAGGTTAGGGTGTTCTCCCAGAATCCCCACCCCATCTGGCCATCCAGTCCCACCTCCCTAAAAGCCTGAGGATGGATGTCTGGCACAAGGCAAGGATGCTTCCTTGAACTTAGACTGTAAAGATGAACCACTTCTATTCTCAGTTGAGGACTTTCTCCTTGCGGTAATGACCAGCCACTAGCTGTGGGTATGAGGAAGGTTACCTTTCCTTGATACTTGGTCACTTTTTATGAAAGAATGCAAGAGTTAACCTAAAAACAAGAAAGATCTGAAGGAGTGATAGATTCCTTGGCCAATCAGCCCCTTCCTGTCTGAAATCCTTAAAAGAGATCTACCTAAAAAAATATTTTAGTTGAGTTCTCTGAGGACCTCCATGAAATGCATTTAAATCACAAACCCAGTTTAGACCAAGCCCTCCAAACTGTCTGACATCACTTAGGGCTCATCCGTGCAGTTGACTTTCCACTTGGACATAAGGAAGAGGACAGGAACCATATCTTCCCTGCACTCCCAGCCCTCTGTGTGTCCCATAGTAGGTACTCAATAAGCATTTGTTGAATGAATATTGAAAGTCATCAGAGAGTCTCATTTGGCCTCCAGGAATAAAGTATACTGAGTAATAGAGGATAACAGAATAAAGGCACCCACGTGGTCCCTGGCTCTCAGTGGAGCTAGGCCCCTAGTACCTAATAAAAAGTAACAGGGGGCTTCCCTGGTGGCGCAGTGGTTGAGAGTCCACCTGCTGATGCAGGGAACATGGGTTCATGCCCCGGTCCGGGAAGATCCCATATGCCGCGGAGCGGCTGGTCCTGTGAGCCATGGCTGCTGAGCCTGCGCGTCCGGAGCCTGTGCTCCACAACAGGAGGGGCCACAGCAGTGAGAGGCCCGTGTACCGCAAAAAATGGAAAAAAGTAATAGGTCTCATTTGCAGCTACATGGATGGACTTAGAAATTATCATGCTAAGTGAAGTAAGTCAGAAAAAGAAGGACGAATATCATATGATATCACTTATCTGTGGTGTCTAAAATATGACACAAATAAACTTATCTGTGGAACAGAAATAGATTCACAGACATAGAAAACAGACTTGTGGCTGCCAAGGGAGAAGGAGACTGGGGGAAGGTGGATTGGGAGGTTGGGATTAGCAGATGCAAACTATTATATACAGGATGGATAAAAAACAAGGTCCTATTGTGTAGCACAGGGACTTATATTCAATATCCTGTAATAAACCATAATGGAAAAGAAAAAAGAATGATTAAAAAAATAGTAACAGGGCTCTTCTGAAGGGACCCTTTGGCTTCTTGACAATTACGAGTGAATTTTGGGTATAAATAGTTTGACGTCTAGACCCGAAGCACTAGTCATCTGAGGACAAGTGAGATTGACAATCTATGATGGGACAGCAGAAATTAGGAACTTGGATTAGGTTGTGAGAATGCAGTTCGGTAGGAGTTGGATGAAGCTTGGAAGCCAGAAGACCAGCTTCAGACATGAACCTTTCTTCCAAGTCCCACCAAAATCAGCCTTCAGCATGTAGCTCCAGTGCACATGGGCTGAGGGTGAGCCTTGCTCCTCAGTGTAGTTGCTTTATTCCCCTTCGTGTACATCTTGGCCTGGCAAAGTCCCCAGCTCTACCTGGTCCCTTTGAAACCTAGTCCCAGCTCTACCATCCCATTTCTTGTGGGGCAAGTCACTCAATTCCTCATCTATAGAATGGGCACAATTAATATCTGCTGTACTTGACTCAGTGTTCCTGAGGGAAATCATATGAGATTACTCATTCATCCTCTCAACAAATATTTATTGAGCAGTTGCTAAATAACATCATACTGTGAGAGAGATTGTGAGAGACACAATGATGAATCACACTGGCTCTTTCCCTCGGGGATCCAGGCAATGTGTGTGGCAAGGCAGGTCTATATTCCAAGGTGGAAATCATTAGTCCAAGAGAGGTCTCGATTCTGGGCTATGGGAGCTCAGCGGGAAGATGGATTATTCCAGAAGGAGGTATGAAGGAAGGCTTCAGAATGGAAGCTGCAGCTTTTGAGCTGAGTCTCAAGAGTTAAAATGGAAGCAGTTTGGAAACAAAATTCCTATGCAAACATTGGGCATAGGTTATAAATAATAACTAATTTATGAAATTCACTGTGTTCCAAAGTAACACCTGACTAAACTTACGCAGACTTCAAGCAAATGATAGATAGCATTTATCTAGAGCTTGCGAGGCCCCAGTTACTGTATGCTTTACATTTGAGAGCTCATGTCATCTGAGCCAAAACCCTGTGGAGCAAGGTCTAGTATTATCCCCATGTTACATACAAGGAAGCTGCGGCTCTGAGAAGTTGAGTTTCTTGCCCATGGTCACACAGACGATAAATCGTAGAGCCAAGATTTAAACTCAAGTGGTCAGAATTTAAATATTGCCTCTCCGACAAAGGAAAAGAAATACCAAAGTGACTGCTCAGATAATTCAGTCTCCTCCAAACTGTGATTTTGAGAGATATGCATTTTGGATCCTGGTGAATTACAGCACAGCCTATCCGGGAAATTACATTTCAGACTGGGAAGGTACGGGAAGAGAACGTCCTTCCTCATGGGTATAATCTCAAGGAACTCCGGAGTAATTTGCACTGTGGCCAGTAGATGGCAGAAAGTGACAAGAAAAGGACTGGAAACCACAGCGGGACACCCAGCTGGCTCCCAGTTTGCATCACAAAATGTATTTTGCCTACAGTACGGTGACAAATTTTTTCCTCGGAGCGAGCTAGCTCCCGAGTACAAACTGCAATTGATTGAAACTCTCTAGTCACGGAGTCCCAGTACCATGAGAAGGGACTACCTCAGCAGCTTCCTCTATAAAACTTCCGTCCACCTCTGGTCAGTGCTGACAAAGCCACCCCGGGCATCATCCCCAGCCTCTTTTTTTTCCTGCAGGAAATCTTGGGGCTGTGCAAGTGATAATGTCTGGAAAGTACTTGGCAACATCTGAAGAGTTCTATGCCTGTTAAGTTAAGACAAAACCAGCAGCGTATTCCTTCAACAAGGTGTGTTAAACCGCTGTTGTGGGCCAGGCTCTAGGTTCAACCCAAAGCTTGAGGTTGCTGTATATCTCTTCCTGGTTCCGTGGCTGCTCACTATTGCAAAATGAGCTAGGGAAGTTAGTGCTGTGGATTCATTTCCTGAGTAGATCTGCCACAAAACTAGGAGAAACCAAAGATATCCTGGAAACTTGAAAAGAATTACAAAAAAATCTGATTGTCATCTTAGATGATAAAAGACCTAATTATTTTTTAAAAATGAGCATTCAGAAGCTATAAAGGAAAGTATATTATTAAACTTGGTTATATAAACATTTTAATCTTCTGAACTGCAAAAAGCATTTTAAAAGTCGAAAGAAAAAGACTGCAAAACATATGACAAAGAACTAATATTCTTAAATACAAATATGCTACAAACTCATAAATTAATAAAATTTGTATATCAGTAACCCTTCTAAAATCAGTAATATGGGAAAAGGCAGGCAGGTCACAGGATTTTTTTAAAAATGAGAAAACAGCCAATAAAACGTTGGAAATTGGCTCAATTTCATTTATAACTAAATAAATGCACATTTAAATAGCTTACTTTTGAGTGTAGACCTCTCTCAGGCTATTGATAAGTATAAATTAGCAAAACTTTTTCAAGAGCAACTTGACAGCATTTAGAAACATGTCTGCATGGCCTTGACTCAGAAATCTCAGTTTTCGGGGCCTCCCTGGTGGCGCAGTGGTTGGGAGTCCGCCTGCCGATGCAGGGGGTGCGGGTTCGTGCCCCGGTCTGGGAGGATCCCATGTGCCGCGGGGCGGCTGGGCCCGTGGGCCGTGGCCGCTGGGCCTGCGCGTCCGGAGCCTGTGCTCCGCAACGGGAGAGGCCACAGCAGTGAGAGGCCCGCATACCACAAAAAGAAAAAAAAAAAAAAAAAAAAAAAAAAAAAGAAATCTCAGTTTTCTCTGCTTCCTTCTCTCCCTAGGTGCACTCATCCAGTCCCATATTTTTAAACATGTCCTATAAGCCAACGATGCCCAAACTAGCTAGCCCTGACCACTCCTCTGCCCCAGGCTCCTTTCTGAACAAGTCTCCCAGCTGTGTGATAGACACAGAAAACCTCAGTCCACACAGGGACCCTTCTTCCCTGCCCCACCTCCTCAAACTTGTCCTTCCTGTCCCCCTCTCTCCCACCCCTTCTCAGTAAGCATTTTAGCAAAGTCTCCAGACCCAGGAGTCATCCTTGATACTCCTTTCTCTCTTTGACCATGCCAGAAACATTTTCATCTTGGGACCTTTGTGCTTGCTGTTCTAGAGTGTTCTCTCCCTTGCTGTGTGATGGAAGCTCAGATGTTCAGCTCAATGTTCAGGTCTCTCATCAGAGAAGCCTTCCCCGACAACCCTCTCTGAAACAGCAACGCTATTGCTCTCCACTTCCTCGCCCTGCTTTGTCATTCTTAGCACACATTTTGACATATATATGCCTATTTATTATCTTTCTATCCACTAGCAGGTAAATACCGTTAAAACAGGACCCTTATCTGTCTTCAACGCAGTGTTCCTAGTACCTAGAACATTTCAGGGCACATAGCAAGCTCTCAAAAATCGGTGTGGAATAAGTGAATCTAGGACTTTATCCTATAGATGCTCATTGCAAACGATATATATATATAATATTTATAAATAATATGTGATAATATTTAATATATATTCAATTAAATGTGCCTTAATAGGGACTACTTAACAATTAAATGAATTATTTTTTTTAAACTTCAATTTCCTCATATGGAATATAGAGAGAATAGAAGTTCCTACCTCATGTGGTTTTTATGAGACTAAAATAAAATGATGCCCAGTAGTTGGTACATAGACACACTCAATAAATGCCAGTCACTGCTTAGGAGCCTTTTTAAAAAAATGAGTGAAATCAAATGTCCTGATGCAGAAGACGTCCACAGCATGTCGTTACATAAAAAAACTAAAGTTCCAAAGCAGTATGAATACTAATATGATGCTAGAACAAAGCCCAGAAAATATCTGGGAACCACCCCCCAAACCGATGATGACCATGGCAGCTACCTATTGCAAATAAAGTTCTCAGAGAAAGACCTGGGGAAGAGAGCAGGAACCAGGCACATTACTATTTTATTTAAATATACTTCTGTACTGTTTGAATGTTTTGCAAAACATATTTACTACTTTTACAATACATTTTTTTTAGCTTTGAAAGAAGATAGAACATGGAAACCAGAGGAGTCAGAGCTTCTCAGAGAACCACTCCATTGTTAGGCTGCAAGAGGGAAATGCGTTGACCTTCCGGAAAGCTGAAGTCAGCTAGTAAAGGGATTTTGACCCCAACTTGACTTGCATTTTCAGAGATGAAATCTGATACTATACTAAAAGTTTCAGACAAATGCATTCCACTCAAGGCTGGTGAGAAAATTTTAATTGTTAGATTTGAATTTTAAGCAAGCTCACAGGATGATGATGAGGATTAAATGAACTAACAAGTTTGAAACACAGAGCCTTGTACATAATGAATGTCCATTAAATACCAGCTGAGTCAGAATCTGATGCAGAGAGGAACATGTGTAAGGACCGGAGAGAGTTATTAAACTACATTTACTGTTTTCTTCTTTCACTGACCAAATGATAATTGAGCATCTACTATGTACAAGGCACTGGGGCAGGTATAGGACAGAGCAGACAGACTTCTTCTTTGCCCTCTGGAGAATGCCTTCTCTTAGTTCTTATACAGCTGCAGGGCTCCTGGGGTTAGCCAGGACTTGGGGAAGCTTGGTTATTCACGTATCATGCTGTATTTTTTTGTCTACAATTAAGTATATAAAGTGATAGAAACTCAATGGCTATCTTTAAGCTTAGAAACTTAATCTGTGTCACAAGTGCTTTCTTGAGCAATGAAATGGCATGAAAGTTGTCCCTTTCCAGAAGGGTAATTTGGATGAAATAACATACTTCACAAATGTCAACAGGTTTATTGAACCATTCATGTAGCAGAAATGACAGCTATGAGGGCTCTAAGGAGACAGGTCCACACTTTTGGTGCAAAGTAACCCATTACCTAAGGAGGGGACTCTTTACAAGTAAAATTGAAACTCACATTGCCACACTCATGTACAAGAGTCAAGGTTCCCATGGACCCTTCTGGAACATTGTTTACTTGAAGAGGCCCATGCAACCCAAGCACCAGCCCAGGGAGGAGGCATCAATGGGGGGAGGCAGACTGGGATACAATTTCAAAGTAACCTCCCTGAGCAGCTTCCCAGGTCCAAATTTGGGGGAGTCTCCCAGAAAGAGCGTAGTCTGCACAAAAATTCATACACATTTGCAACTGTCTGCTTACATGAGTTTGTTGTGTTGGCCCTCCATCCATTCATTTCACAAGAATTTCTTTAGGATCACTGCCATGAACCTTTTTGACTCCTCTCATGGGGAACAATCCAGCACCATGCTCAGAGTGCATGCTCCCTAAACCATCTGTAGATGTTTGGAACAAAAACAAGTTGGCTTGAAAAAAAATTAGATAACTCCTTTGAACCACAGAAAACATTCTAGAGCTTTGCTCTGTGTTTCCTCCACACTACCTTGTGCTCAAGCAAAGCACTGAATGGAGGACACGGCAATAGCAAGGTTGGCCATGTTATTAATATTTGTGGAAGGGGACTGAGCAAGACTAAATTGAAGGCCATTGATACCCACAATTCTGGGATGGCTTCCATGGAAGCAGGAGACAGACAGGAAGAAGCTAGTTCTTGTTGCCCAGTTTTGGTGACGCTTCAGAACTAACCTAATCCCATCAGCTGCTGCTCCTTATGGGATGTCCTTTCTACCTTTGGTTTAAACTAAACCAGATCTCACCAAAAGTTGGTTTTGTTTTAAATCTTCTCCCTCCTTTTAAATAATGAGCTAAGTCCATATCACCTGATATAGGAAGTTGCCCCCAAAGATACTTGGTAAAACTCAACAATAAGAAAATAAACAACCCAATTAAAAGGTATACACCCATTTGGTGTATGCTTTCACCAAAGAAGACATAAAGATGGAATACGAAAAAATACTCTACATCATATGTCATCGGGAAAATGCAAATTAAAACAACAATTTTACACACCTATTAAAATGGCTAAAATCACTGACAACACCAATGGCTGGCAAAGATGTGGAGCAACAGGAACTCTCATTCATCTCTGGTAGGAATACAAAGTAGTACAGCCACTTTGGAGGTCAGTTCGACAAGTTTTTTACAAAACTAAACATACTCTTACCATAAGATCAAGCAATTGCACTCCTTGGTATTTACCCAAAGGAGTTGAAAACTTATATCCACAGAAAAAAAAAAAAAAACCCTGCACATGGATGTTTATAGCAGCTTTATTTATAATTGCTAAAACTTGGAAGCAACCAAGATAACCTTCAGTAGGGGAAAAGATAAACTGTGGTATACCCAGACAATGGAATATTATTCAGCACTAAAAAGAAATGAGCTATCAAGCCATGAAAAGACCTGGGGGAAACTTAAATGTATATCACTAAGTGAAAGAAGTCAATCTAAAAAAGCTACATGTTCCATGCATGACTCCAACTACATGACATTCTGGAAAAGGCGAAACTGTGGTACAATATTGTGACTCATAAGAAAAATATATATTTGGTAGTTCAGATGACAAAAAGATATTTCTCATATATATTTGGGCTTTGGCCATGGTTCTTGGCTCATAGGTCCCAAAACCTTTAGAATTTCCTAAATGTTGAGAGTGTTCAAGGTGCCTTTTTTATGTTAATGAGGTGACTTTGGGGGGATGGTAAGCACCTAAGGATGGGGGCTGATTGCTAGTGGAACCAATTTTGTGATTAGAAGGTTGGAACTTGCAGTCCCACACCCCTGACCTCCAGGGAGGGAAAGGAGGTGGACTTTGAATCAGTTCCAGATGACCAGTGGTTTAATCCCTCATGCCTACATAATGAAACCTCCATAAAAACCCAAAAGGATGGGAGGCAGAGAGTTTCCAGGTTGGTGGAAATGTGAAGAGAGCATGCCCAGAGAGGGTGTGGAAGCTCTGCACCCTTTCCTCGTACCTTGTCCTCTGCATCTCTCCCATCTGATTGTTCCTGAGTTATATCTTTTTATAATAAACCAATAATCTAGTAAATAAAATGTTTCTCTGAGTTCTGTGAGTTTCTCTAGCAGATTATTCAAACCAAAGGAGGGGGTCATGGGAACCTCTGATTGACAGGCAGTTGAGTAGGAACGCAGTTGATTAGGAGCCGGGGTTTGCGATGGGCTTCTAAGTACTGGGTGGGGGGCAAGTTTGTAGGACTGAACCCTTAATCTGTGGAATCTGATGCTATCTCTGGGTGGATAGTGTCAGAAATGAGTTGAATCGTAAGACACCCAGCTGGTGTCTCAAGAATTGCTTGTTGATGTGGGAATCCCCACCCCTACATTGGAAATTGGGTCCAGGATTCCATTTATATGGATACAGTAAAAAAAAAAAAAAAAAAAAAAGTCAGTTGTTGTCAGGAGTTATGGGGGAAAGGATGAATAGGCGGAGCATAGAGGATTCTTAGCGCAGTGAAACTATTCTGTTTGATACTATAATGGTGAATTCATGCCACTATAACTTTGTCCAAAGCCATAGAATGTACAACACCAAGAGTGAACCCTAATATAAACTATGGACTTTGGGTGACTCTGATGTATTGCTGTAGGTTCCTCAGTTGTAACAAATGTACCGCTCTGGCGGGGGATGTTGATGATGGAGGAGGCTCTGCATTTGTGGGGCAAAGAGTATATGGGAAATCTCTGTGTCTTCTGCTCAATTTTGCTGTGAACCTAAAATTGCTCTGAAGAAGTAAAGTCTAATTTTTTTTTTTTGTAAAGTTTGTGGTTGGTGAAGGGAACTCAAGAAGAAGAGAATGGGAGACAAGTCCTTGGCTATTTCTTTAGACGTTAAAGAATACTTTTCAAAGCCAAGCCTGCTGTTCATTTACAGAAAAGTATGCCCAGATCCCAAAATTCTTTAGAAACACTTCTGTTCATTTCCTCCCAGATGTCTTACTTATAACTAATTCTAAAATTAAGTGCAGGGGCTTCCCTGGTGGCATGGTGGTTGAGAATCTGCCTGCTAATGCAGGGGACATGGGTTCGAGCCCTGGCCTGGGAAGATCTCACATGCCGCAGAGCGGCTAGGCCTGTGAGCCACAACTGCTGAGCCTGCACGTCTGGAGCCTGTGCTCCACAACGAGAGGCCGCCATAGTGAGAGGCCTGCGCACCGCAATGAAGAGTGACCCCCGCTTGCCACAACTAGAGAAAGCCCTCGCACAGAAACAAAGACGCAACACAGCAAAAATAAATTAATTAATTAAAATTAAGTGCAGAACTTTGAGGGTGAGAATGATACTTCTGTTCATTTTTTAAAGAAGATATTTGAATATTCCTCTGCTCTATAACCATGTACATTTCAAACTTAAATCTTGAGTTAAAAGATAAACTATCCCTCATAAGCATCCCAAAGGATTTCCATTTAAATTAAGCAATTCCTACATTTAACCTTCATTTCTTTGGATTTTCCCGACAGGTCTGCACATCATTTCTGGCCCTACCCTCAATTCAAATCTCTCCCGGCCTTCTGTATCTGTCTTAGCAGGCAGTTCTTTCTAAGGGCAGGTCAGACAGGAAAAGCTTCCATCAACTCAGCAGGAAACTGGTGGCCTCATGTTCTACCTCCTTCCTTGGCCACCACTTTCCCCCATGCCCCCAGCATGGAAAATCCAGCATAATTGTGGGAAGAGATAGAGATGGATGAGTTAGGTGTGGAGGAATACTTCACGGGAAAGTTATGGGAGGTCTGGGAGCATTCATATTACGAGGTAGTCAGTCATTCTACAATCTGGCTTTATAGAAGCCTTAGATGGAATAAGGGGTCATCAGCTGAGTCAGTCACTCAGTACTCTGATCATCTATCTTGTGCCTTTGCTGATGCATGTGAGAAGTATCATCATAGATTTAAATTGGAAGACTTAAACTTTGCAAGAAGCTTATTTCAATTGGATTCATTTTACTACAACTGATGAGTACCATTTTAGCAAATGCCTAGTGCTATTGCTAAAGTGCTGGCAGTGTAAACATGAATTTAAACAAAAAGATTTGGGGTTTTTTTTGCCTTATGGAAACTAAGAAACTCCAGGCTACTGTTCTGAAAAACAGTCTCTTCCGGAGGAAATCATCACAGAAATAATTTAGAAAATTTAGGACAGTAGAAGAAAATAACCAACACGAGGCTCATCCTGGTAAAATTTCAGAATACTGGGGGCTAAGAGAAGATCCTAAAAGTGTCTAGGAATGGGGGAAAACAGAGGATGTATTTATAATGTAATAATACTTATTAAGAAGGTTCAGGAATCATTGTAGGACAGTAGTGTAATGCTTCAAAATTCTGAGGGAAAAATATTTCCAGCCCAGAGTTCTCTACCCAGTTTGAAACTAACAAACAGATATGAGGGTAGAAGAAAGACATATTTAGACATTCAAGGTCTCAGAATTTTCCTTCCATGCACCCTTTCTTAGGAAGTTTCTAGATCAAGGAAAAGGAAGATGATGGATCCATGAAGAGGGGGATCTAACTCAGGAGGGACACAAAGGGAATCCCCAAGATGTTGGTGAAAGAAAATTCCAGGATGACAGCTCTGCCCCAGCTCAGAATGCAGCAGGTCAGCCCTCAGAGAGTCTCCTAGAAGAAATGGACAGAATTCCTGGTGTGTTTGAAGGAAAACCAGTCACACAACAAAAGAAACATAATAATGATATACTATATAGCTCATGTGTGAATGCCATTCGTATAGTCAAAATAATGTAAATACTGGATGTGGATCTAACCCAAAGTGTGATTTAACTATACTGGGAAAGTGAGTGGGCAGGAAGCAATAAGTGTATGATAGAAGTGAACAGTCTTCCATGGTGAGAATTCACTGGATGATGCCTAACTGAAAAATTAAGAAGTCGATGAAAGTAAGAAAGGAAAAGCCAAATAAGCTGAAAGTGGTTAACAGGGAATGGTAAATAAAGAGAGAAATGGGGAAGGCATTGGTGGCTTTTGTAATAAACTTTGCAGAACCATTTGACTTTTACACTATGTGTGTGTATCTTTTAAAATATAAAAATATTTTAAGGACACATTGTCTTCTAGAGAAATTTCCATCTTCAATGGCCTAGAACCACTGCTATAGTTTTAGAAAGACCATATAAAGTAGCAATTAAAGCATGAGATTTGAGTCGAACATAAATCCTGGACTCAAATCCTAGAGTGGCCAGCTAGTAAATTGTGACCTTAGGAAACTTAGTTAACATTTTGGGCCACAATTTCCTCATCTGTAAAGTGAGGATATTATTATTGTCATTGATAAGGAAGTGGGTAAATGAATAGAGAAGATCTAAATAATGGAAATAAAGTCTTAGCTGTGAATTCATTTATCTGACTCTCTGAAGCCTGCTACCCTTCATAATTCAGCACCTAGTACCTTGCCTGGCACAGAGGAATGGCTCAATGAGTATTTGTAGAACAAATGAATGAATGAGTGAATGAATGCATACATGTATACAACTCAGCCCCAAGCCTCTCTGGATATCCTAGAACTAGTTCAACCACAGGGAGAGGAAATGCCATGAACCCTAGACTCATGGATTTAGTACCTGGGGCAGAATTCATTAGTTGCCAACAAATAATGTATCTTTCATTCCTTAATATTTGAATTTCAAGTTTTAGCCAGGCACATGGTTGCCCTTGTGGAGACTACATTTCTCTCCTGCTGGCACTTCTTATCTTCTGCTATTGGGACTTCCTGAGATGCTGCTTCTTCTTTACCTATTTAGTCTCCTTTTCCTGGCCTCCAAAGGCAAACCCATCCCACTATTGACTGAGCCCTGTTTTGATGTGCTGCCTTTGGCTGTCAGGACCCATTGTGATGGGGCCAATATATTGGGAAGATAAGCAATTCCAGGGGAGGTGGACATCTGGCTGGTGCCATTGGGGACTTCTAGACTGAGCCAAATGTTGATGTCTATCCCAACAGATTTTTTTTAAATGTCCTTTGGAGGTTTATGGCTAAATACAGTAATCCAGGTGACTTTTACCCAAAGTAAAAGTCTAAATGATCTAATTCCTTGGTTGCTTTACTAGTTTGTCTATTAAAAAATCTCTATTCCTAAAATTTATTTTAAAATAAGCTAGTTGTCTGGGAAGGTTTTAAGGATTTCTCTTCCTCACACATTGAGAATACTAGGATTCAAGTTGCAGGCCAGCTCATGCACCTACCAACTCAAGCCTCTGGAACTCTTCAATATATCCATGATGGTAGAAGTAATAAAACTGATAAGAACTACAAAATGGATAGAATCCCCATGGAAAAGTGACAAAGAATCATTTTAGGTAGGAAAATCTCTTCATATAAAGCTTTCCTACATCAAACCTAAAGACAAAAACCATAGAAAGTTACTAGACCCTTCTGTGTCATTCACTAGATACCACTTTCAAAGAATATATTCTATTTAAAACAGAAAACTTTCTTCTCCACTTGTATTAGTTTCCTAGGGCTGCCATGACAAAGTACCACAGACTGGGTGGCTTAAACAACATAAACTTACTTTCTCACAGTTCTGGAGGCTGGAAACCCAAGATCAAGGTGTACGCAGAGTTGTTACTTCTAGGCGTCTCCCCTTGGTTTGCAAACAGCCCCTTCTTGCTGTGTCCTCACACAGTCTTTCCTCTGTGCATTCACATCCCTGCTGTCTCTTTGAGTATGAAAATTTCCTCATCTTACAAGGACACCAATCACAATAAATTAGGACCCACCCTAACAGCCTCATTTAACCTTAACCTTAATTATCTCTATAAAGGTCTTATCTCCAGACTCACATTCTGTGGTACTGGAATACCTGAGGGTTAGGGCTTCACCACTTGAACTGGGGAGGGGACACAATTCAGTCCATAATATGCACTTTTCCTCACTAAGTGAATAACTGGATCATTCAACATATGGAGAAGCAAGAAGGTCATTTCACTCACAGGAATCAGTGAGAAAACCTTGAGCACTAGAATGTGAAATGTTGGAGTCTGTGTGACAAATGGCAATAAGTGACATGCCCAGAGTATCAGATGCCCGAAAAAGTGGAAATCATGGGAGAGAGGAGTGGTTTGTAACCAGATCCTGGAAGGTAAGGAATTGGAACATAGGTTTTTAGGCCAGGAGTGGTGAACTCAAATGTTTGTGAGGCCCAGGGAGGTTATGCAAATGGATGGAGCTGGGAAGTGATGCAGGTGCTTGTGTACAGTTAGAGTATGATGGAGACAGTGGATGCACATCGCACAAAAAGGCAGTGCCCTCACTAAACAAGAAAGGAGCTGCTCAGCTGCAAGCAGGCCCAGTGGCAGCCATTATCACCAGGTCTTGATATTCTCCCAAGAAGCCAAAATCCATGAGAATGTAAGTTGGTGCAGTCACTGTGGAAAACAGTATGGAGGTTCCTCAAAAAACTAAAAATAGATTTGCCATATGACCCAGCAATCCCACTCCTGAGCATATACCTAGAGAAAACCATAATTCAAAAAGATACATGCACCCCTATGTTCATAGCAGTACTATTTACAATAGCTAAAACATGGCAACAACCTATATGTTCATTGATAAATGAATTAATAAAGAAGATGTGATATATATATATATATATATATATACACACACACATACATACATACACACAATGGAATATTACTCAGCCATAAAAAAAGAACAGAATAATGCCATTTGCAGCAACATGGGTGGAACTAGAGGTTATCATACTAAGTGACATAAGTCAGACAAAGACAAATACCATATGATATCACTTATATGTGGAATCTAAAATATGACACAAATGAACTTAACTATGAAACAGAAACAGACTCACAGACATAGAGAACAGACTTGTGGTTGCCAAGGCGAAGGGGGAGTAGAGGAATGATGGATTGGGGTTATACTACGTAAACTATTATACATAGAATGGATAAACAACAAGGTCCTACTGTTTAGCACAGGGAACTATATTCAATATCCTGTGATAAACCATAATGGAAAAGAATATATAAAAGAATATATATATAACTGAATCATGTTGCTGTACAGCAGAAATTAACACAATATTATAAATCAACTATACTTCAATATAAAGAAGCCAAAATCTAGATTTTTATTTTAAATAAAAATCTAGATTTTTATTATTATTTTCCAGATGTTTAAATGATAGCTTAAAATGTTTTAAAAATATTATTCAAGTCAATCAAAACTCATTTGCTGACCAAATTTGGACCACAAATCATGAGTTTTAATCTTGCTCTAGATGTTTCTGAGTTAGAAAGTAACATGAGGGGAAAGAATAAATACTCGTATATACCTAGCACTGTTTCAGGTACTGAACAAAATTTATTTTAATTAAGGCTTACAATTCTAATAAGGAGGTATTATTTTCCTTTATTCTAATGGATGAGAAAACTGAAGCTCAGATAGTCAGGAGCTAAGGCTACCTGGCCAGTCAGTGGAAGAACCAGATTCAAACCCAGGATGTATTGGCTACAAGGCCCTTGCACATCCACACAACATTCCATCTTCTATATTAGCTTTTCTCAACCCTGCCTGGCACATGGAAATCACCTGGGGAGCTTTTAAAGCTCTCCATGCCCAGATCACACCTAAATCAGATAAATCAGAATCTTTGGTGGTAGGACCCAGGCAACAGAATGTTTTTAGACCTCTTCAAGGTGATTCAAGGGGAACCAAAAACAATAATCTAATATCAGCACTGGCATCACCTGAGATCTTGTTCAAAATGCACCCCAGATCTACTACATCAGAATCTGCATTTAACAAGAGCTCCATGCAATTTGAATGCACATTAAAATTTGGGAAAGATGGATCTAGGAGGGAAGCAATGAGAGCCTAAAGTAGGGTTCAGAAGTCTGGCTTCATCTTCAAAATTTTGCATTTATTAATTATGCAAACTTGGGGGCTGGAGGAGAGAGAGGATTGGTGGGGGAGAACAGGAAAGAGAGAAGAGGAATTTACAGTACCACAGTGAGACACCCTTGGGTCTGAATGCTATGCTTTTACTTCTAGTGAGTTCTTAGGTGCCTCGTTTCAGTTCATTTGCTTTTGCTTTTTCCTCAGATTATCAGAAGATAACTGGCCCTCTCTTCTGTGAAAGAAAAATTTATTCATGATACTAAAACAACAGGGCAGACTTTATTCGGGGGGCCTATTAAGATAGATATGCGGACTATTGCATTGGGGGTTTTGCAGTAGGGGAGAGAGATGAGCTCAACTCTGAATGCAATAAGGAAAATGGAGATTTTATAGTCCATGAGAAGGAGGGGGAAGAACAGGGAGGGGGAGGGGGAGGGGTGGAAATTTGCTAAGAGGAAACATCACAGGTAAGAGGGGATTCTGGCTAAATCAACCTAACAAGGTTCTTGCTGAAGGCAGGTCAGGGTAATCAGACATCACCTGGGGGATGGTGGGGACTGAGGGGTTTGGTTAGGTATCAGGGGTGATCAGATGGGGGATTCTGCTAAATCAGCTTGACAGGAAAAGTCCAGGCCTAGTTGGGAAGAGAATTCAGAGGAGCCTGTCTAAAGTTCAGTCAAGGAGAGACGGTCACTTCGCAGCCTCAGACTCTTGTCTTGAGAATAAGGAAGCAGAGAAATGACCATCAGTTAGGTTTCAACTAACTGTGGACCCAACTTCATACGAACAACTGGCGTCCCACAAACATTCACCACTCTCTTCAGGCCACTTAATCATCTGGGAGGCAGGTGAAAAGAGAAATGGATGATGGCCTGTCCAGAGCAGGCAATGCGGCCCAGCTTTGCAGGCCCTTCACCTCTTCAGCCCTCTAGGTTTCCCATGTGGATGTGGAGTAAATGAAATCTGGAGCACATGTGATTCTCGGGCTCTCCTCTCCGTTACAGCCTCACTCACGCAGCCCAGCATCTGCTCCTTCCTCCCCTCCTGATACCCCTGCTGTTACCCCTCACTCCGTCCTCCTCATCCTCCTTTTCCTCCTAGTTAGAGGCCAGGAGGCCTGGCTCTGGGGAGGCACCCGTACTGTGTGTTTTCAGCTCTTTAATTCTACCTTATTATCCGCTGTTCCTACCACCAAGATCTTTGACGGCTGCTTTCATTGTGTTGTCAGGTTCCCCTTTGATGCCTAAATTAATACTAATGGGAAGCCGTCTCAGTCTCCGTAAGCTGTGTGCTTACTTTCCTTTCTGCTCAGTTTCTCCCAGTTGAATATTCCTCAGTCTGTGCTGTGTGCTCATCTGTCAGCCCTTTCTTGGCTCCATTTTAAAAGAAGCCTGAACGTCTTACACACACGGTTTGCCACTCTAGGGCCTGGTAATTCAGAAAGGAGTAAGAAAGAAAATTATACTGAAACCTACCTGATTAGCCATCAGGACCCAGCCCACTTGAAACCGCAGACCACTGGCTCTGCCCCTTTGCCTTGGGTTGAATGAGTGTGCCCTCCAAACTTGCTAGTGTTTCTTATTAAAGGACTCTTCTAGGGGTCAATCCCTGTCATTTGAGCAGCTCACCAAGGGCTCACCTAACCCCAAATACTTTCTTTCGTGTCTGATAATACCTGAAATTTTACCTCTTTAGAAGATGTTCTTTTAGGGTTGTTTTTGTTTGTTTTTATTTTTGTTTTTGTTTTTATTTTTTTAGATTTAAACCAAAGGAATGAACACAGTCAGCATTGGGATGGTTTGCATATGAAAGTAATGATGAGTATTTATTTGGATTGGGGGACTCTGTTGACAGATAGAGCAAGATAGAGGAAGAAGTTTTGAGTGCTAATGCGGGGATGGGTGAGTGGGTAGGTGGGGACCAAGTGCCACTTCACAACTTTGCCTGTGAAGGAGGCAGCTGTGACCTTAAGGAAAAAAATATTAGTCTCTCCCACTCCCCAAGACCATCTCTCATGTTTTCTTTCCCTCCCCAGGCAGCCAATATTCAATAAATACACATTAAAGGCTGAAAGTTATGGCCAGAAAATGAAGAGAAAGTGCAACGGAGGGGTGAAAGTGAGAGTAAATTGGTCACCAATTTCTAGATTCAGAGATACGAGCCACCACAGAACACAAACATACAGATCTTGCCTTTAAACTTACAGTTCAAGGTAGGAGGAGACACAGAAGTGAGACAGGGAGGGGAGAGCATACAAATATACACACACACACACACACATATATATATACACATACACTCACATATAATAATACATATTATATATGTATATTTCTCCTCAGACGTCTCTTCATACCTTAGACTGTAAGTTTATACACATACATACACATAGTGTTCAATACATAGAAGGTCAAAATAATCACCTCTCTATCATTACTGATCAAAGTCTGAATCTCATAGGCTAGAGGAACTGCCCATCACCCACCATCTCCTCTTAGATTCCTTTAGCAGCCTCAGCTCAGCACAACTATCTCCTATTGTTTTATTATTGATTCTCCATCTCTTCTGTTTTGCCTTATAATCCTTAGTCACATGTTAACCATCCAGGATCTGTTCTCCAAGTCTCTTATCTTTTCCCTCATGATTGTCTTTTCTGTGTTTTTGTTTTAGTTGGTTGGCTTTTATTTTTTGCTTTAAGATTTTTTTCTTCCACCTGGTCTTCCAAATTATTCATTTGAATATCAACAGTGTCCATCCTCTCCTTCAAATTGTCTACCTAGCATTTTGGCTCACAAATCACAGTTTTTAGCTGGAAATTCTTTTTTGAGCTATCCTTGAATTCCTTTAAGTGGTCTTATCTTCTTCATTAAAGTGGGTAAATATCTCCCAGGCTGCTCTACTTTGCTTGCATTGTTCTATTTGATCTTCACTTATTTGGCTGAGGGGTGTCCTTGTATGTGTTATTTTTCTCTGTCTGCTCTTTGGGACCTCTCCCAGTTGTTGGAACTCCCATGGAGACTGAGGTCTTAATTGCTCTGAGCTGCCTGCCAGTCTGGCAGCTGTTTGAATCAGGACTGACAGCTAGGTTTAGTGTTGGGAATGATGAGGAAGTGGGATGAAGTCAGGTTGCCATCTGCCCCAAATTCCCTAGAAATCTAGGGGAACTGAGTATTTAAATCACACTCCACTGTATTTTCAAGAATCCTAAACTTACAGTCAATGATCTGGATTTGAATGCAGTGTTTTCTTCACCATCTGAGTGATCTTGAGGGTGTCCTTCAAAACACAGGGTTCCACTTCCTCATGTATAAGTTCAAGATTCACCATACTGCCCTACTTGCCTTCTAAGGGTTTGTTAGGAGGATCGGGTAAACTGGTAACTATCAATTGTAAACATTGATATGTCTTTGTGCTTGCTACTATTCCCAGTCCTAGCTCTTTTTCTTTCTTTGACTAAAGTAATAAGGATGGAAGAGTAAAGCACTTGAAAAAAATCTGGAATGCATGCAGCTCCTAGAACTCTATGGAGAATTGCCTACAAACAGAACAATCATAACATGTTTTTCAGAGAACTACTAATTTACCTCTTTAGCACAAACTGAAGACAGGGAGAAAGCAGAAGAAAGGCAACTGCAGAAACACACCAATGCCTGCTCCCTCCCTCCTTATAAAACAGGGAGCAGGAGAGATAAGAGGAAGTGGGGGAGAGGAAAGGACAGAGATTAGTATAGCAGTTTGGGGATCAGAGAGATGATCTTACACACCAGTTACCATTTATGTGAACTTGGGCAAGCTGTTTTATCTCTCTGAACCTATTTTCTCTTTTGTAAAAAGGGCAAATAATATACTAGTATTGCCATAAGGGTTTTGTGAAAATAAAGCCAAATTCCTGACATCATTAAATTCTCCATAAATGGGATTAAATCGTATATGTATTTCCTTTTTCAGACTGCCCCCACTACATATGTTTGACTTTACAGGCTGACCTTTTTTCCTTTTTTTAACTTAAACCCTCAACCCATTAGTTGCAGTCTAAGGTGGGAGTGGGGGGTGGAGAGGATCCCTTTCTTAAGTTATAAAACGACAGCCCTTCTGTGATGGGCTTCTGTGATGAGTCTTTCCTCTGTCACGAATAAAAATAACATGAAATGAACATTCCCATTAGCTGAATACAAGCCCCAGAGAGACTGGCATCTGTCACTACGTCATTGTGAGGACACATTGACAAGCAGGGACACAGAGTGCCTGGTGCAATGCTGTAGGTCTAATTATAGAATCTTTACTTCCCTGGCCTATTTTGGTAGGGATGGCCCCCAGCACAGATTTGCGCAGACAAATAAAGCTTCTGCATCTTAACACTTGGCTTGACAGCCACAGGGCTTACTGAACACCTGCTTAGTGCTAAGTACTGACGATTAGAGGGATGCTTTAATTTCAAAAGAAATTAAAGAGATGGTCAGTGCCCTTGAAGAGCTTATGGTCTGCATGGTCAAATTGCTTCTATAGTCTTGCCTTAAAAAATACATACGTACATATTTTTCACACAATTTGGATTTTGCAGGCTGTTATTTTAAAAACCTTAAATTTTGTTATTTGATCCTCTCCATTTCATAGTTTAGTAACTATGAGGCCTGCAGAGTAGCTTGTTTATGCAAAAATTATATTATTTAAGGGACTAGAATAACTAAATGATATTTTCTGAGTACAGATCTAGTAAAGTTCTTAACAATCATTTTAGCATCCTTCAGGCAGGCTGAATGGGGCCTGTGACCCAGTATTTATCACATCTTTGTTTTCCTTTGCACCACACACAGATACAGAAGAAGACTGGCTTAAAGGGAAAAAGAGAAGCCTTTTCCAAAGGTGACAGTACATGAGCCAGCAGCCAGCCCCTGTGGTGGTGGTGGGAGATGTACTGACCCCTGAGGTCTCAATCAGCAGCAGCCTGGCATCCACGTCCTTCCCCTCTCGTGGAAGAGCTTCATGGAGTTGCTCCATCTTAGACCGTCTGAGCAATCATCCCTGAAAGAGCAGGTGGAGGGCAAGCTCCCTGAGGAGGGGGTCTATCTTATGAACTTTTCTGGCTGAGGCATTAGAAAAAGATAGTAACAATTTTCGTACAGAAACTCATCCAAAGCCTTCAAAAGGTTTTATTTTATTTAATCCAAACATCCATACCAACGTTAACTCCCCGTCCTCAGAACTCTCCACTTTTCCTCTCACTCAGGCTATAACTAAGTACTCGAAGCAATGAGTGATGCCTGCAGTAGGATAGACGTTTCCACACTGATTGGTTCTGTGACCAATTGCTTTAGACTCATCACTGAACCACTCCCACTGAAAGTTTCCTAGTCTGTAAAGTTGGGATCACAATTCCTTCTCCAGGGACATTGCCTTGAGGGAGTAAAGGACCTGGCAGGAGGAGGCATTCAGGGAACGGCAGGACTTCTTTCCTCTTCACCTTGGTTTTCCCAGGTGACCATCATGTTGTGAGAGAAGTAGTTTCCTTTCTGGGGTCCTTAGTAGAAGTGTGCAGAGAAGCTCCAGGAAACCCCTGCAAACAAGGGCTGCCGAGTTCAGCCTTTCGCTCAGAATCACAGCCCTGGATGGCACTTAGCAATCACCTGGACTTTTCCAGATGTGAAACCTTGGGCAAGTGCTGTAGACTGAATGTGTGTGTCCTCCCAAATGCATATGTTAAAACCTAACCCCAAGAGGATGGGATTTGGAGTTGGGACCTGTGGGAGGTGCTTAGGTCATGAGGGCTCTGCCTTGTCATGTCATGTCCCATGTCATGACGGGATTAGCGCACTCATAAAAGAGCCCCCAGAGAGCTCTGTCACTCCTTCCTCATGTGAGAAGACAGTGACAGGAAGGCCGTCTGTGAACCAGGAAGCAGGCCCTCACCAGACATTGAATCTGCTGGTGCCCTGATCTTCTACTTCTAGCTTCCAGAACTGTGAAAAATAAATGTTTGCTGTTTAAACCACTTAGTCTATGGTATTTTTGTGATAGCATCCCGAACAGACTAACGTTCAAATGGAGAAAGTACTAGCGAGGTTACATCAAGAGATGATTACAAGGGTTTAAAGGAGTTCACTTACGCAGTGTTTAGAACAGTGCCCAGAGCAGGGCACTTGCCAGGCCAGTGTTTACTCTTGGTGCCATGTCTCCAGGCTCAAGAAAGGGAGCTGCTGGTGGAGATGCAGCTGTACACAGATCTGATTTCTTGCCCAGTGCTTTTCCCCAGACCCTGTGACTCAGCTTTCCTAAAATGCACATTCCTAGCTCTTTCTCTTAACTTGGAGAGGAATTAGATCTATTTCATGTAGCAGGGTAAATTGCCAGGTATAAATTTCCCATTGTCGGCAAATCTATGGTGAAATGTTAGCCCTAATCTGAATTAAGATTTAATCTAATTACATATAATTTTTTAAGACATAGTTTTGAAAATATTTAGATGGTAATAAGAATTTAAGCAGTATACTGTGAAGGAAAGAATGATGTAGCTCATATTTTATGCAGGTAGCCAGAAAGGAATTATAACATCTAAAAAATATGATCAAATTAGTGCCCTGAAGCCTTAAGAGTTTGGTTAATCACCATTTGCATTAAATTTCTCTTATAGAAGAGAGTATCAGGTTCAGCCCAACTTCTTCATGCCCAAGTCATGGGCATGACTGCCTTGGCCTTGGCCTTGGCCTTTATTTGGAAGGACAAGCCAATTTAAAAATAGGCAGAGGATCTGAAGAACGTCTTTCCAAAGAAGACATACAGATGGGCAACAGGTACATGAAGAGATGCTCAACATCCCTAATCATCAGGGAAATGCAAATCAAAACAACGAGATATCATCTCACACCTGTTAGAATGGATGTTATCAAAAAGATAAGATAAAGGCCGGGAGGATGTGAAGGAAAGGCAATCCTTGTGCACTGTTAGTGGGAACTTAAATTGGTACAGCCACTATGGAAAACAGTATGTAAGTTCTTAAAAAAACTAAAAATAGAACTACCATGTGATCCAACAATTCCACATCCAGGCATTTATCCAAAGAAAATGAAAATACTAACTTGAATAGATATATGTACCCCCAGGATCATTGCAGCATTATTTACAATAGCCAAGATATGGAAACATCTAAGTGTCCATCAATAGATAAATGGATAAAGAACATATGGTGTGTGTGTGTGTGTGTGTGTGTGTGTGTGTGTGTGTGTGTGTGTGGTATGGAATATTATTCAGCCATAAAAAAGAATGAAATCTTGCCATTTGCAACAACCTTGAAGACATTATACTAAGTAAAACAAGTCAGAGAAAGACAAATACTGTATGATCTCAGGTATATGTGGAATAAAAAAAAAAAAGGCTTATAGATTCAGAGAACACATTGGTGGTTACCAGAGGCCCAGGGTGGGGACAGGTAGGTGAAATGGGTTCAGGGAGTTAAAGGTACAAACTTCCAGTTATAAAATAAATAAGTCATGGGTAATACTGTATCGTATATTTGAAAGTTGCTAAGAGAGTAGATCTTAAATGTTTTAACAAATCATTACAATATATACCTTAAACTTGTGCAATATTAAATGTCAATTACATCTCAATAAAACTGGAAAGGGAAAAAAATCCTTATTATGGACTAAATAGTGTTTCCCCCCTCCACCTGCCCAGTTCATATGTTGAATCCCTAACCCCCAATGTGACTTTATTTGGAGGTAGTTCCTTTAATGAAGTAATTAAGGTTAAATGAGGTCCTAAGTGTGGAGCCCTAATCCAATAGGACTTCTGTGCTTATAAGAAGAGGAAGAGACACCAGGAGCACATACAAAGGCCATGAGGACACAGCAAGAAGGTGGCCATCTGCAAGGAGAGAGGCCTCAGGAGAGACTAAGCCATCAACATTTTGATCTTGGACTCCCAGCCTCCAGAACTGTGAGGAAAGAAATTTACATTGCTGTAGTCCCCCATCTACAGTACTTTGTTATTAGCTGACTAATACTAATCCCACCTGTGCCCTGAACTCTTTCCCTTCCCTGATATTGAGAGTAAAAACACTAACATACATACATGTGTCACGGAGCGGGAACCATGAAAATAGTCACTATTTCCAGCAACATAGACAGTGTTTAAAATCATTTACATTAGCAAAAAGGAAAAAAAGAAGTTCTGCAAGGTCTTGCAAGTTTTGTGTAAAGAAGGAGGAAGTATAACTGAGGTATCTATCACCTACTTTTTTTTTTTTTTTTTTTTTTTTTTTTTGTGGTACGCTGGCCTCTCACTATTGTGGCCTCTCCCATTGCGGAGCTCCGGACGCGCAGGCTCAGCAGCCATGGCTCACAAGCCCAGCCGCTCCGCGGCATGTGGGATCTTCCCGGACCGGGGCATGAACCTGTGTCCCCTGCATCGGCAGGCGGACTCTCAACCACTGCGCCACCAGGGAAGCCCTATCACCTACTTTTTAAATTCATTTGAGTAACAAATGAAAAAGTCCATTTTGATGTTCAGAGGTGAAAAATAAATTGTTGTTTTGCACTATGTTTCCTGTTATATTTCCAGTTAGGATGTAAAATCTTGGGAATAAAGTGTTGGTTTTCCCAAGTGTTCATTTCATTCAAAGCAAATTAGTCAAAGAATCACAACCTGTATAAATCCATCATCATCAGGGCCCTTGATCTCAGAACACTACTGTGCTGAATCCTGAGATAAATCTTCATGCCAGAAATCCTATTATTTAGAAGTACAACAAAAAGAACAATCGGAGATGACATCAGGATGGTGCGAACATTACACTCTTCTTCTTTGTGTATCAGAAGAAGCTAACATCCGCTCATCACTGGCTGAAGCGACGGTACAGGAGCCTGAGAAATATCCGGTTGTCTCCAACATAAATAATCTTCTGTCCTCTGGGAAAAAAATCTTTTTTTCACTCCATGGCTTTAGAAAGACCATTGACATGGGCACACAAACATCTTCTGGAGATGGCATGGAAATATCATTCAGTGAGTTGAGGACAGATAAGGATGTGTGTTTACACTTGTGAAGTAGATCCTGCTTGGAGTATACCCAACACTTTTGTCAACACGTCCCTTCTCAATACTTGGCCTCTGGCTTATTTAAAGGCTTTAGAGAGAGTATTGGTTGAGGGTGAGGGAAGTGAGCAGTTAGGTAGAAGAAACTGGCGAGAGTTCAATACGGATAAAACTGAAGAGATGAGACAAGGCGAGAGGAAACATCTGGAGCACCTGGCAGGGGTCGTTTCAGGCTCCTCGCCTGAAGTAACTCATTCCTGACTCTTCTTCATTGTTGGCTTGTAATCTGGTTTTTTCTGCTATTGCAGATTTGTCTAAAAACAATAGGAAAAGAGCAAACATTACCCTTTGTTTTTAAGATTCACAAGATGTCCTCTCATATCTCACATGGAGATCCTACTTCAGTCATTCACAGCTAGTTGGGGTTTCTACTTAAACTGCCTCTCAAAATACCACTTAACTTAGAGGACATGCAACAGGGAAACTACTCAGGGTCTCTCTGGGTCACTCATACCTGATCCCAAATCTATGAGAAATCCCTGCAACTGTGTTCCTTGGGCCTGACTAGGCTGAGTCAAGAGACAGTACATTTACCTGGAATGTTCAGAGAAAGGAGTTGTTTAAAAATATATACATATATATATATATATATATATATATATATATATTTGTTGTTGTAAGAACACTTTACCCTCTCAAATTTTAAGTATACGATACAGTTTTGTTAATTGTAGATACAACATTGTACAGTAGATCTCTAGAACTTAATCATCTTGCTTAACTTAAATTTTATGCCCATGAATTAGCAACTCTCCAATTCCCCCCTCACTCCAGCCCCTGGAAACCACCTTTTCTCTCTTTGATTCTATGAATTTGACTATGTTAGATACCTCATATAAGTGGAATCATGTAGTAGTTATCCGACTGGCTTATTTCACTTAGCATAATGTCCTCTAGGTTCATCCATGTGACTTGGAATATGGATGTTTCAATCAGTAGAATCTAGATCCATTGGATACTGAAGCCCTGTGAACACAGGTAGACCTCTCAAGCCTCATTTAGCAGATGTTTTTAAGTCTCAGAGAAAGTCAGGCTCTAATGCTGACCCTCAGTTAACCATGGAGCAATTACATAGAAGTAAGTTTGGTTGACTCATCATAGACATTGCTTTAGAGAACAAGTTTCAGATGTCTTTTTGTCATCCTGTCATTTTTATTTACTTTCTGAAAAATGAAAAATTTAGATACTTTTGTGACCTTTATCCCTTCCCTCCAATTCAGTTACCAGTTTCTGTGGACATTTCAAGCCTAATATGTCAATCCTAATATATATATAAATATAGCTCTCTGGTGACTAAATTAATTAAGTGGACACTTTGTTAATAGCAAGAATAAGAAAAAGGAGTTCATGGGGATTTCAGTTTCAACCAATATCACATTACACTTAATTACACATAGAGCCAAGATGAAATTTATACCTATACATCTTTTACCATATGTTTTCAAGGCATTTCTTACAAAATATTCTCTGTACCACAAACAATTGCTATTCATAAATTACTGAGTCAAAACAGGTCTCAGCAAATTCCCAACTCTTTATTTCATTGGAATGTTAGTATACAAAAGAGGTCCTAAAGTAAGTGGGCAATTAGCTTACACTTGAAGATCCATTTTGGATATCAGAGATGCTAACTTTAGTCCTATTTGTTGTAATAGCTCCAGTTGAATTTTTCTTTTGTACAGATACCATTTTTATGGAATAAGTCATTCTGTAAAAATAGACTTTATTTTTTAATGAAAATTAAATGATAATAAAATACATCAATCTTCCTCTTTAATCTGCTCATAAACTATAAAAGTATTAAATAACTGTTATGTTACCTTCTTTCTCTGTCAGTCTCATTTATTTTAGAAGACTGGCTTTTTTTATTAAAACAATATTATTTTACTTAGAAATGAGTGGTAATTGTGGGGATAGAACAGGCTGGATAGGACCCCATTAGGACTGATTATACAACACTGTCTGGGTACAAATAATCCCTCCTCTGCTACATAATGATGCTGGTGGGCTACGACTTCTCAGTCAAGGACACAACCCATATTAATAACAGCTATCAACGTTGAGTGCTCACCTGGAGCCATGCAGTGATATTTATGTTAACTATTCACTGAATATTAACACCAAACCTACAAGAAGACACTATTATACATACTTTAAGATGAGGAAACTGAATCCTAGTGAGATTAAGCAACTTGGCCAGTTAGTAAGCGACAGAGCCAGAATTCGAACCATAATAACAGGGGTTCTCATTATAGCAATGAGCATCTCTGTGACCAAAAACTATTTTCATAACAGTAATACTAATACTTTTTTTTACTTTCTTTCATGAATATCCAGTCAAGTTTTCCAGAAGCTATGTATGCACTGACAGCAGTACTCTGACAGCTAATAGAATGTGGACTTGTGTATTCTTGTATGTAAAAATTATCAGTTTTAATTTCCAATATCCATTCATAGAAATAAACCAAAAAACAAAAGCTCTTTGGAGTCCTCAATAATTTTTAAGAGTGTGTAAAGCAGTTCTGAGACCAGAGAGCTTGAGAAACAGAGAATTATATTGGACCACCTTCCACAGATCAGATACTCCAACTTCAGATTTCAAGTAGCCTAGTAAAAAACAGTGATCAAACTAAGGAAACCTAGTCAATAAGGTATTACCAAAATTAGAAAACAAACAAACAAAAACACAAGGGTTTGTGTTATATTTTATGTGGTGAGAATTTTTCATTTCAAGGTTGAAGAGAAATGGTGGGTTGCTTCCCATAGTTTCATGGCAGATTTTCATTGAATCATTGATTCTCATTGAGATGCCAAATGAGCTATCCTGTGAGCCTCCACCTTGATGTCTAACAGAGCATTCCCTCCTCCTTGGGACACAAGTATAAAGCTTAACAGCCAAGGGGGAGTGTGGGGAGGGATAAACCAGGAGTTTGGGATTAACAGATACACACTAATATATATAAAATAGAAAAACAACAAGGACCTACTGGATAGCACAGGGAACTATATTCAATATCTTGTAATAACCTATAATGGAAAACAATCTGAAAAAGAATATATGTATATATAAGACTGAATCACTTGGCTGTACACCTGAAACTAACACAGCATTGTAAATCAACTATACTTCAATACGAAAAAAATCTGCAAGGGGAAAAAAATTTTTTTTAAAAAGCCTGGTTAAGGATCCAGACTCAGACTGCCTGGTTTCAAATTCTGGCCTATCAGTTATGAAAGCAGAGGCAAGTTATACTTACCCTGTCTGAACCCATCTACACATCTACAATGTATAATAACACATATTATTACAACTATAATAATATGTTATGAGGTTATTAGGAGGATTAAATGAGATAATGCTTCTCAAAAGTGAATGAAGTAAGGCTTCCCTGGTGGTTCAGTGGTTAAGAATCTGCCTGCCAATGCAGGGGACACAGGTTCAAGCCCTGGTCCAGGAAGATCCCACCTACCGCGGAGCACCTAAGCCCATGCGCCACAACTACTGAGCCTGTGCTCTAGAGCCCACGAGCCCCAACTACTGATCCCACATGTCAGAATTACTGAAGCCCATGTGCCTAGAGCCTGTGCTCCGCAACAAGAGAAGCCACCGCGATGAGAAGCCTGCGCACCACAATGAAGAGTAGCCCCCGCTCGCCACATCTAGAGAAAGCCCACACACAGCAACAAAGACCCAACACAGCCAAAAATAAATAAATTTATTTTTTTTAAAGTGAATGAAATAAAAATCATTTAAAATGTTTAGCACATAGTAAACAATCAATGCATTTCAGTTATCATTACTGTTATTTTTGAGTCAGTTGGTAGCTACAATGTGGTCTTATTGTTTTTCTTAAACTCCATGAGGGCTTCAGTGAACAGTTGGTTCTTTCTACAGCAAGGAATTAATTCTTCCTCTTCTATCACATTTTTAGCAGTAAAGTGACAAAATAATCAGAAACAGTTTCAAGAGGCAGCTTAGCTGGTTTCTTCTCCCTTTTGAAGAACCATCTGTCAAAGATGGTGATTGTGGAGAAGATATAAATTATGGGCCTCACACTAAGACCATTTACTGAGAACTATGGGTATGATGTAGAGTAGATCTCATCCTCCTCTGAGCCTCATTTTCCCTTATGAAAAGGAAGGTTTTTTGTACAAAGTTTATAAAGATCTTTGCCACTGTGTCATTCCATGATTATATACTTTCAGAGGTAAGCATTATTTCCCCCCTTAAACATCAACAGACTATCCAATGTGTTCATGGAATTATTCTATGATATTATATTTAAATAAAATTGAGTAAAATTTGCAAACAAGAATTACAAGTATTACAAAATATCAACATAAATGTATTGTTCTTCACATTTTCCAGATAATACACAGATTTTAATATGTGCACGGTGTTTTATCCATTTTCTTGAGAATTTCTGATGTATCATAGGAACATAATCTAATCCTAGACTGATTTCCCTAAGGGATTAGTCAACATTTATTTTAATGCCTTTTAAATCTTTAGGTTCATAAAATCTTACATCTCTCAATTTGAATCCAGTCTTGATTTCCTAGAAATCCTGGTTAATGTCAACAATCCCTTGAGTCCTTAAAGAGTAGCTGATAACTTGTGGAAATACTGGAAACAGATTAATTCTTAGTGATCACAGCTTTCCCACATGAAGAGCAGTATATATATATATATTTTTTATATTGATTTATTTTTTTATTTGGTTGCACCAGGTCTTAGTGGGGGCTCCCTGGCTCCTTAGTTGCAGCATGCATGTGGGATCTAGTTCCATGACCAGGGATCGAATCCAGACTCCCTGCATTGTGAGTGCAGCGTCTTATCCACTGCGCCACCAGGGAAATCACCGAGAGCAGCATATTTTTAGCCTTGTTTATTCACACATTTTAATAAGGAAAACAAAAACAAACTTTTCAGTAAGTCAGTCATCAAATATTCATTGAGCACTTTCTGTTTTATGATGTTACAATATTAATAGGCTAATTTATTCAATTCTTAGTCACGTAAATCTAAATGGTGTAAATCTTTCCTTTGTTTTTTTCCTCCAGACCATTGTTATTTATAGAGATTGCATGTAGACTCATTCATTCATAAATGTTCTTTGGAGCATTTCTATTCCAGCTTTCTATCAAGCTGTCTTATATTTATTGTACTACTTCCTCCCTCCCATCTCTCATGGGATAATAATGTTCTGCACATTGGGAGAGGAATAACCATCACTGACTTATTGCTGTCATTTTGGATACCAGAGCACCATTGCTAAAGAACTGAACCCAATCTATGACATTCAGAGGGAGGTTCTGGTGGCATTAGGCAGACATGATTGGGTAATAAACATTTACCATCATCACCATTATCATCATTGAAATTATCATCAATCAACTGTAGTGATCTGGGAACTCCCTGGGTGGACTATCCTAGGATGACATTTGGGTCTGATTCATTCATTTGCGTTCCTCTATTCAGGGAGGCTGTAGGGGCAGAAGATCATGGAAAAGAAGACAGCCCTATAGTCAGGCCTCTTCTCCATGGTTTTTAGAAATATCCCCAAAAGCTCCTTTTTTGAGAACTGGTGAAAGCCTGGAAGAGGGGAAAGTGAGATAACACATAAAGATGTAAAAAAGAATTTGCAAATCAGAATGGCGATCATTTGACCAAGAGAATTCTAACAGAAGACAATGAGAGAGGGAAAAAGAGAAGAGAAAAGGAAAAGTATGCAAGGAAACCTGGGAAGGAAGTGGACAGACAGAAGCAAAAGGTAAGCTTGCAGGCCTTCTTCCAGTGTCTCAACGCCCATGTGGATTGGTTTATGCAAAATGAGAATTCTGTGGAGTAATTACAACACCATACCTTCAGAAATCTTAGTTTAGACCTCTAACACTCTCTTCTATAGACTTTTAAATAATTTTAAATAGAAACTGGGTCTAAAACTGTTCAAGAAAATGTTTGGAGATTTTGACTTGCTGCCTATAAGTAAGAAAAGCCCCTGTTAAATTAGAAATTGTCTACATGGCCAACAGGGCCAATCAGATCAGAACAGAAAACCACCAAAGCAGAATTTCCCCAAGGTAACATGGGTCTAAGTTCTTATTCCCCCCACAAATGTCTAGGGCCTCTTTGACCTTGAGAAAATGCTAGGCCTCCCCTCACCGCCAACGTACAAACCAAGCGAACTATGGTTCTCCAATGAACAGCAGCTTCGATGTCAAGGACCAGCCTTAAAGGCAGCATCAAAAGATGCAGTAGTTCTTAGCTGATGATAAACTATGCCTGGAAATAGGTATCAGAGCATTCTTGTTTCATGCCCTAAAGCACTACGTAGATGATAAAATAGAGGGTGCACCAGAATTTCCCAGGTTGCTTATTGAAGCTGAAGATTGCTCAGAACTCCCTGCCCACTCGCCAACCTGTCCCCCAGCTATTGATTCCTCAGGTCTGGAGTGGGTCTAAGAATCTGCACTTTAATCAACCTGTCCAGGTGATTTTGATGCAGATGATCTAAACCTGTGAAGAAATATTGCAGGCATAGCCCCAGCATCTTTTTTTAATGTATTGCTGTCTTAATGTTTGCCACATTTTAGGTTTTTCAAATCTATAAAGCTTAACCCTAGGAAATCAAAAGCTTTACCATGGACACTAAACCCTCGTGTCAACTTCAAGGAAAATGTGTGTGAGTGTAAGTGTGTGTGTGTGTGTGTGTGCATAGAAAGAGAGAGAGATTAGTGCAGAAGATAAACCATTCAGAGTCCCTTCAATTGGGTTCCTTGTAACTTCACATTTGGACTGTTCTCTAGCTGCCCCTGGTGTTACGGGAGGAGAAATACACTTCCCAAAGTGATAACTCTGCATGAGGGAAATTAAAGCATTATTGCCCGGGCATGGAACCACATTAGTAATTCAAAGTGATGTCAAAGGAGAAGGATTATGACTATTTCTATTTCCTGAAGGTAAACAAGCTAATTTACATTAGAAAAGAGGACTTTTCCCAAGGACAGCCTGAAAAAATATATATCTATAAAAACAACGTGTTGGTTTCCCTTCATTCATTCACATCGCACTCAGAGGAAGAGTGCAGGAAGTCGGCTGTGGACATGTCTCTGGGCCTTGGTTCTGTGGCAACAGCGTGTGTCTCCAGGCTCTCTGTGGTCAGGGCTGAGGACCCACCTGGGAGAAGCTGGTGTGTCTGCCTAGATGAGACAGAACAGGGAGCTTGGGCACTGCTGCCTGCCCAAAAGCTGGGAAAGTGCCCGGCACATAATAGGTTCTCAATCAATATTTGCTGAATGAATGAATGAACTCTCTGATTCTTTGGTTGTTTATGTTCTTTTTAAAAAGAACTTAAAATTTTAAGATCTTTGTGCATGTACACATACACACACACACACACACACACACACACAAGAAGTTTGAAGTTTTTTATACCATTCTAAAGTTCCACCACTGTGTTAGTGTAGACATAGATATTTTCATATGGTTGTAATTGAGTGTGTGCTATTTACAATTCAAAGGTTATTTCACGAATCTGGGTTTCTTCTCCAAGAATGTTCTCCATGGGCTCCAGGAGGCCTTTTCTTTCTCTCATCCATCCATGACTTCCTTTTCCACCTCCAGGACAGATGCTGCTCTCCTCCAGACCTCCAAGAGGCTCATGTCCACCTGCCCACAGCCTGTGGCTTTCAGCACACTTCTCCATAAAACCGTATCTACAGAGAATAAAGAGGAAAGAGCTTATTTCAGTTGCCTTGGGTACATCTAGCCAAAGTGATTTTGTAACCCTTTCCTCCTCCTGTGAAGCTATGTGAGTTTTAAGAAAGATTAATCACCCTCTCTCCTCAACTCACCTGCTGTCCCCCAAACATACGCATGCACACACACACACATATACACACACACACACCCTATAACTGTCCAAGACAAGGTCTAATTAATTGCCTCTGGGAATATCCCCCCAAGCCTTCATCTTTCCTTCAGAAACATTCTCACCTATCTTGCCATCAGTGACAAAAACTGTTTCCCCAGTTTAAAACAAAAACAAACCAAAAAACCCTTCTATTTCCTGTTTTCTTGGCTGTAGCTCCTTTCTAGTTTTTATTTTTTATTTAATGTGGTTTTAAATCCAAAGTGGTCCACGCTATATGCATTTAAAAAGAAAGGAAAGTGACTTCCCTGGTGATTCAGCGGTTAAGAATCCGCCTGCCAATGCAGAGAACACAGGTTCGAGCCCTGGTCCAGGAAGATCCCACATGCTATAGAGCCAGCTGAGCCTGTGCACCACAACTACTGAGTCTGTACTCTAGAGTCCATGTGCCACAATTACTGAAGCCCGGGAGCCTGGAGCCCGTGCTCCACAACATGAGAAGCCCACGCACCACAAACAAAGAGTAGACCCCACTCACCTCAACTAGAGGAAGCCCACGAGCAGCAACGAAGACCCAATGCAGCCAAAAATTAATTAATTATATATATATATATATATATATATATATATATGAAGAAAGGAAAAACTGGCATTTTCATCTTAGATTGTATATTTTTTAAAATCTTCATTAATAGTAATTTCCATCCCATGTGACTTTATCAAGTCCTGTCTGGAATCTTGCCCTCTACCTGTCACAACTGCCCAGAAGTCCCAGCAGTGTCCCTGTGGTGAAAACAATCTAGTGTGACTCCAAATTTTCCTATTTAAGAAGGACAGAAGTCACCATCTAATTATCAACAATGGCAAGAAAGCAGCTGGGTAAATGTGGCTCATTCAGGTAAGACGAACAACTACAAATTTCCACATTACAATTAGCTAGAAGACTAACAATATGAAAATCCCATAATGACCAGAAGGATCAAATATGCTACCTCTTACAGTTCTTTGCTCTGTGTTTTTACTCCTTTGCTTCTCTCCTCTCTGACCTGTCAGTGTGAGTCTCAGAAGACAAACATAATGTGGATGGGGAGAATTATTGTGGAAAACCATACAAAATAATGAGGCAAAGCTACACAGTACACAAATGCAAGAGATTACAATAGTCACTGCTTCCTCTGAAAAGTGTATGAAACAGTATTGTAAACCAAGCATGATTTTTTTTGCCTTACACGATCATTTCAAAGATGCATTCTCTTTACTTCTAACAGGTAAAGTCTTGCAAACTCCCATGTCCTTACTTAGCTGTCAGAGAGTTAATGCTAAATAAACACTTAAAAGTATTAAAGGAGCTTTTTATCTTAAAGATTCTTGAAGATGGAAGGGTCTTCAGAGCTCATCAAGTCCACTGGTTCTCAAACTTGCTTTTGCTGGACCCGCAACTAGAGATGTGATTATGTGCACAGGGCAGCAGCCTGGGAGTGAGTTCATTTGAAAAGCCCAGAGTTGATCTGATATCCAGCCAATGTGGACAAATTGAGTCCAAACATCTTATTTTTTTATACGGGAAACAGAGAAACTAAATGAATTGTTAATGAGACATTTGAATCTCTCCTGAAACAAAATAAAGAGTTTTCATTATTCAACAAACATTTATCACATTCCCACCATGTGATCTGCTCTATATTAGGCAACGATAGGATGAAGACAAACAAGATGTGAGCTTTGCTCTCACTCATCTTACCTTGTCAAAGCAAATAATCACCCTCTAGTTATTAAATGAGTTAACACATTTTAAAAGCATTTGCACACAGTGAATGTTAGGGAGATATAATGTGTAATTATGGCTTCTCTGCATTTGGACCCTGGAATTCTATGTAAAGCAAATACCTCTGCACTGCTTTTTCTTTGCAGGAAATTGTGGTAACCGTTTTAACACGTAAGCGAACACCTAAGGCATCCATATCGCCGATTTGAGAAGACTGATAAATAACTTCTGTATAGCCACTGAACTAACCAGCCAGAAACCATCGTGGTCTTACCCCAGTTGACCTTTGTAAATAGACTTGCTCATCAATGCAGAGAAGGGCAAATGAAGCGACTGTAGGCTTCAACCTCTCCAGAACTGTTGTGCTGTCCCTCTGCAGAGGACATACGGGAACAACCATCTCGGTATGTGTTGAGATTCTGAACATGGATGTCTTTCCAACAACAGATCAATGCTCCTGCTCAGTACTGTCATCTCAACGGCCCCATTTCTACTAACAGAGGCTCCACTGTGGAAACTATGCTGCTTTGGGTATTGAGCTGGCCAGCCCTTGGGTCACCTTTCCATTCCCGTGGCTAGTGCGGATGCATTTACTTCCTAAAAGAGTGCTCTGGAAGATTAGGAAGGGCGTTCATTTTCCGCTCACCGCACAGAAACACTACTGAGCTGGCTCGGGCTCACTGATGCCTCAGACAGTTCTGTCACCCAAGTTTGCTTCTCACTCTTCTACGTCTTTTCTTGTGCCATTTGGCGCAGTGTCTCAACTCCATACGATTGAGAGCCAACTAACTTTTGGATTTTTTTCATTTATCTTTAGATGCTCTTGTTTTCCATTTGGGGCAGAATTTTCCTAATAAATGCTTAAACAGCAACTCCAGAGTTTCAAGTGACTTTTCTATGCCAGAATAAACTCTGACCAAGTAGTTATATGAGTAGGTCCTCGACTGGCTTAGGAAAAATTCATTTTATTGTTAAGAACAAATGATAGAAGGGAAATTCCATGCTGAGAGAACCATTATGCTCAATAAGGGAGCATTAGGGATATTATATGTTGGCGTACGCTGCGAACATTTTGAGAGCAGCATCCCAAAAATGATGATCACCCTCTTCTACAAATTATCCTTGTGCTCCATTTTCTAAGAAAAATCCTGAGAGGGATGGACCCTAAGTCTCACTTAAAATTGCCCGATGTGCTTGTTTTTATGAAGGAATATAGATACAAATAAAGACTTCAGGCTCCCCAGAGGTGAATGACTTATGTTTATTCTTTATTCTTTATTCTCTTCTGTATTCAAGATGAATTAAACATAAATGAAATTACCCCAGACTAGGATGTGGTGGAAAGTTTAGCCTCATGACAAGGAATTCTTTTCATAGCAATTTGTTTTGTTTTGTTTTTGGTTTTGTTTTTTGTGGTACGCGGGCCTCTCACTGTTGTGGCCTCTCCCATTGCGGAGCACAGGCTCCGGGCGCGCAGGCTCAGTGGCCATGGCTCACGAGCCCAGCCGCTCCGCGGCATGTGGGATCCTCCCGGACTGGGGCACAAACCCGTGTCCCCTGCATTGGCAAGTGGACTGTCAACCACTGCGCCACCAGGGAAGCCCCTTTTCATAGCAGTTTAATCATGCGTTCCCCCCAGAGGCAGAGTGTGGAGATGGAGGAGCTTCCTCAGTGACGATTCCTCCATCGGTCACTCTCTCAGAGCCAAGGTCTTATCTCAACTTTGCTCTCCAACACGACATACCAAGCATCCGTAGCCATCTTTCAAGCTCTTTTCCTGTTTATTGCCTTAAAACTGGGAAATGGCTCTCCGAACAAAGGCAGTTCCCCAAGGCCAAGCAGTAATAAACATTCAAGCCAATGTCTTTCAAATGCTATTGTGAGTCATCTTTCCCTCCTTCCTTCCCATGGTTCAGTCACCTTGCTGGCTCCAAATGTTCACCTTTTGTGTCAGGCCTCAGCTGCCTTCAGTTTACTGCCTAGGACTGCAATTGTCTTTGTCTCCTTTATCCGCTTCACTGTGTCTTGTTTTCCTAAAGTATCTGGCACCCACTTTTCCACAACATTGTTCCTTTGTTCCAGGAAAAAAAGTAATTTGGGGAGGCAGCAGAAACACAGTTCCAAAGGCCACAGGGTGACATCCTCTCTCACCTGATCTTTATTCATATCTGGGTTTTAATTGCATTTTTTTTCCATTTCTCAAGCACCAGACACCTCCCTTCCTCCCTGACAGGAAGGAGCATTTTATTTCTCATTCAAAATGCTTTCCTACTGATCCCTATTCTTCAGAAGCTCCAGAGGCCCCTTGTTACCTGTTGGTTTTTCTCATGTTGGTTGATCTGTTGGCCTTGCTGTAGTTTATTACCTTTTCAACCTTTTTAATTTTTTTTTTTTTTTTTTGCCTCTTTCCGAACTTAGGCCAGAACTTACAACCTGCTGTCTTTTCTCATCTTCACTATCATTATCCCCAGACCGAGTCTTCCCAAAACGGATTTTTTTTTTTTTAACCAACCCCGTGCTCTTTAAAGAAACAAAGAGGAGAATTATGCGATGGTTTCCACCGTCCGAGCGTCTGTGGCTTTGTTTGAGCGAGAGCTTCAAATCCAAAGCTAAACCTTGACTTAACACACAAACCCAATTGAGGAGAGGAGTACCCGTGTTGAAGCCCACCCATTGGCCGAGGACACAATCAGAGGGTTATTGGCAGGTATCTTCTTATCTCCCTGGTGCACTGAAAAAACTCAATTCATTAAAATAATAAAAAAAGATCTTGGTCCCTCATGTGAGCGGCATGTGATTTTTCCATGAACGTTCGGCTCAGAAGGCATCGTGCCTATTATACATTCCATTTATAAATCAAACGCCCCTCGCCCAGCGGCTGCACGCTGACATGTCAGCGAGGTTTGGGTCAGCCGCATACACTTCCACGTGCACAGTAGATTAAGGCAAAGAGACAGGGAAGCGGCTCTTTTTTGCCCCCCTTTTCCACCAGTAATAGGCAGCTTGAACGTTAAAATTGGGCTGAGACTCCAAAACCAAAGTCCCATGAACCATAGAAGCAAAGCGACTTGAGATAAAAGAATCTGTCTGTTCTCTGGGATCCATCACCTTCCTTTCTCTCGCCTTCATCATGTTCACTGGAAAGGAAAGGATACGCATGTGTGTGAATTAAAGAATATATCTAGGAAAAGATGGGATCAAACCTAGCCCAAGAAAGACTTTGGTTTCTAAAGTTTGGGAAGGTGGTTTGGGGGCTGGAGTCTAGGTCTCTGTCCATGCCCAGAAATGAAAACAGAAAGAAGACTCGCAGGTGGCCCATCAGAAGGCCGCGAGGGCCCCGCTGAGTAGCTCCACCATGAAGGCAGCACCTTCCAAGTCAGCCCTGCCAGCTTGTAAGTCACTCAGCTGTTCCTCACTTCACGTGGAACTAGTTTCATCTCATAGCCTCCCAACCATGTCAAAGGCAGGCGATTCACCAAGACCTGCTGGGGAAATTTTGTTAAAAAAATTTCCGACCCAACAAAGTCCATCAAAACTTTCCAGTCTTTGCTCCCTTGCCCTCATTACCATCACCCATTTCCCTATTACCTTTTGTCATGAATAATAGAAAACAAAATGAGAGGGGAGCAAAGGAGAAGAAATCTACTTGTAATCTGTATTTCCTTTGGACTTTTTTACCCACTGTACCCTGAATGAACAGGGAAGAAATGAGTTCAGGGGATTTAAAAATCTACAAAAAAAAAAAAAAAAGGTGAGATTCTGAAATTGTACAGTATCTTTGGAAAATGACTACATATGGTGGGTATTGATCCTACATATAAATGAGGGAAAGCCAAAGGGGGAAATGAGATATTGAAAAATGGTGATAACATAATTTAGTATCTATTTTTTTCATATGTCATGTCCTAAGACACGGATCTCCCTGTTCCCCATGCTTTGAGGGATATAGAGTAAATAATTCAGTAAAACCTCTTAAAAAGGAAAAACAATGAAGATGATTAAAATAGACTATAACAAGTTATTTTCCTTAAAACAATGAAATACTGTCCAAACAAGTAGCCCATGGCTTGGTAAGCTAACAGGGTATATCTCTGACATTTCCCTCCCAAAGACCCTAGAGTAGTGGTCTAGAATTCAGATAGATTTTAAGGTAAATTGGTCATGTCAGAAATGTTTCATTGAAGAGTTTAATTATCATATAAACCAGTCTTTTTCATCTCTGGTTGATAGTAGAACCAGCAATTAATGTAGTTTTCAAAAAATATAGATTGTAGACAGGTTGAGCAAAACATCAAGGGATAGGGTTTGGGAAACATGAATTTGATAATAAAAAACCTCAGACTGTTGCAGTGTATATCAAAAGATGAAAACCACTGAGGTAATGACTTGGCCTATGTACAATTTAAGGGCTTTAAATAATAAATCATGTGTGATTACTTGAGCATGTGGTTGACATTTCAGGTTACTTTTCCTAGTAACAGGAATGGATCAGTGTTTTCACCTGGTTCCCTTTTATGGCATGACATTTGCTAAAAGTGGTAGAACTGAGGAAGGAAAAGCTGGTTGTCCTCTAACTGTAGGTCAACTCCCCGCCAGCAGAGAGAGATTATATAGCCTGGACTCACCAAACAAAGCAAGCACAGTATGGCCTGCCTCATCCTTTAAGACCTTTTAGAGTTGGTGTAACTCTTAGTATTAGAGGCAATGTTTATTACTGTTTTCATTAAATACAGTAACTGAAATGAGGATATTTTTCTTAGATGGTACATTATGTATATCCACTGAGCATTTTTATGTTATAATCTGACATCATTTTCAGGATAGTTTCTAATTCTTTAGTTAACTGAGTATAGATGACTTATGTTTTCAAGGTAGTTATTCATCCAGTTTTGCAAAATCAGCTTCTGACTTGGCTGGCGACCTCACAGAGTGCATAAAACAAGCAGCGATAGTTGTGGCAGAATAAAATCCAATGGATTAATATTTAAAGTAATTAATTTGATGAGATGTAATGTTTAGAAACATAGAATATATGTCCTATTCACTCACAAATGTGCTGCAACTAGTCAAGAAGCATCTATCCCTAGAATATCATGCTAGACACACCAGTATAGATAGAACGCAATATTAATATTGTTCTTTACTTTAAAGAATTGTGTGTGCTCTTTACCCATATATTTCCTTCATCCAGTGACTTAAGTCTATCTGGCTCTTTCCTTCAAGTCCTTATGTGTCAACCTATTACACACACTGATAGTCACAGCTTTATAAAGAAAAAAAAAGTCCCAAGTTGTTCGTACTATGATTTAATCTTGTAATAAAGCCTTTAGATAAATGCATATGCCCAGAATCATACAATATTGTAACTGTTACATTACTTAGAGAGGTTCTATTCTAAATCTTTCCATCAAGAAGTGAGAAAACGAAGGTACAGAGAGGTGAGACACTCAGATGGCCCAGCTTGGATAAGAATCAAGTCTCCTGATTCCCGCCCGGTCCAGTGTTTTTCCCATTAAACCATGCTGCCCTGATAGTTACTAATTAACAGGGTTCAGATTAATTAAGAAATGGGAGATACTGACTCTTGACTAACAAATCTCATCCACCAACCTACAACTAACATAAGATGTGAGTAGAGGAAAAAGAACCCACAAAGAGGTAATCAGTCACAAGGGATGAAGATTGATCTGCAAACTGTAAGAAGGAGAAAACTTTGGGGATGACTAAAAGCCCAGCCAGTCATGATTACTAACATGCAGAAAGGTGGAAATAATTCAAGCTATAAATGCCTTCATTAGTAAAATATTTAGACAGAAAGTTTTTCATTTCTACGTATTTTGGGTAAGATTTTATCTGAACCAAATACAAGAATTCACTTTCAGTGACAACACAGGAGACCTCTTTCTTAGTTTAGTCTAACTCCATAAGAGCAATAGGCCTACAGCGTACAGTGTGTCACATCTGGTGTATTATGTCTGCCAATAGAAAATTATTCTTGAGATTTTTTAAAATGTCAAATGAGACTTGTAAACCTCAAAATAGTTTACTAAGAATGGAAACTTATATTAGCAATCCTTGTGTTGCCACTGATTTATTTCAAATTTAAATTTTATATTTATCAAAGTTATATATACATACTCTAATATTTCAAATACATAGTTCAAAGCCTTACTGTTTTTTAAAAAAAGAGTCCTCTGACCCCAGGACTGCTATCCAGAGGCAATCTCTCTCAATTCTTTTAGCTAATATACGTTAATATCATCTTTCAATAACGTTTACTTGTATGTCATGAATTTTCAAGATTAGGCATAAACAATTGCTTTCTCACCATAAAAATTCAGGATTTAGCTTTGCACCAACAATGATGCACCCATCACCATCATACGTATCATCATATGTATATACTTTCCCTTCCCCATTCCTCCAATATAGTTACATCTTAACTTTTGATTAGTTTATATTCAGTGTTTATAGTATTATTACTATGTTTATCCTAATCACAGCTGAACTACTTTATTAAATAATTTTTTCTCACATTTTAGCATCTCTGAAATCTGGATGTGTCTTTCATTTATGGTTAGCCAGACAGCTATTGTAATAATTGTCACTGTATATGCACAAGTCTGGTCAAAGCTGTTGATAACGTCATCACTTCAGTTGAGATTGTACATGAGAGGAACTACACATGCTGAGTTTAACTGCCACACAAAAATATCTTCAAACTATTACATTAAAACAGAAAATTATTGTGTACCTAAAAAGGCAAAAAAAAAAAACCCACAATAGTGGAGCATAAATTTATTATTAGTGAAGCTAATATCTGTCATTGGAAGAATGACAGCAATTCAATATTTTCTTGCAAAGCATAACCTAGTGCTTTGTGTAGATCTAAGAAAAAAGATGCCTACAGGTAGAGAAACTATGTTATGTTGATTAATAAGAATATGGGAAGGTACCTTATCACAGCAATGCAAATGAAGACAGGAAAATATACCAAATCCCTCCATACAGAATGAAGAAATTTCAAAGCAACAAGAGATTAATGTCATTGATTCATACATCACACAGGACTAACATTAAGTAATTGTGTCATTATTTGATTACAGAGATTTTTCTTTCTTAGTAGTCTAAAATGTTGGTGCATTTTATAATTTATAGCCTCTTAGAGTCAACAAAATATGGAATGTAATAAATTATTATTATATTTATTTTTTTGAACATTTTGTTTTCCTTAGAGTTATTATTTCATTGTTTTCATTTGTACTGTTTTCTAAATGTTTATCACAAATTCATCCACAAATTGTTCTCTAAAAGTATAAATCTCTGAAAGAAATCAAGATCAGAAATACTCCCAGTTTCATCTGATTAGTTGCAATCTGAACTGGGTGCTCTGATGTCTATTTCACAGCTGATGTCCTATGATCCTCCATCACTAGCATCCTAGGAAACTTCTTTCTCCTTGAGTATGTGTCCTAGATAACATATCATTCCCTTTGATTTATTTCCTTATTTTGGTATACCACATACCCTAGTTAGTTCTGGGCAAAGGATTCATAGACTTCATATTTTTTGAGAACTTCTGTGTCATAAAATATCTTTACTCTGAATGATAGTATTGCAGGATATAAAATTCCAGGTTGGAAATCATTTGCCCTCACACTTTTTACATTATTCCATTCTCTTCTAACTTCCGGTATTATTATTATTAACTCAAATGCTATTCTGACCTTCTTTGTATGTGACTTGGTCCCCACCTTCCACTCCCTCTGGAAGCTTTATGGTCTTCTCTTTGTCTCCAGTGTACTAAAACTTTATGGTGATCTCTCATAATGTAGATAGATCTATTTTCATCCATTATGCAAGGCTCTTGGTGGGTTCATTCAATTAATAATAGAAAATTTCATTTTTCTCTGCTGATTTCTATTTCTTATGTTTGTTTATTTTCTCTTTCTGGAACTCCTATTATTTAAACATGGGAATTCCTAGACAGATATTCTAAATTAAAAAAATTTTTTTCTATGTCTTGTCTTTGTCAAATTGTTCTACTTTATTAGAAATTTCCACTATTTCATCTTTCCCCTTTATTTTTTTATTTCTCCAATCATATTTTTAATTTCAAGGATTCTTTTATAGTTTCTGAATTTTTTTATAGCATCATGTTCTTATTTCATAGGTATAATAACTTCTCATATTTCTGAGACTAATTTTTCTCCTCACAGCTTTCTTCTCTACACATGGTCTCTATTTCCTCCACATTTCTTTTTCAGTTATTTGGTCTGTCTTTCCTGTTAGAAGTTTTCCTCAAATGTATCTGTTCATACCTTATGATGGAGAATGAAAAAAAAAAATTGGAAGTTGTAAGAGAGCGAGGCTTCATGAATGATGGACTTCAATCTAAGATAATTTTGCTTGGCCCTTTCATTACTGGATGCTATAAATACTTTTGAGTCTCTGCTCTTGGGCTAGTCAGATTCCTCAGAGAAAGGACTTCCAATCTCCTGCCTGGCTCCTGGCATTTATCCCCTGTTGAGGGGATAAAGTTGAGATTCTCTCCTTTTTTATGATCATTCTAATCATCTGTTTTTAGAGGTTATCCCTCCCCTCAGCTGTGCTGGTGTCCTCCAGTCCAGAGCTCCTTGGGTTCACCTCTTCAGAAAATAAAACCCTTCCCTTCATATCATGGTGTGGAGGAATGGAGAAGGGGGGCAATTGCCAGTATTAGAATACTGATCTGGGGCTTAACTGATTCTTTAACAGCCTTGCAAACAATTCTGTTCTCAGCCCCATCTATACCTTAACTTTCAAAGACACCTTGTACTGCCAGCTCCTGCACTTTTTGTGGTTTGGAAGTTCAAATCCCGTTGCTTCTGTGCTTTTTTCCACTGCAAGCTTTCAGTTTTCATGGTCTAATACCTGTGCGTTGCCTTTCTAACTTCCAACATTGCATCATTGTTGCTATCTGTTCTCATGTTCTCTTTGTCCTTGATGAGCTATGCCTTTAAAAACACCTTTATTTTCATTTTAGTATCATTTTTGGAGGAAGCTGTAGTAATCACATATGTTCAATTCATCAACTAGTTGAAGCCTCCTCTCTCCCATTAAACTGTGACATAAATATGATGTCTTTCTCCGAATCACCCATATAATGAAACTTGAAGGTGTTAGAAATAAGCTTCTATCATAAAAATTTGTTAAACAACATCAGTGACAGAGAAATGCTCATATAAAAAGGATTTTATGTATCTGTTGCTCTGGTAACAGAAAAAACCAAGGACATTATAGATGCAACAAAGACATTCTCTAGAGATGCAACAAGGCATTGACTGTTTATATTGACTAGTAGATGAGGAAAAGTAAAAGTTTTTCCTCTTGTCTATGTCTCCTGAGTTTTAATTAAATGTTTTTTCATAACTAGATATAGTCAGTTTTCTGTCACTACCAAGTGGAAAAAGGCCCTGAGCGAGAGAAATATAGTCAAGGTTAGGAAGCTGAGTCTCAACAATAAATCAAAGTGGAGCATCGGTCGAGTCTGGATCATCTGGATGATTCAGGCCCGTAGATTTTCTGTGATGGCTGTCTCCCCAACATTGTGCCACTCCACCCCTGCTGTGTAGCAGCCCACGTGCTTCAAAGGGCATTGACCCCACTGACATCTCCAAAGATGTAAGCAAGTCAAGGGAATCCGATCCCTGGGTCACTGAGTGACCTGGGCCTTAACACCATCCTCACATGGCATTCTACCGGTCACAAGGATTGACAGTAAGCTCAGATCAGTTGCTTACTAACTGAAGAAGGCATTCCTTCTCCTGAGGCATTTTCAAGAAAGCCAATAGCCTAGCTATTTTGGCAGCCTCTCTAGGCCTGTCAAAGTCAGCTTTGGGTTGAAGACAATATATTAGATGGCAGAGCAGAGAGGCAAGAAAAACCCCAAAATTAGAGTTTTGATAAACAAACCCAGAAGCCTGACTACCTCCATATTTTCTATTGTATATGGGTCAGTAAACTCCCTTATTTTTAAAGTTGGTTGAGTTTGGGTTTTTCTTTATCTTATCACATGCCTATATTTTCTAGATTGCCTAACCACTATTATACAGTTCATTATGAAAAAAAAAAATGCTCCTGAGCTTGCCCATGTTTACCCAATTAACTATAAAAGAGTATAAAAATAGTTCTGACATTAAAATTCAGATCTTGACAAAATGCATTTATGCCATGGGCTTATTTGCAGTTGAGTGAACTCTTCATCTTCATGAATTGTCTTTATTAGATAAAACAACAAATATGTTTACATATTTTTCTCTTTGCCTGGAGACAGCATTTCCGTCTCTCCCTCCCTCTCTCTCTCTCTCTCTCTCTCTCTCCTTGATTAGTAGTAGTTCTGCTCAGGCAAAACTTTTAGAAGCCATTTGCTATATCATCAAAATGAGAACTGTCAATTCATAAGCATTAGAAAGTGAGGAAACGATAATCATATTCCAACAGAACCTTTTATTTAAATTTAGAAAATAAATACAGATGAGGATTACTCCACCTCAAGGTTTACTTGAAAGCATTTTTGAACTTTACTGCCCTAAAGATGAATACATTATTGATTAAATAACACTAGTCTAAACTAGCTCAAATTGTAGCTGTCCTAGTGTCTGAATAATGCAGACATTTATAGAAAATCAAACCAGATAATGGATGAAAATTAATATATTTTGCAAATGTAATTATTTGATGGACTACCTTCAGTAATTTAGGTAACTGTCAATTTTCCCTTTTATTTTGTGCAGTGTAATATTTTTCTAAACAAAATGAGAAACAAAACAAGTATAAACACATAAAACAGAACAATTCCAAGGCACAGTCCTTAATATTCTTCTCTTCTCTATTCACAGTCACTGTCTCGGTGATCATACCCGGGCTCATGGCTTTAAATAACATTTGTACACCAATTATGAGCAGTTTTAAAATCCCCACCCCTGACCTCTCTCCAATCTCACAACTTCTATCTCCAAATATCTTTTTTTTTTTTTTTTTTTTTTTTGCAGTACGCGGGCCTCTCACTGCTGTGGCCTCTCCCGTTGCGGAGCACAGGCTCCGGTCGCGCAGGCTCAGTGGCCATGGCTCATGGGCCCAGCCGCTCCGCGGCATGTGGGATCCTCCCGGACCGGGGCACGAACCCACGTCCCCTGCATCGGCAGGCGGACTCTCAACCACTGCGCCACCAGGGAAGCCCTCCACATACTTTTTGACATCTCCATCTGGATGTCTAATCATTTAAACTCAGCATGACCAAAACTCAACTCTTGCTCTTCCCCTCAAAATCTGTCTGACTTTCGTCTTCCCTATTTCAGTGCAAGGCAACTTCATTCCTCCAGTTACTCAGCACAGAACACTGAGTCACCCTTGACTCATCTCTTTCCCCCAAACACAACATCTAATTTATCAGTAAATCTTTCCTGTTGGCTCTACCATCAAAACATACCCAGAATTGGATCACATCTCTCCACCACCAATTCCATTTGCCTATGTGGAGTCACTGTCACCTCTTGCTTGGATCATTGCAATAGCCTCCTAATTGGGGACCCTGCTCCCACCCTTGTCTCATAACTTACAAGATAGATCCTTTTCAATGTTAAGTCACAACATGTCAATTCTCAGCTCAAAATCATCCATGGCTTCCTTTTTTACTCAGCATGAAAACCACCACCTTAATAATGACCTCTATGAATAGCCCTCTACTTCCTCTCTGACTTCATATCCTTCTATGCATTTCCCCTTGATCACTCAGCTCCAGCCACACCAGGCACACCCTCACCTTTGATGGTCTTTCTTCCCTTTCTTCCACTTTCCTTCCAGATCATTGTGAGGTCATATTTGAATGAAACCCACCCTGGGGAGCCTATTTAAAATCACAAACCCTCTTCTCTGCAACCACCTGTTCCAATTTCCTGCCACACTCTTCTATTTTTCTACTTTTCCTTGGCACTATCACTGTCTAACATTCTCTGCACTTTACTTAGTTACCATGTTTATTGTCTCTCTCTCCTGTCAGAAGATAAGCGCCATGCATTTAGGGATCTTGGTTTGTCCACTTGTGTATCTCAAACACCTTGATCAGTGCCTGGAAGATGGTGAACATGCAATACATATTTCCTGAACAAATAAATAGGAAACATAGACTACTATACATGCCTTACTTGTTGGCGACAAAAATGGAACAATCCTAAGACTGAAAGTAGACCTTTTTTAGTTTTATATAGGGCTTTACAATTTGCTTTATTTATTCTCCATTGCATGGAAACGTGAATATTTTTTGAAAATACATACTGATGCACGTAATACTAGTACTAATAGAAACTCATTAATAAATAAGCTTTAACATCTCATACACCCACACATAACACATGTCTACAGATTTCAAAGTTTGCCTATGGCTTCCAACCCCAGCACACTTCTCTCATTTGTCCTAACTCAGTCCAGGCAGATATATTGGCTACATCCTTGGCTGGCTTTTATCTTGAGATGAAATTTATTTCTCCTCTAATTTTTACTCCCCCAATTCTAAACCTACAAAAAAGTTTTAAAAATAATATATACCCCTTTATCTATTGTTGCCAATTTTTAACATTTTGCCACATTTGCTTTCTTTCTTTCTCGTATATATTTTAATTTTTTTCCTGAACCCTTTTTTTTTTTTTTTTTTTTTTTTTTTTTTTTTTTTGCTGTACGCGGGCCTCTCACTGCCGCGGCCTCTCCCGTTGCGGAGCACAGGCTCCGGACACACAGGCTCCGCGGCCATGGCTCGCGGGCCCAGCCGCTGCGCGGCACGTGGGATCCTCCGGGACAGGGGCACGAACCCGTGTCCCCTGCATCGGCAGGCGGACTCCCAACCACTGCGCCACCAGGGAAGCCCCTCCTGAACCCTTTGATAGCAAGTTGCTGATATCATGATATTTCACCCTAAAATACTTCATTGAGCATCACTTAAGAACAAGAACACATCCTATATCACCACAATAAATGAATCATACTCAAGGAATTTAACATTAATATAATATTTTTACCCAATATAGTCCATATCGAAATTTCCTCAATTTCCCAGTAATGTTGTTTGTAGTCTTATTTTTTATATTTAGGATATAACCATAGACTCTGCATTATATTTAGATGCCTTTTTTTTTTTTTTTTTTGCGGTACGCGGGCCTCCCACTGTTGTGGCCCCTCCCGCTGTGGAGCACAGGCTCCGGACGTGCAGGCTCAGCGGCCATGGCTCATGGGCCCAGCCGCTCCGCGGTATGTGGGATCTTCCCGGACTGGGACACGAACTCGTGTCCCCTGCTTCGGCAGGCGGACTCTCAACCACTGCGCCACCAGGGAAGCCCTAGATGCCATATCTTTAAAATAGTTCCTCCTCCCTCTCGCCTTCTCCCTCCTCCTCTGCCTCTCCTCCCTCTTCTCCTTTTCCTCTTTTTTTGTCTGTGATGTCATTGACATTTCAAAAGTGTCCAAGCCAGTCACTTCCTCATTACTAGATTCAGGTTAAAGATTTCCGCAAAACCTCTCCCTTAAAATTAGGCTCTTGGTGGATACTTTAATAGCTATAAAAGTGGCAGTTCAATGAAGTGGTTACAAGCCTAGTCCATGCAGCCAGACATACCTGGATTTAAATCCAGCTCTACCACTCATGTACTGTGACAACTATTTAATAGTTTTCTGCTTCAGCTCCCCTATTAGATGGAGATGATCATATTACTCATAGTGTTATGTAGATTAAATAGGTTAGTGTATGGGAAGCACGTAAATAGTACCTGGCATTTGGCAAATGCTCTGTGTTAGCTCTACTTACAGTTTTCAAAAAATCTGGACTGATTTCTATTTAGTTGCTGAGAGGGGGACACAGGAAAACTATGAAAGGCCTAGCTTAGAATTTAATTGTCCCATTATTGTTTCTGGACGTTCAGAGTGTTTTTTACCTCATCCCCTCTTGACAAATGGCATTGGTTGGAGATTCAGAAAGGAGAGTAAGGGTGGCATGTGTGTGCAACCCAGGGGAAAGGTTCAGAGATGAGCTGTCATCATCTGACACGCCTCTAGAGGGCAGCAGAGGCACTAGCGGCTCTCGGCTCGTTGCAAGTGAACCCCACGTGAGTCACTCCATAACCGGGGTAGGAGGTTGGCTGTAGTTGACAGAATAAAGGGGTGTGCGATTCTTTACTTGGGAGATGGAGCAAATAACCACAAGTAACACCGACGTACATTATCATTTTGGTAAGAAAGCTAAGCTTAGATTTAACTGTTTCCGAAGACTAAATACATCACACTGGTGTGCATGCCTCATCCAAACCATGGTAACATGAAACTCACTAGGTCTGGTTCCAGCAATTTAATTCTTAGCAAGCAGCTAAGTGTTAAGAGTGACTCTGATATAATTGCTGCCAGTGCCAGCTCCCCATGGGCAGGGAATACCATCCTCTCCCAGCAGAACAGAGAGCTCATCGGCACGACTGCCACCTCTTGTTTAGTTTCCAAACACATACAGGGGTTTTCTACTTCATATCAACTTTGACCTTACGGTTAATGTTTCTAACGATCAGAATTCAAGTGTTCTATAGCTTAGCTATTTCCAAGTGTTGAAATAGAGGTCTCCTAAAAATCTTTCAGAATATTCAAAAATTGATTAAACTACAAATAATTAATTATCAGCAACATTGTTAGCACATTCTCAACATTTCAGATGGACAGTACAGGGTCATGGGTAAGGTCATGGACTCTGAAAGCAGATAACCTGGGTGTGAATCCCAGCTCCACAACTAACTAGCTGTGTGGTCTTGAACAAGTTAATCTCTCTGTACCTCAGTTTCCTCTTCTATAAAATGAGGATATTGATAGTACCTACCTCATAGGGTTGTTAGGAATATTTAAGGAGTTAATATATGTAAAACTCTTCGAACAGTCCCTTGTACTTAATAAGCACCATAGAAGTGTTAACATTGATTAGCTAGGGTCTCAGGATCTTTGCCAAGCATTCAAGCCTTTCCCTGCCCCCTTCTCCCCTTCTCAACAACCATGGTGGCAGAGCAGCAACTAGGAGTCAACGCACCCACAGAGCATTACTCTGCACAGGTATCTGCAGAAAGGGAGCATTTCTCCTTTCACCCAAAACACACAGGAAGAAAACTGTGCAACTTCAGCATCTCCTAAGCCTTCTCCTTTAAGTGCCCTTGATCCATCTAGTCCCTTCCTATAAGCTCTGCATCATCTTCTCTGGACCAGCAAGATTCTGGCTGATTTTCTTGATGCAGGTTTGGTTATCACTTGTTTCTCTCTTGATCACCTGCTCTAGCACAGCCATTCTAACCTCTTGAGGGAATACTTAATTGGTCACCCACCACTATGCACAAGCTTTTCCCCTCTTTTAACTGAGCAGAAGAGATAGACAAGAATTATACATATTCCCCATGTTAAAACAGAAAAATAGAGTTCCTTTAGTAAAAATAAAGTGAACTCCTTTAAAATTAGAAAAAAAGAATTTAAAAATGTTTTGGAAAACAGATATAGTTACACCAAAACCAAAAAATAAAAAATCACTTTAGTGATTTGGAGATGAAAATAAACTTTTTTTAAAAATAGGAGATTAAGAGGATGACGAATATATAGAAAATCAGATCAGCATTTTAAACTGACATTATCTTATGTAAAAACAGGATCTGTGTGAGTACATCTTGTTAAGAAAGACTTGTGGAATCACTTTTTACATAATTTTCTGAGAACGAGGCAGGTTCCATTGGTTAGAGTGGTTTGGGAGCAGTACAAATACACCAATTGTCTAGGTTTGGGGGTTTTTTTTGCGGTACGCGGGCCTCTCACTGTTGTGGCCTCTCCCGTTGCAGAGCACAGGCTCCGGACGCGCAGGCTCAGCGGCCACGGCTCACAGGCCCAGCCGCTCCGCGGCACGTGGGATCTTCCCGGACCGGGGCACGAACCCGTGTCCCCTGCATCGGCAGGCGGACTCTCAACCACTGTGCCACCAGGGAAGCCCTACAGCGTTATTTTTAAATTAAGGTATGTATTATACGCTGTCCTTTTAGATATAATGCTACTGCACACATAAAAGACTCCAGTAGAGTGTAAGCATCACTTTTATATGCACTGGGAAGCGAAACAATTTGTGTGCCTCACTTTGTTGCTATATTTGTTTTATTGCAGTGGTCTGGAACTGAACCCACAACATCTCCGAAGTATGCCTGTACCTACCTGTAGCAGACAGTGTAGGCGTTTCTGACCCATCGCCTTTGGTAAGCAGCTGATGCTCTTCCTTCATGGATTCTCCCTCCACCCCACATTCCCGGCCACTCCTGTTGGTTGTTAACCAATAACTCTGGGGGAGGGTGGAAGCCAAGCTCCCTTTCCTAGCAGTTACCCCAGAGTTGCCCCCTAAAGTCTTTGGCCTGGGCTTCCCTGGTGGCGCAGTGGTTGAGTCCGCCTGCCGATGCAGGGGACACGGGTTCGTGCCCCAGTCCGGGCAGATCCCACGTGCCGCGGAGCGGCTGGGCCTGTGAGCCGTGGCCGCCGAGCCGCCGTGGCCGCCGAGCCGCCGTGGCCGCCAAGCCTGCGTGTCCGGAGCCTGTGCTCCGCAACGGGAGAGGCCACAACAGTGAGAGGCCCACGTACCTAAAAAAAAAAAAAAAAAAAAAGACTTTGGCCTGATACGCATCCTTACTTGGCTCAACTCCATTTCCTGTCCTGCTTCCCCCACTCCATACTGGTCTCTTCTGGGGCCACCTCAGGGATAAATCCCTTGCATCTGAACCTTCATCTCAGTATCTGCTTCTGGGGACCTAGAACTTCACATTTAACCCTCGCAGAGTTTAGAAAGGATAGAGGAGGATAATACACCTAAAGCACCTAAAACAGCCTCTGGCATATCGTGAGTGCTGTGTAAGTGTTAGCTATTGTTCTTATCTGAGGTTGGACCTCTAGTACCAAGAAGAGCCAAGGGAGCCATACAAGGACTTCAAACTAACATAAGGCCACAAACATACAACCTCTTGAGAATTGTTGAGGGAACTGAATAATCCACATAACTGCTTTTATTTGCATCACTGGTTGCACCCTTGGCCTTAATTACAAGGGAATAAGTGCTTCTGGCTGAGTTGTAATATAAAGAGGCTGCCACTGTGTGCTCCCATGAGACCCACCACAGGCATTCAATTTAGTTAATAAGTATGGGTACTGAAGACTTGAACGTTCTCACTCCCATGTGCTACTTTTTTTTTCTTTGTAAGTGAAAAGTCTTTGGTTCGTCCTTTAACTGGGTTTCATGGAGTAGTTTCAAGGTTGCTTGTCTGAAGGTAAACAGCAGGAGTCTTAAGAACTTAATTTTAAGAAATTCAAAGAGCAAAGGATGCACTTTGTTCTTCAAGTTTCTTAAACCTATATTTCATATCCTTTCATAATAATTTGTCTTTTATGGATAAAATATACACAAATCACTTAGAAAAAAAGACATCTAAAATGACCTTGGGAGACCAAGTTCTGTTTTTAAATGGCAGGCACAGGGTATATTATTAAGATTTCTGTATGGTAGCATTTCTAGCACAGCTCAGAAAGAGCATTTACCATTTCTTTATTATTCAGTTCAAATATAAGGGCAAAGAAAGTTACTCATAGGATTTCTTTTTTTATGGTTTTCATTTATCAGCTCCTGGAAAAAAAAAAAACTGATATAGGCAAAAATCCCAACATGATAAAACCAGAACTAAAGTAATAGTGGTTGGGGGGAACCTCTAAGTGAATTATTATGATCCTAGGTCCTAAAAAAAATTATTCTTCTCTGGTTCTCTCATCTGACCCCACTACAGACTGGCTTTTGTCCACTTCACAGCACTTGAGCCATTAATGATCTCTTCCAGGACAAATGGAATGTTCTCTCTTCTACCCTTATTCACTTTAATCTATTTGTCGCCTTTGTTCGACTCAACCACTATCTTCCTCCTCCTCCATAAGCCTCTCTTCTCCTAATTTTGTCTGATCCTTTAGTATTTCCTTTCTTTTCAATTTTATTATATATTTTAAAAATAAAAATGAAAATGACAATTAGAGGTGAGGGGGAAAAAAGCACGCCCCCCCAAGCCAAACACTGTTATTTCATTGGATTCCTCAGGTTTTTTTCTTATTGGTTTTCACATACTATGTATAGGATTTTGTAATCTTTTTCTACCAAATTTTTATTTTAATTATTTCACATGTTGCCATATAATCTCCATGACTTCCATCCTTAATTCCTTTGAATAATTTCATCTCTTTCTTTGACTCGCTCCTCTCCCCAACAAATCTGCTGATGAGCCAAGACTACTTTGTAACCCACATTCTCCTTTTTTTTTTTTTTTTTTTTTTTGTGGTACGCGGGCCTCTCACTGTTGTGGCCTCTCCCGTTGCGGAGCACAGGCTCCGATGCGCAGGCTCAGCGGCCATGGCTCACGGGCCCAGCCGCTCCGCGGCATGTGGGATCTTCCCAGACCGGGGCGCAAACCCGTGTCCTCTGCATCGGCAGGCAGACTCTCAACCACTGCGCCACCAGGGAAGCCCCCACATTCTCCTTTTACATTCAACTCTCTCTTTTGTTCTAATGATATGAATACTATAAAGGAAACAAAACTCCAGGGTCCCACCAAAATACTTGTACCAAAATACTACTTATTCTGAAACTTAATCGGGCAATTCAGATCAAAGATGTAATCTTCTGAAACGCCTAAAACATAGGCATTTCTCTGCTCTAAAAAAAACAAACAAACAAACCCAAGATTTTTTCAGACTTCCTAGAAAAATGACAGGTAGGTACAGGCACTTAATTAGTAGTTTTTAACAAGATACTAGATTAGCATTTTCCAAATTCTGCTCCAGGTAAAATCAGTGAAATACTAGTAGATGTTCTATTTTAAAAAGGGGAAGGGAGTGAGAGGGATTTCCATTATTTAAAAAAAGTTGGAAAATCTTAAATTAAAAAAAAATTTTAAGGGTTTCCTTACTGAGAGAATTTTCAGAGCCTTTAATATATTAATCCCAGCACCTAGCACAGTTGGTAGGTGCCCAATAAGTTTTTGCTTAATACATGAATGTGCACTGTGAATCTCCAAGAAATAATACTACATGTGACATGTAAATTGCTAAAGAAAAGCAATTTATTTGAGATATTTAAACAATTTAAAAGATTGTTTATTGCAGCATTGTTTAGACTAATTAAGAACTCCAAACAACCCTAACGTCCATCAACTTAGAGGTTGGTTGAATGAATTATGGTGCAATAAAAGGCCATGTAGCCATGACAAATTATAATATAGGTTAATATTTATTGACACTAAAAGATGTCAATGACATATGAGAAAAAATAAATTCTAGAACACTGAAATTTTGTATGCTATCTGTCTAAATAGACAGATATATCATATATACATATATATATATATATATATATATATATATATATATATATGATGATGACAAGGATATATACCAAAAAGCTTATAGTAATTATTTTTGTTTGGTGCAATGATTTTCACTTTGTATTTTATATCTTTATTATTGTGTATGATGGTTTGTGCAATGAACATGTCTTATTTAGTCAGAAAAAGCAATAAAGCTATTTCAATATTTAAACAATAAATAAATATAAGCAGCATCGATTGAATGGGATTACACAGCACTTGGTGGCCATCAGTATAAAACTGCAGATAATAAACCAACCTTTTAGAAAGCTTTTTCAAGCTGAAAACTTTCATCACAAAATTATTTTTAAATACTCTATCTTGCTAATAGCAGCAATAACAAAATTAGTGGTGAAACTTATACTTAGAATCTATTTACTTCCTCGCATCCCAATTCTCAGTGTTACTTGAATATCTAAAGAACAATTTGACCTTCAGTGAGCACCTTGGGAGCAGAAGACAGCACCTGGGGCCAGGATTGGATTGGCTCTCTCCTTGTTAACTATTACTGTGAAGAGGATCTGTAACAACTTTAGCCTCAATTTCCTGAACTCTAGAATAAGGCTTAGGGACCAGATGATACGTAGGATTCCTTTAGCCAAAGTTGTATGATTTTATCTAAGATGTCTCATCTTAACTGTAATGAAATGCAGGGAATGCTATACAATGATTTAAATTATCTTTCTATCCTCTTCACCAATGGTAAACATTACAATAAATCATCAAATAAATATATACACATATTTTTACATCAGTTTCACACAATGTATCAAAAGTTTTATAAATTTGTATGTGCTTTACCCAGCAATTCCACTTTTAGGATTTATCCTAATGAATTATTCAAGAATGTATATAAAGATTTAATTTGACAAAGATGTTCATTTCAAGATTACAATAGAAAAAAAAAAGGACATCGACAGTATCCAACGGGAACTAGTTAAATAGATTACTGTACATTATAGAATACCACAATAGTCATTAAAATGATGTAGAAAAATATTTGTCATAGAAAGAGATTTACAACACATTTTTAAGTTGAAAAAGCAGGTTATAAAACAGCATTTACAATATAATCCGTATTTGTTGTAAAATATTTATATGTTAATAAACAAAGGGATGGAAGGATCTACAACAAAAATTTACCTGGCAATCACTGGGTTTATATGTGTTTTATAAACTTTATAAAGTTAATATACATTGCTTATGGAGCAATACAATTAGTGGACTTATGAATTTTTTCCATAGTTTGTTTCCCTTAGCACTCTGGATAACATAAATAAAACACTTATTGTCAAAAAAAAATGACTCAATAAAACTATATCAGTAAATGCTTGCTTAAAGTGGTAATGTTAATAACCCCATCATCAAAGATGCCTAATCACTTTTCTAAAAATAATAAAATTGTGATAAGCACAGAAATGAATTTTTAAAATGCCTTTGAAGAAATGATAGTTTCAACTGAACGTGGCCTTATATTTCTTGATCCACAGTAGTCTGTACATTAGATGGTACAGACAAGCCCCAGGGTCCATGACCAAGAGGAGAATAAAGAAAATCAAGATGCCATAATTCTGAATACTTAGCTTTGGGTTATTTGAAGACTCACCATTCTGCACTAAGGAATAATTCCAAGTAGTCTCTGAAATGACACTGTAAAGCCCTTCTTAACATTCACACCTCTAAATTTCACAAAATAGTATAATTTATTAAAAAGCTGATGGGATCCCCAGAAGACTGACAATTTTTATTTTGCCTAGAATATTCTAAAGAATATCACTTACAGATATTTGCAAATGAAGCAACTGACAAAGGATTAATCTCCAAAATTTACAAGCAGCTCATGCAGCTCAATATCAAAAAAAACAAACAACCCAGTCCAAAAATGGGCAGAAGACCTAAATAGACATTTCTCCAAAGAAGATATACAGATTGCCAACAGACACATGAAAGAATGCTCAACATCTTTAATCATTAGAGAAATGCAAATCAAAACTACAATGAGATATCATCTCACACCGGTCAGAATGCCCATCATCAAAAAATCTACAAAGAATAAATGCTGGAGAGGGTGTGGAAAAAAGGGAACCCTCTTGCACTGCTGGTGGGAATGTAAATTGATACAGCCAATATGGAGAACTGTATGGAGGTTCCTTAGAAAACTAAAAATAGAACTACCATACGACCCAGCAATCCCACTACTGGGCATATACCCTGAGAAAACCATAATTCAAAATGAGTCAACCAAAATGTTCATTGCAGCTCTATTTACAACAGCCAGGACATGGAAGCAACCTAAGTGTCCATCAACAGATGAATGGATAAAGAAGATGTGGCACATATATACAATGGAATATTACTCAGCCATAAAGAGGAACGAAACTGAGTTATTTGTAGTGAGGTGGATGGACCTAGAGTCTGTCATACAGAGTGAAGTAAGTAAGTCTGAAAGAGGAAAACAAATACCGTATATTAACACATATATATGGAATCTAAAAAAAAAAAAAAAAAGGTCATGAAGAACCGAGGGGCAAGATGGGAATAAAGATGCAGACCTCGGGCTTCCCTGGTGGCGCAGTGGTTGAGAGTCCGCCTGCCGATGCAGGGGACACGGGTTCGTGCCCTGGTCCGGGAAGATCCCACATGCCGCGGAGCGGCTGGGCCCGTGAGCCATGGCTGCTGAGCCTGCGTGTCCAGAGCCTATGCTCCGCAACGGAAGAGGCCTCAACAGTGAGAGGCCCGCATACCGCAAAAAAAAAAAAAAGATGCAGACCTACTAGAAAATGGACTTGAGGATATGGGGAGGGGGAAGGGTAAGCTGGGACAAAGTGAGAGAGTGGCATGGACACATATACACTGCCAAATGTAAAATAGACAGCTAGTGGGAAGCAGCCGCATAGCACAGGGAGATCAGCTCGGTGCTTTGTGTCTACCTAAAGGGGTGGGAGGGAGGGAGACGCAAGAGGGAAGAGATATGGGGACATATGTATATGTATAACTGATTCACTTTGTTATAAAGCAGAAACTAACACACCATTGTAAATTATACTCCAATAAAGATGTTAAAAAGTATATATATCACTTACAGCCTCCATCATTTAAAAAGAAAAGATACTCTAAACTTAAAAAGATCCTAATCTCAGATTTTTTTTAAGTCCCTTAGGAAAAGTCACTTTAGCTTTATAAATATAAGCAGTACATTGTTCCTGTTTGTCTCATTTTACTGTAGACTGGTGAAAGTTGAGCAGGCACTAGCACTGCTTTTTGAGTCAGTTATCTAGTAAAGAGGTTCCTATTTAAAAAAAACAAAAAACAAAACCCAGGACAAACAAACACTATGTGCCTTTAATCAACTATTCAGAAAGTTGTTGAGAAACGATTCAGAGGATTTAAGAAAGTGAACTAAGTTTAATGCTATTTAGGTTAGATAAAGGACAGTTTTTCTTCCACTTGAAGTTCATTTAAATAACAAGACAGTAAAACGAAAATGAACTGAATCATCTTTCTTCCCATTTCCCAAACATGTCATTTATGTGTTGTATTTACAAGGTTTGTCATATTTGCATAACACCTCTACTATTATTTATTAAATATTTTTCCTTTCAGCCTCTCTCCTAGGCAATAATAACCTATGAAACCAGAGATCTGATGGGCAAGTGTACACACTTAACCGTTCTGCCATCTAAAGGATCTTGCCTATTTGTCTCCACAAACGCTCACCTAGTCTAACTTCCTCATTTCACTGAGGAGCAGCATGTTAAAAAGTGTGCTTTTTACATATGTGTTCATGATCTTACTTGAAGAGGATGGCAGAGCAGTTGATGGACTTGAAAAACAATAGCAATGCACAGAATCTCTTCAGGACCTGTCAGCTTAATTGTCTGTAAGATACATGTATAATTTTAAAGATACTGCAAGTTGACCTAACTCTCCTATTACCAGTTTCAATTTTTTAATGGTTCTTAAATGGCTCAACACTCTCTACCTGGTATTATCCATTCATCCAACAAATATTTCTTGGGTGCCCAACTTGTAGCTGGCACTGCCTGGGTAAAGCAGTGGGCAGAACAGACAACATTCCTTGCGCTCATCAGGCTTACACTCTAGTAGATTTTTGTTGCTTTCTAAGTGTATGGCATGTTTCCTGTTCTAGATTCTAAGTCCCTAGAGAACAAGATCTGGCTCTAATGTAACTTTGACTCCTCCATAGCACCCAAGGGAGCGCTTTGCACTGTTATATCAGTAAATAATTGACTAGGAAAAGGATGCATAGCTCTTTGGTTTGTTTGACACTTTGACCCTGAGAACCACACTTATTAATCATTTTCCCTTTTTTCCACTTAATCTATTCTTTTTTCAGTTTTCAATTTTGCTGATTTCAATTTACAAAATCCTGAAGATGAGAAAAAACAGAGAGAAGGCTTGTGGTGGAGGAAAACTAGCAAATGATGGAGCAAAAATGCACATTTCATCTGTTGCATTCAAAGTGCTATAATTCAGAAATGTGTCAGTGAAATAAATGCCTGAATGTTTAATTTTTCATAAAAAGTAGCCTTTAAAATATATTCAGATAAGAAAATGTTTTGACCTGTGTATACTTTCCAAAATCATTCAAAAAATTATTGGGGTCTTAAATTTGCTGTATTTAAAAACACTGTTGCATACATTCATTTTGTATCAAGTAGAGTCACAAATCCTCTTTTTCCAGCTTAAGAAAATATATTGTATTTACCTTAAATTTTCATGATTTAATAAACATTTAATCGTACTAATTTTTAATGCTTAATAGGAAAGAAAACTAAACCAAAGATTTTTTTTCAAAGTGTTGCCATAGCTCGCAGTTGAGATGATGACAGTCATTTTTGCACGGATTCTTCTTCAAGAATTCAATTCACAGCTATCGACATTTTTCTTCTTGTATTTTTCTTCCCTCTTATAAAAGAAATAAACTATACTGATATATTCAAATTCCGTGTAAAGATTAAACCTATAAGAGGGGTAGACTCAGGCTTTAAGGTTTTAAATATCATATCTCATTTCTTTTTTTGGTGGAACTCTTCTGCCCTCACGTAAATCGGTGGGGATTTTACACGTAGCGCAAAACCCTGAAAATCTGCCTCCAGGGGAGTTGTTCATGGTTATGGGCCTTTGGTAACAAGTCAAATTCTGTACCCAGCACCCCTCCTCCAGCCACTTAGAGACACTGCTTCCCCCAAAATAAGAAAGTTGTTAACAGCTCTCAGTAAGACGGAAGTATGCAAAATCTCTAAACTTTGTTACAGTCAGTACTTTTTTTAAATGGGGAAAAAAAGGTAGCAAGAGATAAAGAAAAAAGTTTACAAGTCTAGATCAGGACCAAGTATGTCAGTAATGGGCCTTTTCTTGGGTCTTTGTTGCTTTTTTTTTTTTCTGATTTATTTTATTGAAGTATACTTGATTCTTAACCACTGCACCACCAGGGAAGTCCCTTGTGAAGACTCTTGTGATTGCATCGAGGGTCCACCTGGATAATCCAAGATAATCACGCCACTCAAGATCCTCAATTTAACACATCTGCAAGACCCTATTAAACCACAGAAGGTAACATTTACAGGTTCCAGGGATTTGGGCCTAATATCTTTGGATGCCATTATTCAGCTACTACAGAACTGCTTGCATGTGTGTTGGTCTTTTCACCTTTGTATAATAAGGGTCTCTCACAGTGTAAGCACATGATGTGTAGTCAATAAATGAAAATACATGCAGAGGTATAGTGGTATAGGCTAGGGGTCCACTATCAGTGGTCATTGGTATTCCTTCTTGGCTAAGGCTTTATTTCCCCAGGCCAGAGTTATTTCTTTTATGTGCTAATCTGTGGTTGGAAGGATATTTTACTCATGAATCAGATCAACTTATAGGTTAGAGAAATTAAGTGAAGGGGGCCTTCATGCTCTCATCGCTTCTTCTGAGCTATGGTGAGGCAAAGTAACCAAAAAACTCCATTCAAACTCCATTCCTTCCAAGCTGTGGGGTGGGAGGTAGTGGAAAAGGTGGAGGGGCCCTGGCAGCTGAATGGCGACTTTCCCAGAATGTGAGAATGCTGCGTAGCTGGCTGACAAGCATGAGCTGCATTAAGAGTTCTGTCATCAGTCTACAGGGCTGGTGAGTTGCCATTCCTTGGCCGTTTATTTTAAACACAGTATTCTTCATAAGCTAAGCTCCTAAATTCATGGCTATTACTTAACTGACCATTTCTCCATCTCGAGTCATTTGAGTTCAGTACAGGCATTTCTTTGAAATGAGGTTGTTTCTTTTCCAGTGTTCTTAAAATCATAGCCACCTTCACGATAAAAATAAGTCTGTTCCAGCCACCACTCACTTGGAAAGACAACTCAGCCATTAAATGATTGTTTTGCTCAGCTGTTGGAAACCTTTTTTCAGTGAAAGAGGAAAAAATGACTTGCAATAAAGTAAACAAGCGGATTACTTTGCACAAGTAATCCTTGAAACAGTCAATTGTTTACTGCATTATAATTGTTTGTTTACTTCTATGTCGGTCTTTTCACCTTTGTGCTGGTTAGAGCCGCCAGGAATCAGAAAGTTAAAAAACTATAGAGTCCCCAAATTTATCTAAGATTTGCCTAGGGAGGTGTGTATTTGGAAACTTCTGAGGCTTGAGAAAATTCTTTCATTAACATACAACATCCATCTGTAATAAAACACAATTGTCAAAATCGATTTAGGTGATGGCGACTGGCATAAAGCTCATCTAACGTAGTCTGGCATCTGCCAGAGGTTTTTTTGATCAGAGAGGACTCCTTGCAGGTTGTCCAACAGGACCTACTTACCTCCTAAGAACATCTAGAACAACATTCTCCCTCTAGTCCTGCTCTAGTTACCCTTTCATGGCGGTCATACTTCTTGCAGTCAATGAAACTTCGGACATGTGTTACTAAACCAAACTTGGATCTGCTCGCCCATGCACCGTAAAGCCAATCTACTGACACTGGGTTGGGTGAAGGAAAGTGCAGCATTTATTGCAGGGTGCCAATCAAGGAGTCTGGGTAGCTAGTGCTCAAAAGGCCTGAACTCCCCCAGTGACTTTCAGGGAAAGGTTTTTAAAGATGGGGGCGTTGGGCTTGTGGGGATGCATGCTAGTGGACATTCTTCTGATTGGTTGGTGGTGAGGTAATCGGGAGTCAACATCATCAACTTCCTGGTTCCAACCAGTCTGGAGTCCACGTGCTTGTGGTGAGCATGAAGTTAATTAACTTCTACCTGGTAGGGATTTCTGTATCTGCAAAGCAGCCCAGAGGATATGGCTCAGAATATTATCTATGTTCCTTGAGAAAGAACTAAGGATCCTTGACTTTGTTTAATGGCTAAACTATTATTATTTTGTCTTGCTTGACTGTTTTCCTTTCTTTCTGCATTTTCTCACTTCTCTGATTAAATTTACTGGGGGAAGGCCTAGGAGGCTAAAGTTTTTCTACAGACAAGAGGCAGGCGGGGGACCCTGCGGGGGTGGGGTCTGTTCTGAGAAGGCTCCATAGGGTCCTGCTCGATTACACACGCTGCTCCCTCTGCTTAGAATGCTTGTCCCTCCTCCTCTTCTCTTAAATTCTATTCATCCTTCAGATCTTAGTTCAGTCATTACTCTCTCAGAAAAGCATTCCTAGATTAGGTCATATCCTCTAAGCACTGCCCTAGCACTTGAGACCGCTGACAGTTTGTATTTGTTTATATGATTGTCTGATTAATGTCTGCTTCCTCTGCCAGACTGTACAAAGCTCTGTGAGGACAGGGAATAAGTCAGTTTTTTTTGTTGTTGTTGTTACCGTTATATCGCCAGCCTTTATCACTGTTGCTGGAACACAGTAAGCATATCATAAATATTTAAATGGTGAACGAATATGTCATGGAATCTCACACTAGCTCTGCCACTGGGTTATTAGGCAAGTTATTTAACTTCACAGGGTCTCACTTTCCTCATTAGTAAGAAAGTGCCTCTTACATTCCCCAAACTCTAGGATATTTATGGTTCCTGTTTTAAGCCTCCAAGATTTACTAGGCTAGAAAGCCAGCACTGTTATCTGCCTGCCGTGGAGAAGCCATATGCCAAGCTAGAAATTAGAATTACCCTCGACACCTTTGCCTTTTGCCCTCATGCCACCGCCTTGATTCCAGCTTTCCTCTACTCTCATTTAAAATACTGCAACTGCTCTCTTTACTGGTGGTCCTGTGTTTGGTCCTCTCCTCTTCCAGTCTATCTGCAAAGCTGCCAGCAGAACTGTCTGTAACACTGGACTGATCGTGGCGCCCCTCTGCTAAAACACTTTCAGTGACTTCCACACCACCTGGGACAAAACTCACCTCTTGAGAAGATGCCCTTCCACTGCTCCTGCTTCACCTCCTGCCCTCTCCTTGAGAACTCATGCTCCACTCAGAACTCCTCAGGGGGCTGCAACTAGACACCTGTTTCCCATGCAATTCTCTCAGCCCAGAAAACTCTCCTCCTCTCCTGCACTTACAAAGTCCCATCTAGCTTTTAGACTCAGCTCAAACGTTACTGGAATGTGGCCCCCGCCTTGACCAAACCCTCATTCTCCAGGCAGTTTGTCACTCCCTGCCTGTATTCCCACAGAACACTTTGTACAATCCACCATAATAACACTTAGAGAGCTGTCTTTGTTTGCAGAGGGACATTTGGTTTAAGTGCATGGGCCTCAAATTCAGACTGACTGGAGGTTGAAACCAAATTCTGCAACCTAGTTGTGTGGCCTTGGAAATTATTCTGAGTTTTAGTGTCCTAGTTTTGGGAATGGGAGATATATAACACCTAACTTACTGGGCAGTGGGAATTACAGATTAAATGAGATAATGTGTTTAAGGCACTTAGCACAATGCCTGGCCCATAATGTTCATTAACTAAGGGTAATTGTTGTTGGATTGTGAACATGTCAAAAGCAAAGAACCAGGCCTACATTTTGCCCATCTTTGTATCCCAGTGACTGGCTATAGTGGATGCTCACTGAATGCTTCTTGAAGTGCCTAAATGGGAAAGTATCCATTATTTTTTTTTTCAGGTAGGCCAAAGGCTTATTCATTTTAGGAATTTTATTGACATGTCAAAAATTCTCCTAACCTTATGACATACTCCAAATCACATTTATCTTTCCCTTTGCTAAACCAGTCCTTAACTTACACATGCAACATAATGCGATCAAACTTGAGTTTTAAGTATTAGTGTTTTTTGCTAAATTGTCTCTTCATACATTGAGTCCTTACTGCATGCACATCTATTTCAGCCTTTACACATTCCTCGGTGAAACAGATTATGTCCTTCTTTCTCATATCGCATGCAAGTGTATAGGACTTACGTGCTCAGCCCTGTTCTATGAGCTTTGCGTGTCTTAAATCCTCTATTGAGACTTATAACCTGATTGACTTTTCTAAAATGACAGTGCGTGGTCAAGCCGATTAGAACCACCGCAGATTCTAGCCGTGTACTCTGGCCACAGCATGGCATCGCCCCCAACAAGTCTAAGTCCCTTGACTGCAAGGTTATCTCCTTCCTTCTCCGCATCGCTGCCTGGATGCAGAGACTGAGTGAGCAAGCCTGACCAGGGCATTTCCTTTTCCGTCTACGTAAGTAACTTCCACCAGAGGGGCAGAGGCAGAGTAGGTTCACAATGAATACTTGAGAGACTCTCTGGAAGGTTTTAAGTTTCACAGGGTTTAAACATCTTTAACCTTGGGGAAGCACCCTTTAACCCTCCGCACATCAAACTTTGCTACTGCGGTTTCTCTTCGGTGTCCCCCGAGGACTCCTTCTAGGGTCCTTGACAAGGACAGTGGAACTGAACTTAGGGTTGAGAAGCATCTTGGGCCCCCCGCCCTTCAATTAACCAAGCGCGGGTCACACTACGGGCTTCTCCCGGAGGCATTGGATACCTGACCCCGAGCGACCCCATCCCGCCCACCGGAAAGCCGGCAGCGTCCAGCGCTCTCCGTGGAGACGCCGCGGAGGCGCAGACGCCTCCCGCCCTCCTTCTAGGAGCCGCCTGGGATGCAGATACTGGCAGCTGCCACACCGGAAGCGGCCCCGGGCGCGTGCGGGGCGGCAGCCGAGGGTCCCGCACGCGGGGCGGGGCCGCCGGGCAGGTCCCCCGCCTCCCGGGGGCGCGCGAGGACCGGGCGGGGCCGCCGTCCCTTCCGGGGAGCGGTGGCTGCCGCCGCGTCCGCCGGGCAGCTTTCCACCCCGGCCCCCCCGCGGCTCTGGGTGACGCTTCTCCAATAACAGCTCGCGGGGAGCCGTAGCTGGGGGCTCCACCGGCGCCGGGGACCCTCCGCGCCAGCCCGGCCGCCGGCATGAGGGCCGAGGGCGACGGCGGTCTGGAGCGCTTCTGCAGCCCCGGCAAGGGCCGGGGGCTGCGGGCCCTGCAGCCCTTCCAGGTGGGGGACTTGCTCTTCTCCTGCCCGGCCTACGCCTACGTGCTCACGGTCAACGAGCGGGGAAACCACTGCGAGTTTTGCTTCGCCAGGTAGGGCGGTGCGGGCCGGCGGCGGCGGGCGGGCGGGAGCCTGGGGCGCCGCACGAACGGGCGGGCGGGCCGCGGCGGGAGGAAGTGCGTGCGGCCCGCGGGGTCCTAGCGCCGGCGGCTCGCGGGGGAGGGGGCGGGCTGCGCCCTTGAACCCCGGACCGGCTGTGCCACGTGCGTTAGGAAAGACCAGCCAAGTTCTCGCCTCGCGTCCTGTTTTCCGACTCGCTCCCGCGGGATGTGCAAACTGGCGAGGTGCAGGGTCCTGCCGTCATACGTGGGCTTGGAGCCAGGCTTGCTCCCAGCGCTGTCACGCACTGCCCACTCGGTTCGTTGCCAGAGGGGCCCCAGCTTCGCGCAGCCACAGCCTGTCACCTTTAACTTGTGCTTCCTGCGATGTGTTCTGTGCCCCACAGTCTCTTCTGCCGCAGACTTGCTGTGTTTCCTCCAAGGAACTTAATGACACTTAATATTTCATGTAAAGTACATGGCCCCTCTTCTTTCCTGTCACCCTCTGCACTTGGTATTTGAAGAGAAGCCAGAGGAGTACTGACCACACACCCGTGGTTCAGAGGGGCTGCACTGGTGGGACGTATCTAGCCCTGGTTTGGGATTGGAAAAACATGGCTGCCGGGGGGATGAGGCAAAACGTATGGCTGGAATTGGTATTTAATTGTAGCATATCATGTATGTGTGTTTATGTGTATATCTTCACATACACCAACACATAATTATATCTTCAAGCCTTATGATAGTTTCAGACCTGAAAGTCACGTTAGAAATCATGAATGCAACACTCCATTTTACAGGGGAGAAAACTAATGCCCAGAGAGGAAGTGTCACTGTGTATGTGTAGTCACACCCATAGTTAAGAAAATAAAGTCTGGTGTCTTTAGTTCTGCCCATTTCCTACCTAGTTAAGTGCTCAATAAAATTACTGAGGCAGGAAGCATGGCATTGGAGTTAAGTTTGTACAGGGCCTTCCAGGACCCTGCTTTACTTTCTTTGAACCTCAGTTTCTTCATCTTTGAAGTGGAGATTCCTGGGCTAGATTAAGCCCACCTGAGCTCCTGTGGGTACTTTTGGAATACAGGTCTCAAGTCCAACACACGCTGAAGTACTCAATCTCCGAGACGTGTTCCAATCATTCCACGGTAAGACAGAGCAAAAGAAGGGACAAAAGCTAAATACTGTAGTAGTCTTGTCCAGACTCCCTGCCAGAGCTGTCTTCCGCTTGGGGGGACCTGGAAAGGAACTAGACACAGAATCATGCCGTGGGCAGCTTAAGGGCTGTATGTGATGTGGCTCTTTGAATTGGTGAGCCAAGAGCTAAAGGGTCATGGCACCACTTTGCGACGTTTGAGTGAAGTGAGCATTGGGTTTTCCCAAAGTTAAAAAGGCTGCTGTGTCTGGTCCCTTGATCTTCTGAGCCTTGCTGTGGCTCAGAGTCTGAAGCAGTGTGGGTGTCTGGAGTGGCAGGAGCAAAGCAAGGTCACCCAGCACAGAAGGGGCCTCCCTCCATCAGGGATCCTGGTGATTCCTGGGGTCCAGCGTGGGAGAGAAGACTGCGGTACTAGGCACATAGTAGGTGCTCAAATGGTAGTTGCCTGACCACTCCTCCAGTGAATTAAAGATCAAATCCAGCTGGGTTCTCACTGGAGAAGCCAAGCTGAGAGATTCTTCTCTTTTGCTGTGAGCCTCCAAACCCTACACACACCCCCGACCTTAGAACAGGAAGGTACAGTCAGGTGCAACTTGGCAAATCACCCTGCCATATGGGACAGTGTTCGCCTTTGTTTTCCCTTTTTCTGAATGACATTCATCAGTGTCACTGTTGCCTTAGATCCCTCACCAGGGCTAACCCCTCCCTGCATTGGGGTGGGACTGCTGCACCTCCCCCCGCTTTTCTCTGGCTTAGGTGAACTTCTGTCAACAACCACAGCTCCTTTCCCCAAGGGCTCATTTGAAATCAACTAAAATAACACACAAGAAATGATGACATCATGATACCTGTGAAATTAGAGATATATTTGTACTCCACTCTGGTTTCCATTAAAAGTGATCAGTTTGGAATTAGTGGCTAGGTCATTCTCATAGATTTAGCACCATTTCCTCTGTCAACTGTCTGTATAGACCAAGGACAGATTATTCTGTCCAGCTGTACTAGAGGAAAGCATATATGTCCCCACGATTCCCCCAGGGGGTAGGAGCAGAATTCTCAAATACTGAAGCATACAGGGCAAAATCCACGACTTCCCCTCCCCTCCCATAAAAAGAAAACTACACCTTATCGTTTCTTGTGCCAGAAGTTGAAGGTAAATAACGTTGCTTAAGACAAATGAGCCACTACAGATCTTCCCTATCGTATTAATTGTATCAGGGTTTGACTTATTTTGAAGGAAAATAAGTGATTTTTTTCAGGAATAAGTATGTTCTATAAGTTGAAAAATAATGGGAATTCTCTTAAGTCACAGTGGGGTGGGATTCTTACTGTCAGGGCAATGCAGACAAAAGTTTGTATGTGTATCACATTTACTCAGGGTGACACTTGGGAAGATGTGTATCTTGCCTCAGGTGCTAGAAGGCAGCCCCTAAAAATATAAATGTCTTCCAGTTGGGAGCTGTGCTCATCAGACCTCTCAGATGTGTTTTATGTACACATACACACACACACACACACACACGTTGGCCTGGCCAACATTTTGTGGCACATTTTTTACATTATATTTCACTTGGTATTTGACATCTTTTAACACTTGCTAGGATTTGTCTCAGAAAGGAAAAAATCTGTAACCCTGGGTTCCATCTGAATATTCATTGTGTGTGCAGTTCCTCAGGAGGGAGGATGTACCCCTCTTGATCTTTCATTCTCTTGGCTCATGGGTCATTTAAAGGCAGGAATATTGTCTTTTTTGTCTGTGTGTTCAGTGTATCGGGGCAAAGTAGGAGGGCCCACTTCACCTCCTTGGACTAGAGCTGTTGGAACCTGGTCTCAGGAAATTTATATTCTGTCTGGCTCAGTCAGAGCAGTTGACTTAAATATTAAAATGTTTGCACGATCAAAATACTGTGATTGAGATGGCCTATTTCAGCAGTTATACTGGTGTAATGTCCCCCCGATTTTTTTTCTGTAGCAGCATTCATCTCTTCCCCACTGTTTTACCAAACTGAAGTCATCTTTAGTTGATCTTAATCAGTATTAAGAGATGTGAACCCTTGATCCTGTTCTCAAGGTTCTCTGAAAGAGCCCTGGGCCTGAAGCTGCTCTCAGAAGGGGGTGTCATCCCCAGGGCTGCTGTGATTCTGCTTATGCCGAGAACATTCTGTGAGACTTGGAGAGTCTCTGAGGAGAGAAATGGCTTCAGATTGTTCTCAAATTATCTTGTTCTCTGAATGAAAAATTGTTCACACATGCTCCAATAAAGGATTCCCTCCATCTTTTTACATGTATTTTTAAGAAATGGGTAGGAAGATTAAAATACACAGACAACAGATTTCCTCTAAAAAGTTACATGAAAGAATATAAAGTTAAGCCATCTGTATAGTAGGTAATGAGGTATTGGGTTGCCATTTTCAACATTTCAGTATTTCAAGTTTTTCGTTTATTTAGAGACTACAAAGGAGGGACTTTGGGGCCAGATTGACTGGGTTTGAATTCCGGCTTCATCCCTTTCCGATGGTTTGTCTTGAGGCAAATTATTTAACCTCTCTGAACTCTCGGGTTCCTTTATCTGTAAACTGTGCACATTAACACCCACCTACTGAGCTGGCCCTGAGACAGTGAAGTCAAGTGCCTAGCACGGCCCAGACACTTTGGGAGCTGTCAGAACTGGCCCCGTGTCTTGCTTGTACGGACGTGTTTGATAAGCTCTCTTGGCTAAATGTTAAGTAGTGTGATAACATAGTCTTACTTCAGGGACATTTTTTTATGGTGGTGGCATTGGGGTGGGGAAAACTGGGAAGGAGATACTGTACCTTGTTGGCCAGTGGAGTCATCATTCAGATGGCATGTTGACCCAGAGTTAAAAGTGGCAGTTCTCAACCTCGGGTCCCCCAGCATAATAATGGGTGTCTGGAATCAATTTTCAGTATTTTTCGAAACCTGACAAAACTGATATGATTAGCCTACACGGATAAAGCTTTTTGAAAAAAATGAGGCTCGTGTAGCTCCAAAGTGCTTAGATACTTTAATACTCTTTTACCGTGGGATTAAACAAATGTTTGAAAAGAGAAATGGAGGAAACCAGAATTTTCCACCTAGCAAGGATACCATGGCTCCTCTCTGCTCTTTGCTTCCAGCATGATTCTTTCAGCTGTGGCAAGGAGCTGTCCTGCAAGACTTCAGATGTGCCGAGTGCCAGAACACACACATTTTTCATACGCGGGGAGCATAATTTCTGTTATAGCTTATCAGGGCTCAGTGACCAAGCTGCACATTTGGAAGCGATTTGAGATGAAAGAGACAGAACGGCAGCAGGATATCCTGAAGTGAAATTCAAACCCTGGTGAGTTAAAACCACCATCTAACACCTTTCCCTCCCAAAAGCAATTGCACAAAATCCTCTCACAAAAATCTGAAGATCCCATATAAAATGACGTTCCTTTAAGTCGTGTTGCTCTTTGCAGCTCATAAAGCATTTCCAGATACATTCTTATTTTGATCCTCCCAAGGATGGCTTGTGTAGAAAAGACCTTATCCCATTTTATGTAGGAAGTAAGTGAGGGCTGGAAAGGTTGTTTCCTTGAATTTCACATTTTTGGGGTCAGATATTTATTGAGCGCGTCCTAGGGCCAGCCTCTGTGTCCTTCATGGAGGGAACCATGTCTTCCTATTCTGAGTGTTGTTTTCCTTCCCTGCCCCTTTTGACCTGAATCTACCGTGTGGTTCACACCTGGACACCAGGACTTAATTCACTTCTGATTTCTCCTCAAGTGAATGCAATTTTTATCACCTCTTTTCTTTTGCTTCCCCTTCCCCCAAGAGATAATTCAACAGATGAATGCATTGTTTCTAAAAGTTCAGCAGAGAAGTTGATTCAGCTGTCTTGTACCTTGTGCTGCTTTGGGTTCAGAGACTTTTTATTCCAATACTTTGGAATTTGCATAAGAGCTACATATATTCTTCTGTATTATCCACTATTACCTGATAAAATGTAAAAAGAAATACAAGGCTTTGGTCCTTTTGTGGGTTTGGGACATTTTTCAATATGCTCGAGTTATTTAAGACGAGTTTACCATCTTAGTCTTTATAGCTATGTATAAAGAGTTTGTTTCTGTGCCCTCTGGTAGGGCAGCATGAGAGTATAAACCCCCCGTCCTTTTTTTTCCTTAAACATACCCAGTCTTCAGAACTCTACTCTGTGCAAGGTTAAATGGGCATGGTTTGGAAACAGAATTCATGGTGCAGCTGTGCTAAGAGGCCCCAGGATGGTATTCCTGTAGGACAAGCATATGGCACACTATCTGTCAGAAGATTCTTTAAAAGATCCTCAGAAATATCTTAAAGTTCTTTGGGAAGATCCAGGACTCAGGGCTGTAGTTTGGCAGCAACTGGTCTTCAGGAGAACTCAGAACGGGTGAGAACCTGGGACAGTGAAGTTGTCTCTTATAGAACTTGAAATAGAAAAATGCAAAGAAAGTTTCTACTTGATTTTGGTGTTTGAAACGTACCTCTTTTGCCTGAGGTTATTATCCCCTTTCTTTTTCTTGTCAATATAAAGAAAATATGAAATAATTACAATTTTAAGCCACTTTATTTCTGCTTCCCAAGGAGGCAATCAGTAATTACCAATATCCCTTATGTAACTGGAGTCATCAGTAATAACTGAGGTCACTCCCACCACACACACACCTTGTTTTCTGAACGTCAGATGTGGAGTAATCACATTTCTCAGTTCAAGGCATGCTTTCATCTGATCTGCGTAAGGACAATTTGACTGAAATGAATTTCTCCTCTGTTATTGATTCTGCATTCCCATTTCCTGTTCTCTCACAGACAGCCCCTCTCTGGGTTTGCCTAATTGTCTTTGCACCTGTGAGTATATATGTCCTGATCACCTCCAGGGAACTAGGCAGACATGGAACAGGCCACCCTGATTGTACTTGACCAGATGCAGACTTTGCGCCATCCTTTGGTCAGCCTGGCGGCTAGGTGGTTTCTGGAGCAGTCCTCTTGCCCTGGAGAGGGGCCAGCTCTGGCACTAGAGGTCTCTCTGTCCCCTCTCAAGGGATTCGCAATATCAGCCTCTGTACACCACCATCACTCTCCCACTTACATCCCCAACCCTTGCATCTCTGGATTTCTAGCAAATCTGTGGTAGTTTAGGGGTGCAGCCCTCCAGCGGGGAATTGACTGAAGTAACTGCCTTTTCAGGGGCTGAACCCGTGACCTTGGCCTCATTAGCACAGGCGCTCTAACCAGCCACAAAGCCACACACCTCACTTTGTGTAACTTCTGCTGACTCTGTTCCTACCACCCTCAGAGGCCTCCTTTTCAATTGCAAAGGCGTTCACACCAACACAATAGAACAGAAGGAAACCAGATCTCTTCTAGACTTCTCTGAAGGCCAGAAATATGCAATTTAGCAGGAAAATAATACCGAAACGTCTTGAGGGTTCAGGAAACAACTTATCTTTCTAGTCCGTGCACTTTCTGAGAATCCAGCTGTGTGTCTCAGATTTTTCTTCAATCAAAAATTTAAAAAGACTGTGGAACTTCCTGTGCCAATTTATTAACATAAAATCTAGGGACAAAGTGGAAGGTTTCAGATGACTGAGTGGAAATATGGCATGTACGTTATTAACATGGATTGGGTTTGCTCTTTAAAGAAGGAGAATCCGTAAGTGCTTATCTTTGGCAAGTTTATAGTCCCTAGAAACCAAAATAAATGCTGGCTGTGATAGCTGAGCCACCGGCGTGTATCAGCAAGTGCACCATGACGAACAAGGCGTCTCAGAGCCCAGGGAATCTGCAGTCACCATGGGGGAGAGGAAAAATAAGGGCGACTCCCTTACCAAGAAGCGAATTTCACACTGAGGCCTGAAGACATAGGCATATCCTGGGGGGAGAGGTGGAAAGAAACTGGCTGACCAACAAGATGCAGTTTTTCATCTGAGTCAAGTAAAATCTCAAGGATTTTATATCCAGGCACTTGAAAGGAGTTACGTTGCCATCTGTGGCAAAATGAAAAGATCTTGGACAGGAGGAGCTTTTTCTCTTCAGTCTGTGAGGACCAGGAAAGGCTCTTCAAGGGATATGGGCCCTGGGCTCACATCTTGCTGATTTTCCTCACCACAGCAATGTTTGTATAGGAAACACCCTTGTGCGATCCGACAAATCTCTTATCTGTCAGTTGCACAAATCTGTAGCAGAGTGATGATTGCTGTTCACAGTGATAGCTTCACATGTTCTTAAAACCTGAACAGTAAGAGACATTTAATTATGAGCAGATGGTAAACTCCCTGAGAGCAGGGATTCTGTTTTTAATGTATTCAGCAAATATTTATATTTATGGAGCCCTCGCTGAGTTCTGAATCCCTAGGAAACAACTGTGCAGAAAAGGAACACCCTCCCTCCACAGAGCTTATATTCCAGTAGGTTTTATTCACCTTTATAAACCCGTTGTCGACTGAAGAAAAGCACAACATGAGAGTTGTGAGTTGTTTTATTTGGGGAAAAATGAGGACTGTAGCCCGGGAGAAAGCCTCTCAGAGAGCTCTGAGGAACTGCTCTTAGCAGGTGGGGTGTGACAAGGTCAGTGTATGTGAGATTTTGGTGAAGGGGCGTATTACATGCAGTCAAGCACACATTTTGGCAGAAGGTTCCCGCCAGTCTCAGGAAGGTGGCTGCTAGTCACGACGAGCAGATGTCTCTGTTAATCATTTCAGTGCTTTTCTGGATATGAGAAGGTGTCAGAAATTGGGCTCATAAAATCTTCTGAAAATTTCTAAGTATCTGAAGGCCTGTTCTGCCAGTTCTTTCCAGAGCACAGAGTGCCTCGTTCCTGATCTCCCCCCTGAGCTCCTTTCGGGGGTGTCGAAGGTCAACGACTGCAGTGGCTAGTGACTTCATCCTTGTAGAGGCAGATGGCAATGACAGTTTTTAGTTGACACTGTAGTGCATTGAACTTTGTCATTTTAGCAGATTTTTTGTTAAAGGCAGTAAGGTTTTGGGTTGAGTGTTTTTCTTTTATGGAACACTGATAAAGTATGTTATAAAGAAAACTCTTAACAGAGAAGTTTCACCTCACACGCTGGTTCATGACTTATGCAAACTAAGGGAGGGCTTTGATCAGATAATAGTTTGGTCTAATAAAATTGTGGCATCCCTGCATTGTGTTAAAATAGCAGCACTTTGGGTAGACATTTTTTAGAAGTTGATGAAATTTAGTCTACTCATACACCTGAATAAATATTTCTAAATACTACTTAAAAAAAAACCTTCAGGGTGTCTTCACCTTAAAAACTTTCAGGCTCCCAAAGTAGTAGAGATTTAGAAACAGTCTACTTATTTCACTCAATATTTAATTGATTTCGGCACGTGTTCAGGCCTTTCAAGACACCTAGCTGCTAAATATTTTCTAGGCACAGAGGGGGAAAGCAGCCCACTGCCACCTTCTCTTTCTGTGCGTCTTCAGAGAGTGGCCCTGGTAGAATTCCACTGTAGGGTCAGTGCTGCCTGCTGGCACGCTCCCAGGGCTGGGCATCTGGGGTGATGTTTGGGTCCAGCTTGCTCTGCAGTGTTAGTTTCATTCCAGCCGCGCCAAACTGCTTATAGTGGTACATAGACACACACACACACACACACACACTCGCGTGTCTTTGCACCCATAGCACCCTGTGCATACTTCCTTCATCACACTCGCTCCTTGACTGCAGGAACCAGGTCTTACTCAACTTTGTAGCCTAGCACTCAGCCTGAGGCCTGGCACCCCATAACCTCAGTAAATATTTATTAAATGAATAGTCTCATTTCTGCAACTTATTTTACTAGCGGTTCTTTGGACAGGCCTCATCACCTATCTATATATGTACATCATGTACCAATATATATACAGCTCTGCTTGTTCTTGGAAACGAATCCTTATAAGTAACCACAGAACCCTTCATTGATCCCTGTTTTCTTCAGGACAAAATCTTGACTGCTCAAGTCCTCCGTATTCAGTGCTCTTCCCACCCTGCCTAGCGTTATCCCTCGCTACTTTTTCATTTAAACCCTAAACAAAATCTGAGTGGTCTTTCCAGTACCCCACAAAGGTGCTGTGTCATTCCTCATTCTTCCCAGTGTCCCCTTGAACCAGGAATGCTCCTCTGTGCATTATTCCCCTACTTACCCTCTGACTTCTTCCCTGGTAGGGCCTTCTCCTCTAAGTCTGTTCATCCTGAACAGAGACCCAGCTCAAATTGCATCTCTTTTTTTTTTTTTCTTTTTCTGGCTGCACCATGAGGCTTGCAGGATCTTAGTTCCCTGACCAGGGATTGAACCTGGGCCACAGCAGTGAAAACGCCAGGTCGTAACCACTGGACCACAGGGAACTCCCCACATTGCATCTCTTTTTATGAAGCTTCCTCTTCAGTACTTCAGCCCACAATCTCTTCATTTTATTTAGTTAGTACTTTATGTTTATTTGACAGTTTACTATTTACTATTTATTTGTATCTGTTCAAACCATATATAATCTTGAGTTATCAAGGTACAGTCCAAATTTGGGTTAATTCACCTAAGTAAATTGACAATTCGATTTTTTATTGTTTGTAGGAAAAAGAAATGAAGAGGATGAGAGTGTCACCTCTTAAAATTCTTCTGTAACCCATTAAGGTGCACTTTCTTGCAAGATTTAGAGCAGGTCACATGTTTCTTGGGCCAGGAGTTAATACTCATATTTAGCTGCCGACGGCCTGACCATATTCTGGAACTTAGGTTTATCATTAGGTTATAAAGGTATTTTTACATGGTCTGTTTCTACTCTGTGGCCAGAATGTTGAAGTGAGTGGTATTGTTAGGAACATTTTAAACTTTTAAATAGTTACATTTGTATGACTTTGATTTTGTCCTTTTCCTTGATATTTAATCACCTCGGTGTTGTAGAACTTAGGGCAACAGCAGTTATAGGAGAATCTAGTATTGTGTTCGTTACAAAGCACTGTTGATAACATCTGTCATTTATTGTACCATTGGAAGAAATGGTGGCTGTTGCGTATTGTCAGTTCCTATATGAGAGAACTCATTGGTTGTTTCTTTCCTTTTTTTTTCTTCTTTAAATTGCGTATTTATTTTTTCAGCTTTAAAAATGTGGTAAAATATACATAAAACTTAAGCATTTTTAATGCTTTACAATCAGTGGTATTAAGTAAATTTGTGTAACCATCACCACTATCCATGTCCAGAATGTTTTCATCACCCCAGACAGAAATTTCCTATCCTCTAAACATAACTTCCCATCACCCCAACCCGAGGGGCCGCTCTGAGAAGGGTCGCTCTGGAGGGAAGCCCCTCCTCAGGGCCCTGCCTTTCCCCAGGACCCGGTGCCCCACTCGGCTGGCACCTGCCAGACACAACACCAAAATGCAGCCCCCAGCGGCAGCCTCCTCCCTAGCATTTTCTCAGACTTAAAGCCGAGAACAAGTTAAGCAATTATGTGCTGCTTTAACCTCCTCTCTCAGTACTGCACCTTCAGAATGAAAAAGTGAGGTGGACAGTTACATGTGATGTAGCATCCTTGATGGGATCCTGACACAGAAGAAACACATGGGGAAAAACTAAGAAACTCTGAACAAACTATGTACTCTAGTTAATAATGTATCAATATCATTTCATCAATTGTAGCAAATGTACAACTAATGTAAGATGTTAACAATAAAGGAAATTGTGTGTGTGTATGTGGGGGGCTGTAATGAGGGCACTCAGTACTCTTAACTTTTCAGTAAATCTAAAACTGATTGATTGCTTGCCACGTTGCAGGACGTGCGGGATCTTTGTACCCGACCAGGGATCGAACCCGTGCCCCCTGCAGTGGAAGCTCGGAGTCTTAATCACTGGACTGCTGGGGAAGTCCCTAAAACTGTGTTTTTGTTTTTTTTCTTAATAGAGTCTATTAACAAAGGAAGTGAGGCAGGTCTGTTGTGATGATCTCATGACTGGCACACACACGGTGTATTAGGTTGTTTATACATAGAGGTTGTAGAGTGATTACTAAGATCAAGATAATCAACACATCCATCACCTCACCTTGGTAACTTCCTTTTGTGTGGCAAGAATGCTTAAGCTCAACTCTCAGCAACTTTCAAGCATACAGTACTCTATTATTAACTGTAGTGACTGTGCCGTACAGTAGATCCTCAGACCTTATTCTTCCTACAACCGAAACTATACCCTTTGACCTGCGTCACCCCGTTTCCCCCAGGGTCATCATTTTATAACAAGGTCAACCATTCAGTGCTGACCACCAAGCCCAGCTTTCTCCGTGTAAATCACAGCTCCTATTCCAATATTGGGGAAAACCTATTAGTTGCTGCCTTACTGCCCTAAATATTTCCCGCCTCCCCAGAGGCCCTGGGCTCTAACTTTTAACAAGCCTCAGAACAAAGCCTGATGCCCAGGGGAAGGTTCAGCCCTGCTCTGGGAAGACGCTCCCACAGCAAGTGGTCCCATTTTCACCGTTACATTGTGGATTAAAGTGCTATGTGGAGCATCTTTCACTGTTACACAAAAACCAGTACCCTGAATATTATCCTTGTCCCCTGACCAGGGTTATAATAGGGTTCTGCCACAATTTCTCCAATTTTTATTTCTCTCAAATAGAAATATGCTAGTGTAACCACCCTGTCTGGGTGGGAGGCTAACTTTGTTTCTGATTGTCTTATTTCAACCCGTGGAGAAGTTACATTGCGCCACTGGGGCTTTTTTCCTTTTCTCTTTTTCATTTGGCTGGGACTGCCTCTGTTCAACAGAGCCTACTTGTCATTTCTTCTGTCACCGTTAGTTAAAAGTAATTGTTATTGCAAACCCACTCCATGCCAGTATCATTCTCTTTCATGGGGAAAACCCACGAAGCATTCATTTCAGTAGCAGAAAGGAGGGAGCTTGCAGGATCAAATCCTTTTGATCTCCACCAGCAGCGCCTGTGGCAACGCATTTAACTAGCAGGAGTTGTTAATTACAACCCTAACTTGTTGATCTTCGTGGCTTCCGAATTTTAAAAGCAAGAAAATTAATCACGGCGTGTGTCTCCTCCAGTAGAAAATGACAGGAGCGTGTCTTCTAAGTTCTGTCCCAGTCACTAATAATCAGATACTTGCGTTTTCCTATAACATTTCTTTCCTCCCTTTGTGGATAGAACCATTTCTTAAGTTCAAAGAGCCCGTCCATTCATAGCAGGATAGATGTTTGCCTGTGAAACAAAGGCTTTAGAAGCATAAATCCTCTAACTATGAGTCTGAGTGACATTGTACTGAATATATTTCAGGAGTTGACATCACTTAAAAAAAACACACACAAAAGAATGAAGGCTAATTAAAAGTCTAGTAGCCATAGGCTTCACGGGTTATTTTCTCATTTAATTTGCATAACAAACCTATGAGGTAGAAACTGTATCTTTACAGTGGAGGAGACAGGTTCAGAAAGCATTCATAATTTGCCCAAGATCACACAGCACCTCAAGCACCAGAAAGAAAAAAGGACTTGAGTTAGGGAAGTAGGGAAAGTAACTCATCATTTCCATCCTACATTGTGAAGCGGGAATCAGGAGGAGGCGGAAAGAAAGCTGAGCCTTTCTTTTTTAAAATTTGCACCTGGCTTCTAGAATATTTGCTTGTCAGAGTTAGAAAATACGGGGTCTGCCACTTTATTCTGACCATCATCAAGGTAGCTAAACAACCTAATACATCCTGTGTGTGCCAGTCATTCTTAAGAAGAGTTACATTGTAAAGTCTGCATTGCAGAGAAGAATGCTTCAGCACTCTTCTTAGGTGAATTCAGCACTCAGAAACACTCAACCCAAATGGATGACCACAGGCCTAGGCCAGTGGTTCTGCATTCTGGAAGCACGTTAGATCCGGGTAGTTCTCTAAAACTCCCAACACAAATCAGTCTGCTGAGAACTGCTAGACACAACCCCACCCCCAGACGGGCACATGCAGCCAAGGTTGAGAGGTTATGAGTGTGATTCACCAGTAACTTTCCTTTAGTTCCCTTCCTTTTCAGTTATTTCGCTTCATTCCTCCAAATGACCGTTATTAATCTTTTCTCTGAGGGCAGTTTTCTTTTCTTGGTTTTTGCAGTCTTTCCCCAAACCTCCTGGACAATTCAGATCAGGTTACATTGCAAATGAAAGATTTACAGCTGTGTCTTCTGCAGGAACAGAGTTTATTCTAAAAGCCTGTATATTCCTACAGTGAAAATGGATCTCCCATATGAAGTTTCTCTCTGGCTAAACTTTGCAGTCAGCAATAGTCAAACTCTCACAGGAGCTCTCTCTTTCTCTCTCAAACACATACACAGTGCACGTTCCAGCTCAGCAAATTTTAGTTTGGGTTTCAACCATTAGACTTAAGAAACGTGTACACCTCTCCCTATGAAAAGCTATGGGAAACTACCCCATTTCATCGAGAACTGCTATTACCAAATAGATCAAAGTGGATTCTTATGCCATTCACTCTCCGTAACTGGCTTAGCTTCTCTCCTTTTCTACTGTGAAGGCAGTTTGGCTCAGGAGAATCTTTGCTAAGAAAATTTACATGTAGCCAGGTAGATGACTCCATAAGCATATATACAGTAAAATCTGCCTCTGAGCCAGGCAAGGCTTTTCTGTTGTTTGTGAGAGCTGCAGTGTTCTATCACCCAGGTCCCAGAGGACACAGTCCTGCTTGGACTGGCCCAGTGTCTGAGAAACACCTGGACTTAGCACACTGAATGAGACAGAGGGACCTTCTTTGCACAGACTGAATACAAAATTAATCCTTATTTTATTCCAGTCTGCTTCAGATGATATTGATTCCTCTGGAATAGTTGATTGAGAGACCCTCTATGGGGATGCTCCCTCCCCAGATCTCATTTTCAGAAATGATCCTGGATTCTCCCCATTGCATCTTTGAAGCCAGGTAGCATTAATGGGATACCATTGGAGCTGGGACATTATGCAGACCAGAGTAAAAAATGCCTCTATTTATACTTTGTTATTACTGTTATCCAGACACATAGATTATTTTTGTTTCATGTCACAGTACTCAAGGAAGGATATTTTTTCACGATGGAGACATAGTATGTACCTTGATGTGTGAATTCTGATTCTGCTACCTTCTGAATAACCATGTTGGGTTAGATATTTCACCTCTAGGATCCTCAATATCTTCATTTGAAAAGCGGGAATAATAACTTCTTCACAGCTGATGGAATTATTGCAAGAGATCAGCTTTCAAACTTTTTGGTCTTTTTTTTTATTGGAGTATAGTTGCTTCACAATATTCTGTTAGTTTGTACTGTACAGCAAAGTGAATCAGCTATACGTATACATATATCCCCTCTTTTTTGGATTTCCCTCTCATTTAGGCGACCACAGAGCACTGAGTAGAGATCCCTGTGCTATACAGTAGGTTCTCATTAGTTATCTATTTTATACGTAGTCTCAATAGTGTATGTATGTCAATCCCAGTCTCCCAATTCATCCCACCCCCGCCCTTCCCCCTTGGTATCCATATGTTTGTTCTCTAAGTCTGTGTCTCTCTTTCTGCTTTGTAAATAAGGTCATCTGTACCAATTTCAGATTCCACATATATGCGTTAATATACGATATTTGTTTTTCTCTTTCTGACTTACTTCACTCTGTGTGATAGTCTCTGTGTCCATCCATGTCTCTACAAATGACCCAATTTCATTCCTTTTTATGGCTGAGTAATATTCCAGTGTATATATGTATAACGAAGGTCTTAAGAGCCCTCGCTACCCTTAGAAATTGAGAACTCCAAAGAGCTTTTTTAATTTACCTTGGTATTTATCAATACCATATTTGTATTAATAATTTAAAATAAAGAATATTATAAAGCGTTTATTTATTTTAAAATGACAGCAACCATTACTGTTAATGTTACTTTTTTTTTAATGAGGACTGTTTTCCAGAACAAAAGAATTAATGAGAATAGTGGTGTTTTACAGTTTTGCAAATCTCTTTAATGTCTGGATTTCCAGAAAACAAGTGGATTCTCAGATATGCTTCTGAATTCAGTCTGGAGAATTATGTACTTTTGGTTGAAGTATGTGAAGGAAATCTGGCCTCAAATAAATATGTAATTGGAAGGGAAGGAGTATTTTAATAGCCTTTTCAGTTAATTGCAGATATTCTTTGATTCAACACTAGAACTCAGTAAGTGATTTTGTCTTAAAGACTAGTTGTAATGTGCAATCTGAAGCCATCTGTGAATTTTATGTACTCTGATACGTAAAATCCCTTAGTCCGTCTTGTACTTTGAATGACTCTTTTACCCATGCGTAATTTTTAAAACATCGTACACTGGTCATTTGGAAAACATTGGTTCACTAAATTATGTAGACCCTCTAAAACTTTATTTCATCAAACCACATCAAAAAGTCATAATTATGAAAACCACCACCAGTCTCATCAGACGAGAGACTGTCAAGCCTAGGGCGACAGATGTATGTTTCCAAAATTTTAATTTTTGCTCAAAAGCCCAAATTTTATCATTGGCAACAAATATTGCTAGTTATTTTGCTTGATGTGATGGGCTCACTTCATTCATTTCCATAATATAGCTGCCAGATACACAAGTCTGAATAACCAGTTTGTCTAAAGTTGTTCTTTCAGGTAAAAGTGGTATTTCAGGAAAACAGTGGCTAGTTCAGTTTATGGCTCCAGGGATGGCCAAGAGCTCTTCCTTGAGACAGCTCTCATCCTTCAGTAGGAGCAGAAATGCTTCCTGCCTTCTTCCCATTTCATCTCAGGATGTCAAAGAAAACACATACCAAAGAGTTGAGGTTTAGTGACATTAATATTTGTTACTGCTTCATTAGGGATAATCTTTTTTTAAAATTTATTCAAGTATAGTTGATTTACAGTGTTGTGTTAATTTCTGCTGTATAACAGTAATTCTGAGATATATATATATCTATATACATTCTTTTTCATATTCTTTTCCGTTGTGGTTTATCACAGGATATTGAATATAGTTCTCTGTGCTATACAGTAGGACCTTGTTATTTATCCATCCTATATATAATAATTTGCATCTGCTAATCCCAACCTCCCAATCCATTTCTCTCCCACCCCTCCGCCCCTGTTGGCAACCACAAGTCTGTTTTCTATGTCTGTGAGTCTGTTTCGTAAGTAAGTTCATTTGTGTCATATTTTAGATTTCATTAGGGATATTTTTAACTGATGCTGGCTTTTCCCCCCCTTGCTGTAGTGTGTGGAAGTGAGGAATACAGTGACCACTCGGACAGTTTGGTGCCACTGCTTTGATTTGTACTAAAGCATTGCAGGTTTCACCCTCCAGGCACCTTACACCTTCTAGAGCGCAGATGTCAAGACATAAAAGGCAGTAGTAGTATTCTGGAAATAGTTTTCACCTCACGGACTCCCTGAAAGGGTCTCCGGGCCCCCAGTAGTCTACAGACCACATCTTGGGAACCACTGGGGTGGACAGTAGGAATTATGTAACCTCTCGCCAATCCTGACACGTTAGCTCTTTCTCCCTGATCTTCATTGTTTGTGGCCGTGGACTTGGTGACTGGCTGGGCTGAATGAAACCCGGCCTTTGGGAGATTTATCATGTTGATGAAATCCCACTAGAATTCTTCCCGAGCTCACCAGAGCCCATTTGCTTTTTTTCTCTCTGGGATGTTACCTTGAAACTGAAAATAAACCTTGGTTTCATATGAGCTTTACTGCTGGCATTTGTGCAGGAAGATCTCTGTATATAATCCTTGTTCTTTTGTATGGTGTAGAGCTAATAAAGACATTATAATTTCCTAATCTTTTATATCAAGGGGTCTTAACTCTAGTTTCAGAGCTAGTCCATGTATAGACTTCAGGTGACTCGTGAGCCTTTGAAATTTCACAAAATTTTCTGTTGTTTTTTGGGGGGTTGGGGAGAAGGTGGGTTGTTGGGGAGAGTTAATAGCTTCAGATTCTCAGAGAGGTTTTGTGATCTCCCCCCATGCAAAACCAGACCTTAACTAGTGGTTGTTTCAGATGGACGTTGTTATGGGTAGCACCTACCCATCCATTGCCCATTTCCAAACGCACTTCTTTTTGGAAAGAATTTTCAAAGTTCCCTCCTTGGTTTTGCCCGTCTCTACATGCCATCCCTTTGGCATTCCTTCACGGTCCATGTCACTTAGCACTTGCTCACAGCTCACTTCATGGCTGTCTTCACGCACATCTGTCCTTTTCCTCTTGGCATAAAATGCAGGAGAGCAGGGACCGTTCATCTCGTCCAGATGTATCTCCTCGGAGGGTATTTCAGGCTGGAGAATATGCTCAGCCAAATCAGTGGGTTCCTTTTTGAACCACTGAGATGTGCAAACTTGGAACATTTATTTATACCTCAACCACAAGATGCGTTTTTCTCCCACACATTCTTCAGTCTGCTTCTTGGAACCCAAGCGCTGTCATGAAAACTGCAAGGCAGTCTGTTTCGTTCCAACAGTAGCACTTTTGGAACACTTTCCTGATTCCGTGGGAGTAGTGTGGTGACTACCACTTGCTGACGAGACGCAGAGGAGGACTCTGCAGCGTGATTATATGTATATCATGAAATATCAGCTCTCCGGGGAAGCTGCAGAAGGGATGGGTGTGAGGGGGCTCCGCTGCAGGGCAGGGGGCACCCCTGACAGTAGCAAGAGTGCTCTTCGCGGCATCAGCATTTCTGTAAGTCAGAAAGCTGGCTTCAGTGTGGTGGGTGAGAATCAGACAGCGAGCTTTACAGATAGTGCTCTGATTTAACCATGTGGTGGTTCCCCGCCTCAGAAAAATTTTTAAGAGTTCTATCGTATGTGGTTTAACTTAGAGGCTTCACAGTTTTTGAAAAAACTGTGGCTTGTCTAACGCAGCAAACATACCAGCACCTAACAGTTGGGAAACAGCAATATCCCTGTCCTCTGTGGGAAGCAGGAAGGTAAATAATATGGTAATGAACAGGGAGGACTGACCTAATTCTGACGAGGCAGAAGAATTGCTCAATAGGATACCGACAACGTGGATGTGCGTACCAGTCAGACCTGGGAATATTTTATTCAGGAATATGTTCCCACTTGCTGGGTTGCATGGTTTTTAAACTTAGCTTCCCGGACAACATTTGAGTTCCTGACATCCTCCATCCTATCTTCTGCATCACTTGCGTCTCTAAATACTAAAAGTTGCCACTCACAGTGCATTTTCACCAGTGTGGGTGGACCCCAATCCTCCATCTGTACAGAGGCAAACTTCCAAGATGGCTTTGTTTATTTCGGTCCCTGTCTAACAGGTGAGAAAATCAGGATGTAAGAGCCTTTGACTTGCCCCGAGCTATTGAATGATAGTGCAGGTGATGTTAACAGCTGTGGTGTCCCAGGCCAGGCTCATGAGTCAAAGAGCGTGTCATTCGTCTCTTTGGAAAGTGCCTTTCATGCTGTCGGGGTCGGTAAATGTCGGTGCGTGTCCTCTTTGACTGACTCACTCCTACTCAAGGGCTGAATCTGGTCAAACTCTCCTTTGGGAAAATGCCACCTATCCGTGGGAGAGCAAGGTAAGGTGACTCTTGGCTCTGCTTTCGGACCAGATGGCTGTTGCTACTGCATGATAAAATGTGCAGCTTCACGTTTCCCTGCTTCTCGACACTACAGTGCCCTTTCTGTTTTTTAAGGAAAGAAGGATTGTCCAAATGTGGAAGATGCAAGCAGGCATTTTACTGCAATGTGGAGTGTCAGGTAGGTGTTGGGCCAGCTGGCAGGGAGGGCCTTGTTTCCTCGGAAGATCGGGACCCAACATCCTTCTCGTCCTTGTCATGGCATCCCAGAGCCCTCCTGCAGCCAGAGCTACAAAGCCTCCTTGTGGCATAGGAAGTGGCTGGGTCCCCCTGTGTGCTGCCAGTGATGACGGGCAGCCAGCAGTAGCATTTTGGGGCCACACAGAAGATCAGAAATAGGGGAGCCATGTTGGATACAGGCATGTGTATCACTAAGGTTGACAGTCTGCCCCCCAAGACTACCAGCAACAGACGGAACATGCAAAGATGACCGATGAAAAATGTTAAAATGCTGTCTTTAAAATTGTTTAATCTTTACTATCACAGGTCTGTATTTGTATATGTCCCTCTAGCAGGCCACACGTTGCACTTGGGCTGGTCTAACCCAGCCTAATTCCAGCTAGACTTAGGTGAGCCCCTGGCACAGCCTTTGTACAGCCAGAGGCGAGCTGCTCTGAACTTGGACCTGGAGACCTGGGGATGGTGCCTCGGCAGCCATCAGTGCTGAGTGGGTTCTGGAGGCAGGTTGCATGTAGACCATGGGCCATCTGGCTTGATGGATACGTCTCAAGGGAGTCTCGGAACACGGGACTGGGAAGCTCAAGGGGGAGTTTGGAGGAGCTCTTGGTAGATTCTTTGAGGGACGAGGAGTGGTGTTTTCCAAACTTTTCTACTTGATACTATATAGTTATACAAAATGTTCATAGATATTTTACAGAAAAAGTGTTCCATGTTCCAGCAATTTGAATTTGGGGAGAATATGATCTTTGATTTCAGAATACCCTCCCCAATCTATTTATTTATTTATTTATTTATTTATTTATTTTTTGCGGTATGCGGGCCTCTCACTGTTGTGGCCTCTCCCGTTGCGGAGCACAGGCTCCGGACGCGCAGGCTCAGAGGCCATGGCTCACGGGCTCAGCTGCTCCGCGGCATGTGGGATCTTCCCGGACCGGGGCACGAACCCGTGTCCCCTGCATTGGCAGGCAGACTCTCAACCACTGTGCCACCAGGGAAGCCCCCCCCAATCTATTTTTTTAATGGAAACCTGCTGATACTCCTTGGGAAATGCTGATGCCATTAAACAATGGCTCTGTATGACAGGGAGGATTTTCAACATATCTGTACCTCTTTTTGTTGTTTTTCTTCCCATACTTGGTGTCATTCCCATCTGTCCCCTCCCTCCTCCCTGGTCTGCCTCATTACCCACGATTTCATTTTTTTCTCTCTCTCTTCTCCCTATGCAGCTGGTCTCTGAAAGTCTCCAAAGAGTGTTATTTGCCAGTGGGAGAGGTTGCTAAGCTCCGATGTCTAGCATGTCAGTGTCATCTAACCGTAGAGCTCCTGTCACAGGGGCCCTGGTGAGAATGAAACACAGGCTGAGTCACTGGCTTGGGAAGGTCAGCCTTAGTTCTGAAGGCCACGTACACAGTCCCTCTCCCTGTGGGCTTCCAGAGGCTGTCAGCCTGTGGGGCAGTGAGAATATAGATGGGTTTGTCGTTGAGTGTTTAGGGAGTGTGGCTTCTTTTGAAGAGGAGAGATCATACTTTGCCCCTACTGATCATACACAGAGAATTCTGTGGTTAGATTGCTATGACATTGGAGAGATCAGTGAGCCCTGGAATGACATGATTTGGTTCCAGGCCTGATAAGTTAGCTGTTTCTGTATTTAAGTTAAACACTTAGAGAAGAAATAACTCATGACGTTCTGGTTCTTTAAAGAAGCAAGCTAGTAACTTACAGACAGTTCAGACTTTTGAAACACAGAAGACTAGGAGGACATGGTCCCAGCTCTGCAAATGACTGGCTCTAGGAACTTCATAGGACATAGGAAATTCAAAGGACATCTCAGAGTCTCCGTTTCTTTAAATGTAAATGAGGACAGTGGCCCCTATCTTGATGAATTTTGTACGGACCAAATGATTTGACAGATACGAAAGTTCTATGTAAACTGTAATGCTGTGTACAGGCGTGAGGGCTTATAAATAATAATATTACAGTAACTCAGGCTGGACTGCAGCTTAGCTGTATGCAGAGAATAACGTATACAGCGTATGTTAGATTTAAGGGGCTTGTTTTTTTCTTTTTTTTTTAACTTTTTATTTTATCTTGGAGTATAGCTGATTAACAGTGTTGTGGTAGTTTCAGGTGCACAGCAAAGCGACTCAGCCATACGTATACATGTATCCAGTCTCCCCCAAACTCCCCTCCAGGCTGCCACATAACGTTGAGCAGAGTTCTCCGTGCTATACAGCAGGTCCTTGTTGGTTATCCATCTTTTTTTTTTTTTTTTCCCCCGGTACGTGGGCCTCTCACTGTTGTGGTCTCTCCCGTTGCGGAGCACAGGCTCCGGACGCGCAGGCTTAGCGGCCATGGCTCACGGGCCCAGCCGCTCCGCAGCATGCGGGATATTCCCGGACCGGGGCACGAACCCATGTCCCCTGCATCGGCAGGCGGACTCTCAACCACTGCGCCACCAGGGAAGCCCGGTTATCCATCTTGACTATAGCAGTGTGTACATGTCCATCCCAAAGTCCCTGACTGTCCCTTCCCCCCACCCGAGGGGCTTGTTTTTTTCACCTAAGAGAATGGATGGTTTCTAAGAACTTGAGATCCCTAATGGCGTACGTTGTATGAGTAATGCTTGTTACAAAACGCTTGTTAACTTCTCTGATGCGCTGTAAACTCCGCATTAATATAAAATATGAGAATCTGTGAGATGCTGAGCTACCTCGGGGTCTCCTGATCGGGCCGCTGAGCTGTCTTCCATTAGGCCTCACCAGGTGGCATTGTTTTGATGAATCATCGTGGTCCAGGTTGGGGTCTTGAGGTGGCCATTGTGGTCCCCCTGGCTTTAGAACCTAGTCTCCCAGATTTGCACACTCACAGTAAGAGGTGCCCTGCCTTGGAAGGTTCACAGTGATCGAGTTCATCAACCCATGTTAACCAGATGCCTCTTTTTTCTTTTCTTCTTTTTTTTTTTAAAGAAGGTTTTCTTTTCTTTTTTTAATTTTTTGGACGTGCAGCGCGGCAGGCGGGATCTTGGTTCCCCCAGCAGGGATCGAACCCGTGACCCCTGCAGTGGAAGCGAGGAGTCTTAACCACTGGACCGCCAGGGAAGCCCCCCAGAATGCCTCTTTATTACTTTACAGTAAGCAGCTTGAAGTCTGTACGTTCTCCTCCTGTAGACAGATTGTACAGGTTAAAGCATAATGCTATTGCTTGTAGCAAGGAATCCCAGGATGGGGGATACAGTGCTGTGACTATAAGTCACGTTGAAGGTCTGGGCCAAGACAGCTTGCTGTGTCCAGCCTCGTGACGTGCAGTCTTCCCCGCGTGTCGCCCAGGTTCGGGGCTAGGACACAGTCAGTCCTCAAGAGCACTTCTGCAATTCAGTTTTCCTGTGCTCTGTGAAGCATCTCTCGTGACAGAAGTAGCCTCCTAGAGGACAAGTGATAACACAGCTCCCAGAGCCACTCGTTTTCTAGAGGTGAGGCTGGATTTGACCTGTAAGTGTCGCTTTTGTTTCATCTCTCTCCTGTTGTGGAAGGAAGAGGCTAATAGTCATTAAGGTGTTCTATCCTACGGTACTGAAGAACTGAATAAGTGCAGGACACTGTATTACAATGAGATAGAATGGTCGTAAAGGTTTAATCAAAGTAAGTGCCTAGAAATAAACGGCTCTATAAGGGCTTCAGCCATAAAATCATTAGGGAGGAATCTGGGGCATTTGCTCCAGAGAAAAATGTATTCAGGGTTCTGCCCAAGGGACTGCTTGGATAGGATCAAAGCGGAGACTCTGCTACAAGTGGCACAGAACAAGAGCAGCAAGGAAGAAGGTAAATGAGTGACTCTCCGCCTAAGAAAGCATGGCCCTCAGCTGCTAGTCATTCACTGGGCCTTCTTCAAAGGCAGACCCCACCCACCTGGAGTCACCAGGGGGTCGGTACCACACATCAGAGGATGGGGTTGGAAAGGAGGTTATCAGCAGATGAGAAAACTGCGCCCACACTGGTTGGGTGACCCACCCAAGGGGACACAGCAGCAGAACCGAGACCAGACTGTGCAGGCTGCCTGGGGAGGGCTTTCACTGCTTTCCAACACTGTGCTTGGGGGTGCTGAGGACCCTCCAGGAGAAGAGGCACTGGGGGAATGTGTCAAAGACTGAGAAGTGGCCTTTCATTGAGGTGAAAGGGAAGACCCCTTCCAGTGGTGTTGTCTTTCCAGAAACCTCTCCAAGAGTGTAAGGCACACATCCTTCCACAAGCGCAGCATCTTAGGAGACCCTCAGCACTGTGTTTACTCTCCCCGGGCCCTCCTCTCTAATTGCAGGGCTTTAGGATCGTGCTTTGTTGTGTACAGTTTGGCTCTGTCTTGTCCCATTTCCTTTCCTCTTCATTCATGTGGCTCAGTGTGATCCTGCCAGAGGAAAGATTTTAACTGACGATGCATGAAAGGGTAATGGGAGGAAATATAAAAGAAATAGGAATTCCTTTTTAGTTAGGCTTGGTTTGTAACCTGTGTGGGGTTTTTTTGTTTTTTTGTTTTTTGGGGCTTTTTTGGGGGGGGTTACGCAGGCCTCTCACTGTTGTGGCCTCTCCCGTTGTGGAGCACAGGCTCCGGACGCGCAGGCTCAGCGGCCATGGCTCATGGGCCCAGCCGCTCCGCGGCATGTGGGGTCTTCCCAGACCGGGGCACGAACCCGTGTCCCCTGCATCGGCAGGCGGACTCTCAACCACTGCGCCCCCAGGGAAGCCCCTGTAACATGTCTGTTTTAATGAACTATATTTATTTTTATAACTATGCCTGGAAAGCTAAGTGTATTATTCACTCACTTAAGACTTTTTCATTAAATCGTACTATGACACGTTGAAGAGAATAGTTTTAGGAAGTTATTACATAGAGGAATTGTGGAGTAGAACTTTCTAGGGTATTATTTCTTAACATTAACAAATAGAAGAAAATGATTTGTGTTTTGTAAGTAGAGGTGATAGGATTATGAGTGTGCTTTTGAAAGTAGGAAGGGGCATATCCCAATGGAGATTTTAAAAAGCATGTGTGAGGAGCTTGTGATCAAAGATTCGCGAACATTCTTGACTTTTATCATCGATTAGAAAGTAACTGAAGTGTAGAAAGTGTCCAAGAAATGCTCCCATGACCCTGTCGTTGTTTGGGTGATTAGTGAGTGGGGCCAGAGTCATAGGTTTAGTCCTGGTTAATTTTGCTTTGTCTTCTTAACCCAGACACAGGAACCATCTTCAACAGAGCCACTCTTTTTACTAAATGGTTAATATCACCAGTAGGAAAAAACGTGTAGGAATGAATGAGTGCATCCCAATCACTCTTTTATGGGAAGAGAAAACAAAGCAGATGTCCTTGTGATGGGGGCTCAGCAGTGTCTGTCATCTTGGTGTGAGATGGTCACTAAGCCCCTGATTCCCTCTTCATTCTTCCTCTCGCAGAGAATGGTAGGAGAGAGCAGCAAGCCTGATATTTTCTTACTGTTCCACATTTTAAGAAATCACCTACGCGTGCTGCTCCACATTGCAGGAAATCACCTATGTGTGTGTACAAGTAGACATGGTCTAGATTGAAAGCCCCATTAGAACAAGAGAAACACCAAATGCGAGAGTTAGAAAAGGGGACGTCACAATAAAAATCCGGTCTTCTTACGCAGGGAGGCAATATATCGTCTGCTCAGCAGAAAACTGGATGACATAACAATCACTCTTTTCTTCCAGTGTTGGAAGTGCCGGTGTACCATGAAACAGTTTCGCAACTCTCTTTACGCATCTTTAAGCATTTTTGTCCATGCGCAAAAAGGAAAGTCATGCAGAGCTGTTATTACATTGGCTGAAAATGAACTAGAAGTGTAAAAAGTGTACCAAAAAATTCCCTTACTTTTACGATAGATTTAATTGTTCAAATTAATTGCACGAATAACCTGTGCTCAATATAGAAAAATCAGAAAGTAAAGACTGAAAGAAGAACAGAAAGAGTAGCCATACTTCATAATTTTATCCTTCCAGAGAAAATCACTAGTAACACTTTAGCATGTGTCTTTCTGAATCCTTCCTGTGCATTTATTTGTATATTACTCTCCTGGGAAATGGGATCCATTTGAGTTTATATAAAATTTTATAAATATTGCAATCAGGCAAGGAGTAACAGCTTGAATTTTGAAGAAAACTAGTAGAGAAAGTTTTGGGAAAATGGGCAAAAATGTTTTTAAAAGCATAAAGCGTTGCAAAATCATTCTGTGTACAATGAAACTTCCAGTACTAAAAAACAAAACAAAACACAAATAAAGCACTATTAATTGATAAGACTTATTCCTATCCATCAGGTTAGCTTAATTTTTTGTTTCAATTTTGTCCAATATGATTGTTTATAATTTCTTATGGGGAAAATTGGGGCAGATTATATCAGGATATGCTCAGAACCTATCTGACATTTCTACCAGATGTTCTTCTCCCCGCTGCTGTTTTTTTTTTTTTTTAAGAATTAAAACCAAGTAGTGCCATTGTGGCACATCTCTGTCATTTCCACCTTCTGACAGAAAGTGAAAACTTCTTATCACCTAGTAAATTTCCCTTGATGAAACTTATATGATTCTGCACGTCCTTGAATTTACCCAGCTGTCTGATTTAACTGCTCTGTGTGGGGCTGTATCACATTCTGGGTGCTCTTAATTTTACCTTGTGTTCCGATATAGTCATAAATTACTTGAAGTCAAAGACTCTATCTCCCACCTCTGCCTTTACGGTCAGTCGAGGGCTTATTGGATGAATGAAAGAACCAGCAAATGAACAATTACCAGCGTTTGTTGAGAGCGCAGTGTGTGCCAGGCGCTGGTCTGAATACTTCTTGTGGGTTAGCTTATTTGCTGGATCCCCACAATGACCCATTGTGGTTGGTTGCATGAATGCCTAATTATCCCATTTGAAGGTCCTATATTTGTTGGTAGTCTTCAAGCTTTTGTGTCTGATTATCACCGTTGGAAAGCGTAAAATCATAGACTCAGAATTCTGGACCTGCTAAATAACTTAGGGATCATGTTATTGACAGCCAAGGATATGGATGCAGAGGGATTAAGAGGCCTGCCTGGTGTCACATAGCTGCTTCGCTGCAGAGCAGGGGTGAGAATGCAGGTCTCCCCGAGCCCCAAACCAGTGTCCTCTTACCTCACAGCACTCTGCTCGCCTCCAGACCGTGCCCTGTAGTTAGGTTCCCTTCCCTTTGAAGACATTAACATCAATAAATGTCTACATTGTATGTTACTTTTTATTCACATTAGTTTGACATTAATTCTATTAAGAATATGTAAGTCATATTAAGAAATGTTAGTATTAAACTTATTTCTCCCAGGAGCTCATTGTTAAACACCAAAAGACACCACCTACAATTCGGAAAACTAACATCTTCAAGGCCCTGCAGAGACCTTGTATTAGCGTTCCTGGGGTCATAGTGCACACGTGTGTGTTCATAGTTGTCAGTTAACCATCTGTCCCCAGCTGGTGGTCCTCACTTCCCTTGGATATCCCAAGGCCAGGCTTGAAGCCCTCTTTGACTTTCCCTTTTTGCCTTGCATTTGGGGAGGGAGCTGGTTTGTCGGCTGGGAGCTAGACCCACCTGTTCCTACCACATTGCCTCATCACCGTGCTCTCATTTTAGGCTTTGGCTGAAAACAGATCCCCTTCTCCCTTGTGCATATCTTGTCATTTCTTTCTCCCCCTGTTCTTAGTTATATTTGGCATGGTGTTATTTAACTCTGCAGAACATCTTGGCGCAGAACATCTTGGCACAGAACTTGAGCCAAGGGTCTGTGCCACGGGCTGCCTTAAATCATTGTGACATCGTGTCTTTCCTATATTTTGCATGGGGGAGGGGAGAGAGACATCTTCATTCATTCAACAACTTTATTGAGTGCCTAGTAAATACCAGGCACTGTTCTAGGTTCTGGGGTAACAGGCGTACACAAAACAGACTAATAAGGTCCTTTATTTTAGTGGGAGCAGGAGGGAGACATAGTAAACCCAACAACTAATCAGTGTGTAATATGTCAGGTGGTGAGAAGTACTAAGAAGAAACATAAAAGCAAGGAAAGGGAGAGTGTTGGGGAGAGTGCTGGTTTTGACAGAGTATTCATGGCCGGTACCTTGAAAAGGGGCATCCGAGCAGAGACGTGGAGGAGGGAGGGAGGGAGGGAGGTGGATGTCTAGGGGAAGAGGCATCTAGCCAGGAAATACCGCAAGTGCCAGAGATCTCCTGGCAGGAGCAAGCATGGTCTGTTCAAGGAGCAGCAAGGAGACGTGGTGGCCAGCGTGGAGTGAGGTGAGGGAGCATGGTGGTGGTGATGAGCTCAGAGTAGTGGAAGCGGTGGCGGGGGGGGCGGGGCACGGGTCATCTTTAAGTCTTGGCCTTTCGCTCTGAGGTGAGAAGTCATTAGAAGGTGCTGAGCTGAGAAATGGCAGGATCTGAGTTGTGCTTTGCAGAATCAATTACTCTGGCTGCTCTCTGGAGCAGAGTCGGGTGGGGGCAGAGGCAGGTGTCCAGGCAGAAGGCGAGTAGCCACCGGGCGAGGTGTCGGGTCTGCACACCAGTAGAAAGGTGTGTGTGTGGGGCGGCGGGGGGTGAGGCAAGAAGTAATCAGAGGCTAGGTGTATTCTGCAGGCAGACAGGATGGATTTGCCAGGGAGATGAATGTGGAGTGGGAGGGAGAGAAGAGAGGCAGCCAGGAGGACTCCAGGGTTCTGGCCTGAGCACCTGAACCATCAGAGTTGCCATTTTCTGAGGCAGGAAAGGCGGAGGGGAGAACACAACGGTACCCAATTCCGTTGCGACAAAGAGTGTCTGCAGACTCGCACTGAGTCCTCTCCCACAGCCTCTCAGCCCCATCACGCCACCGCGGTGGGCTTTTATTGGAGCCCGTGTGGTCCAGGCAGTTCCCAGTCACCCCACAGTAACCCTGTCACTGGCGCCGGCTTCATTCTTCATGCCCTGTGCTCAGTGCCTTCCTCCACGGCACCCGCATCCTCCTACCTTCCTCAGCCTTCCCGTCTCGAAGGGGGCATCTCCACCCTTCCAGGAGTGAGCACACGCCCTTTACCCCCCCCAACCTGGGGCAGAAAGCTTCAAGACAAGGGATAGAAAGGAGTACAGTTCTCCTCTTTTATCAAATGACTCTTCAGGAAGTCTGTGTTCCTAAATATTCCCAAGAGTTGCCCTGGCCAGACTCTTAGAGGGCCCTTGACAAAGCCCTCATTTGTGTTTTGTTTTTATCACCTGTAAAAGGGTGCTGTGCTGTGTCTGTGTAGACACACACAGACTAGGTGCTGTGTGTGTCACTTCTTGGTTATTTGCCCTGACGTGAGAACAGAGCCAGAACAGAACCGTAGGTAGCAGAGCCAAAGCAATGGCTAATGCCAGAGTCACTCACCCCTGTGACTTGACAGCGACCAGAGATAATGGAAAGGTGTGTGTGTTGTTTGGAATGATGAGGGGCACGAGATGCTTGATGAAACAACACAAAGCAAATTTTCTCTTGCCAACAACCTTGGCCAGGCCTGAGTCAAGGTTATACAGCCACAACTATCTTAAAGGATGTTTTCATCTCTAGCTTTTGTGAGCATCATCGTGTTTTCCAAAAGGAAACATATTTCACTTGACCTTAGTAGGACTTATTGCATCCTCTCTTCTCGAACTTTATTGCAGTATGTATGTGTGTGTGTGTGTGTGTGTGTGTGTGTGTGTGTGTGTGTAATAATTGTTTTTTTCACTTTCCCAGAGAGAAGATTGGCCCATGCACAAGCTGGAATGTTCTCCCATGGTTGTTTTGGGAGAAAACTGGAATCCCTCAGAGACTGTAAGGCTAACTGCACGGATTCTGGCCAAACAGGTGAGGAATTGGGATCACGTTCAAGTGTGTTTTATTTTTATTTTTCTTAAAGGTCAGAAAGGTGAGTGAGTGACCCATGTGATCATCTCTCGTTAAGTGTCCTTGGGACCCCATTTCCGGTCACATCCAAATGGATGGGGTTGGGAACAATGCTGCACGTGTGAGCTGGTTTGTTTGACCTGTGCAGCTAGGATGTCACTTACCCCAGGCCAGGAACATAGCCACAGTTACTAAATTCTGAGCTTTTTATGAGACAGGTTTACATAGAAAAATACGGCCTTTCAGGGCGTGAAAACCTGACTGACAATAATTAGAGCGTCCTAGGGAACCAGACCGGCCTTCGAAGCTTTGCACTGTTCCCATCTTTCCCCAGACACAGAGTGCACGCTGCTCCCCACTCCCTCCGCCCCCGTCCTGTGCTGGGTCCTGCGCCTCTCCTCCTCGCTATTCGCCCTGCCCTGGGGTAGAACAACCATCATGGCGTGTGCAAGGAGACGAGAAAGAAAAGGAGCAGAAAAGTAGAAATCGAGGCAAGGGGAGATGGGGGGAGGGTGGGGATGAAGACAGCCATCAACAGTTTCCTCCAAAGACGAAGCCGGGGCTGGCGGTCCTGACTCCCTCCAGTTTGCTCAGGCCTTATTGATTGCATGATAATGAGACGCCTGATCTTGACAGGACCAAACTAAAAGGAGGGGCGGAAAATGCCATAGGACTTGTCCTTGTGACACGATGAAATGGGCCACACGGAGCTTAGAAGGTGTCTGTCCACGGAGCTGCTTGCTAGTGATAAGCAGGGGGCAGGGCCTCGGTACTGTAACTCTTTTAAAGCTGAAATTTCACCTGCCTCTTCTTTCTGTCTTCCCCCGCCCCACCTCCCTCCGTTTAAAACTGTTTTTTCCTTCATCGAAACCAAATGTGATCATGACCAGCTCATATCTGTCCCCAGACCAAGTCAGGCTCCTCAGCATCGTAAACAGAAGGACATTTCTGACCTCTGAAGTCATGCTTCTGTTATGTTCAGCCTGGGTCAGGTGCTTGCAGACATGCGCCTTCGCTGGCATCAAGGCTGGCTTGTAGAGTGAGACCGAAAAATCAGAATGCTTTTTTGCTGGAGGAGGTTAACTTTTGGGTCCTTACTAAGTGTCATCTTTAAATATATGCCAAATACTTGGTCGGAAGGAAAGGGTGGGAGAAAATGGTGTGACTGGGTGAGGTGTCAGGGTAAGTAAGCCATCTGATTTGACCCATAAGCATCTTGGGAGGATTGGGTGACCAGTCTGCTGGTTCCCCCCCAGCCCCACCTCCTGACGTTATTGAAAGTGTGGTGGTTAAGAATTCAGAAGGAGCTGGTGCCCTTTCTGAATGAAGAGTTTTCCCAGGCAAAATGACTTCCTAATCTTATAGAAATGGATCCCGTGAATGGGAAGACTTCCGCTCTAAAAAAGAAACTATTGAAATGTTTTGGCACCAGGAGGGTAGTCTGAAAGCTATGATGAGTTTATACCAGTTTCATTCAACTTTTATTATAATTACTACTATGACTAATAGTCTATTAAATGACAAGTTACCTGGCCATCTTTTCATCCCTGTAGGACTTGATGATTAAAAAAAAACCAGACCATTTGTATTCTAGTCACTTGCAAAGGATTCGGGGAGACAGGCTACCCAACTACCAAGGGGAAGCGTAGCATGTTAACTAGGAAGGTGAGAGCGCCCGGCTGGACCACCTGTATACCCAAGTTGAATAGCCCGATTACAAAGACACGGCCTTGGGCCAGCTCTTGAGCTCGGCGTTTGAACTCTTGTCAACACCAAGTTTATTCATGTTCTCAAAGCCTGGCGGGTTTACTATTGTCAGCTCCTCTTGGGGTGTCTAGAACAAAGCCGGCAACACGTTTCAAGTGAATCTGGGCTCACGGATACAACCCAAAGTGTTCTTTTTAAAACATGGAATTTGAGATCATTTTAGCTTATGCTTAAAGAAAGTGCAAAATGGATGGGGGGTTTGATTTTGTTCCTTTTTAGAAGGAGAAATAATAAATGGGACGGTTCATCTGTAGACTCGGGCCTTTTAAGTCAGGGACCTAAAAAGTTGTTTTCTAGCCGCCGTTCTTTCCCATAACAAGCATTTTTGAGCCTACTGTGTGCATAGCATTATCAGGGTGTTAGGAACGTGGCAGATGCTTTTAAAAAGCTTTTCAAAAGCATCCTTTGGATTTGGATGTTTAGGCAAAAGCTCTCAGAGCCCAAATGGCAGACTCCTTGGCCAGCTCTCTTTACTTCATTCAGAACTATTGCCTTTTTCTTCATGTTGATGTACAAGTGAAAGCACTGTTTTTTGCACGAGGTGTTGAAATCTGTGTCTGTGTGATTTCTTCCCCAATTACTAGAAAATCCACCCAGAGAGAACACCTTCAGAGAAATTGTTAGCCGTGAAGGAGTTTGAATCACGTAAGTCTCCCTGTGACTGGCTGAGGAGTTATCTTACCCACACATTATCTGTGAATTAGACAGGATTGAGGAAAGGAAGAGATAGCTGGATTCTTAGTGGTGGGGGGGATTTTACAATTACCAGTTTTTATTTTGACTTGTGTGCTGTTTTGAAAAATGAATATAACTTTTTTTTCCTGAGTTGCTAGGACTGCTAGGAAATAATTAAGGGGAAGTAGGAACTTACAGGATGAATTGTTACATCCTACGCTATCTCCTGCTGGCTCTCCTGGCGTGCTGAGTAGTTTTTGGATCTTTGCTGAATTGCAGTCCTGTAAACAGCTGACATCCTTACTGAAAGGCATTAAATCAAGGGCTGTCCCCTTTCTCGATCATGACATAGACTCCAGGGCCACTCGGGGGGCCCTTGACTTGACCAAGCTAGTTATCGGTCATCGCCACTCATTCCTGACCTCGTTGCTAATGGTCAGTTGAAATTCCCTGTCCTGAGTGACTTCCAGTTGTCAGAGGAAGAGAAGAAAGAAATGGCACACTTTTCTCGCCCTAGGGTTTATCCGTTAGACCAAATGAGGAGGAGGAATATTTCCTGGGGGCTCCACGTATTTTCTTCTCCCGCTTCATGCCATTTACAGTACCAAAAGGATATAGCTAGAAATCCAGAGTTTTCTCCCAGCTGAATGACGGTTTATCCACAGATCTGGATAAATTAGACAATGAGAAGAAAGATTTGATTCAGAGTGACATTGCTGCTCTCCATCACTTTTACTCCAAGCACCTTGAGTTCCCTGACAACCATAGCCTGGTAGTTCTCTTCGCACAGGTAAGAATGCGAGCATCAAGTGACACGTAGTCTAACCTTTCCCCGCCTGAGTCCCTCTCCCCAGCACGTGGTCGGTGAAGATGAACGAAAGTAGAATGATGGCATCTGCCTGGCAACATGGTTCTTGAACTGTCGGGCCCTGTTTTGCATCACCTGGCTAAGTGTCCTTGAGCAGATCAGGGTGGCACCTAGGAAGTTGATGGTGGCACATAGGAAATTCACCCTACCTCTGCCTCCTGCTGCAGGAAGGGTTTATGAAAACAGAGGAGTTGCCAGTGCCTCAGTACCATGGCATACTGGAAGCTCTTTGAATAGAAAAGACCATTTGAGGTTCCTATATTAAATTTTACTCTTCTCTTAAACCTTCCCTTCTGACAGTAGTGGGCTCTTTTTGGTTGGTTGTTTTTGTTTTGTTTTGTTTTTTTCCTCCTACCAACACTGTATGGATAAATAGAGGCAAATGCAGACGGCCCCAGGAAGGACAGTCACCACAGAGAGGGGCCCAAGTGGGTCTACGTACAGGAAGTCTTTCCTGATGGTTGCTAAGAAATCCTATTTAGAGGAGCCTAGGTTTACTAAAATCAGATACGATAAAAAAAAAAAAATTAGAGAGGCTTCTAGACAAGAGCAACTGAAAGGTGCTAAGGCTGATTGCCAAATCAGCCATTTGGAAAGGCCGAGGCTCCGTTGGGCACGGCTAGGACACGAGAAGACAGTGCAGCCGGCACCCTTTGGCTGAACGCAGTCTGGCTGCATCAGTCTTCTGTTACTGTGAGGGTGGCTTTCCCTGGCATGACTTACCAGATCGGATTTCTCTCCCTAACGTACCCTTGCGTTTTCCCCTCCAAGCTGAACGTGTAGTTGAAGGTGACCTTCCCAGAAAGAGAGATACTGGAATACTGCTCTGTGGGCACAAGTAGTTACATTCCCCTGCCAGAGCCTTCAGTGCCTAGATGGTTAAAAGAGCTTGGGTAGATACTTACACATTTTCATCTTAGGACAGAGTAAGCATCGCCTATATACCCCTTGACCCACTAATTCCATTTTTAGGGATCTAGCCTAAGGAAGTAATCAGAGATTATGGACAGAAATTGACATGCAAATTGTCTATTGCGTGGTTCTTTTTAAAACCAAAAAAAAAAAAAAAAAATGAGAAGTAAAAAAAAGAGAAAAAGAAAAGGAAGTACATATTATAAATGGTCAGCTGTAGGAGTTTGGTAAATAAATTTTGGCTTAGCCTTACGATGGAAGGTTACGTAGCCTTTATAAATTACATTTCAAAGAATATCTGAAGATGTGAAAAACATTGATGATAAAACATTAAGTGTAAGAGCAGGGGAATGTGTAATATGAAAATTTACTTATGTAAAAAAAAGTTGAAATGGAAGTTCACTGTTGGTTATCTCCTGAGTTGTGGAAAATTTTTGGTTTTTTGTTGGATGATTTTTCTGGATTTTCTACAATGAGCATGGATAACTTAAGAAAATACTAAAAAGGAGAAAAGATGAAAAGCACCCATAGTTCTCCCACTTTAAAACTTGCACATATCAAGAAAGAAGTGAGTCATCACCACTTCATTCACCTACTTCAACCCCTCTGCGAGAAACACAGTTTGATGAGTTCCTTGATAGACTTTATGTGGATATATTTCTATTGTGTGACTGTCATAATCAGAAAAAAATGCTGTTCTCGGTAAAAGAAGAAATGGGTTCAAGTTATGAGTGTTAATAGACATAATGAAAAACCTTCCTGATTTCATTATATGATCCTGGGATTATTACAGCATATTTCCCTAAGCATCCTAAGACAGTGGATTTGGGTGACAGTACAAAGTTGGGGAATTGACTTCCCTTACATTTTTTAAAAAGCTAGATACATGACTTCTTTTCTGGATTAGATGAGGCATGGTTCTGTGAGAAAGCAAGAGAGATGAAATAAATATAGGTATCTTTTCGCTGCTAGCTGTGGAAAAAATAACTTTTTTCCAACACAGTAATGCATGCTGATGGGACTTCTCAATGTTGACATAGTAGATATGGGACCATAGTTACCAAAAGTCAAGGCACTTGGTGTCACAAGCAGAAATATATTTGTGCTGAAAATGACTCAGAGTCCTTGAAATTTGGACTGACTCAGAAAATCCTGGAGATAGATACAGATATATATATATATATACACACACATGCACACACACACATATATAACTATAGGTAATTAATTCCTTGAAAGACTTTATACTTATCAAATCATAATATCCACTCTGAGATTGTGTGTGTACACATAGGTGCACATACACGCACACATACATATCTTTTTTCCATATATAAATTTGAAAAGGGCCATCCAGGACCCTCAAAGACAACTTTAAAGCAAAACTGAAAAGTGCTGTTCCAGCCCCATACCGCCTTCTGGTCCTGCCTTTCAGCCCTCAGCTGCATGTCTGCTGTTCCAGCCTCTGAGCCCTTTCCTCTCTCTGGTTCGTGGGAGGGTGTTGTGGGTTAACTCGTGGCCCAGCAGCAGCTGGCAGCAGAAGGTGACTGCACTCCTTCGGCAGCGCCGAGGTGCATTTTAATCACCGGGAACATATGCATGGTTGGGAAATGTATTTTTGGTGTGCAGCCTACATCTAGTCTAAATGCTGATTATGAGAATAGCTTCAGGAAGGCACTTAACGCCTGATTTGACTTGAAAAAACGGACGATGGCCTATGCATCTTTCTTAACAGGCAAATTCACTTTTCTTCCCTAGGGATATTTCAGAAGGGAGGGAAAGCTAGCAGGCAAATTGCTATGCAAGTTGGCTTAAACACCATTACCACCTCCCAGAAAGGAACAGTGATGGCACTTGTGCTCACAGGAGCCGTTCTTTGCAATGAAGAAACACACTGTCTCCTCCACAGTGAGAGGAGGGCGGCAGAGGGAATAAAGCCGACCAGTGGTCGTGCACCACTGAAGCCTGAAAGCATTTGGAGTCATAGACAGTCCAGCTGAGAACCTCGAAGAGGAAGAGATTACGAAGCAAAGGGGCAAGTCTCCTTCCCCGACCTCCCAAAGCTAGTCAAGAGCTGTCGGTCCCTAGATCAGTGGTAAAATTGCTAAATTCTCTCATTCATTCTTCCACTTTGCAGACGTTTGTTGTCATCCTGTGGGTACCAGCCACTGCTGAGGCATGTTAGTATCCAGTCTGAGACTGGGTATAGAGCATTCAGTTCCTGGTACGGTGCGGGACGCATAGTTCATGCTCCAGTAAATTGTGTTGAATGAATGAAGGTGCTGACTTCCTCTTAACATAATGTTGGTTGATGGTCACTGATTAATGACATGATAGTTGGTTAATGTCCTGATGACAGAATAGGTTAGAGTACCTGAAGCTGGCACAAAAAATAGTATGCTAAGTCTTCTACATAAAAATGCCCAACACCTCAGCATTTCAAAAACTGTATATTGTTCTCCTAACCTACAGTCATCTCTTTTTATGTTGAAAATTGTAAATACTGATTGTAAATGCGTTGAATTGTAAAGACTGCAAGTCAAACCCATCAGAGCCTTTACTTCTCTATGTGCCAAGATTTCCAAGCCCTTGACACTGGCCCTTCAATTTTAAGTAAAATTGAAACATTAAGAATCAGAGATCAGAACAATTTTAGAAGAAGCATGGTACAGTGAAAAGAAACACTTGTGTCTCTGATGGCTTTGCTATCAGAATGTCTAGTTTGAATTTTGACTCCTGTTCTGCCACTTGCTACTTATATGGCCTTGAACAAGTCACTTAATCATTGACTTCCCTGAACCTCAGTTTCCCCATCTGTAAAATGGGTTATGCCAGAGTAGTAGTATGGATTTATGAGAGGGTAAATATGCAGCACCCAGCCCAGTGCCTAGCCCAGAGTAAGTGCTTGGTGGGTGCTAGTTTTAAAAAGCCCATCCATTGGCCTGAAATGCGCCAGTGTGGTGTGTCTGGTAGGAAGGAGCCTGGCTGCAGCTCAGGGGCTGAAATCATTCAGCACGCAGGCTTCACGGACAACCTCATAGCTGTGGGGGAGGGCAGGGCTCTCAGCCTTTGCCACTGGCTTTGGGTGAGTCACTGCCCCTCTCTGACCTTATTTTCATCATCTGAAAAGTAAAGCGACCGAGTCCCCTTCCAGTTGTGAAGTTTTAGATCCAAATGAAAAACACCCACCGAATTAACTGTCTCCCAGGAGCCTGGGTGTTCCTGGAGAGCACGGATTTTGGCCCGTTCTTCCTTCTCTGCACAGTTGCCCAACATATAAGGGTTCCTCAGTGGATGTCTGTGGAAAGAGTGAGTTTATGAAACAGCCTGAAATTGGGGAAGTATCGTCCTTATTTTCAGCCTATGAGCTCTAAATTAGACTTCTAGGATGTTGAGAGCTGCCCTTAGTGATTTTCAATGTAATACTTCTTTTCAAAGGTGAACAAGTGGCCCAGTAGTTGATGTGGCTGAGGCATGAAGGAACATTCTCAGTCCCAAGTAACTTCAGGGCCTTGGTCCCCCTGCCTCTCAAGGGGGTGGACAGCAGTTGGATTGGCTATGTAAAGGCTATTTGCCGCCTCACCTTATGAGCTAGGTACCAGGTTAAGTGACTCCTTTTTTTAATGGAGGAGAACCGAGGGCAGAGGGACACAGTGATGGGCTTAAGATCCCACACCGGGTCTGTGGCATAATTAGGATTAGAGTGCAGATGTCCCGACTCCCATGCAGGTCTGCAGACTTCAGTCCTTGGAGCCTTAGTGGTTTGTTGTGCTCTTGGGCTACCATGGGCAGGTGGGCAGGTGGGCTAGACTAAGGGTGCTTCAGCCCTGACAGTTCTGCTTATATTTGTTTACACATGAGACTGATCTGTAAGCTGTGTTTGAACATAAGATATCTTGGCCAAAAGAAAGGTTTTCAAATCACTGAATCAAACATCTTCCTAGTTAATTTGTTAAAGGTCAAAATTAAAGAAATGATTTCTATCTGGCGAGAAGCTTTAGCTCATTTTTTAAATTCTTCTGTCTCCCCCTCCTTTCTCACTACAGGTTAACTGTAATGGCTTCACAATTGAAGATGAAGAACTTTCTCATTTGGGATCAGCAGTATTTCCTGAGTAGGCTGAGTGTGACTTCATTTTTGTCTTTTTACTTATTTATCACTAATTTTTTTTTTTTTTTTTTTTTGCGGTACGCGGGCCTCTCACTGTTGTGGCCTCTCCCGTTGCGGAGCACAGGCTCCGGACGCGCAGGCTCAGCGGCCATGGCTCACGGGCGCAGCCGCTCCGCGGCATGTGGGATCTTCCCAGACCGGGGCACGAACCCATGTCCCCTGCATCGGCAGGCGGACTCTCAACCACTTGCGCCACCAGGGAAGCCCAAGTCCCCTTTTTAATTATGCCGGATTTCAAACTATTTCCCCTGCATTTAAGGATCTGAAGGTAGTAGTTAAGACAACGGTTGCTCGGTACGTCCTGCTAGGTAGAGAGTTGTTATTAAAGAATATTTTAGAGTGTGCATAGAAGGAACAGCCCAGGCCCTGCTGAGAAATTTGCTTTTTGCATATCTGTGGTTCTGGGAATCTTTGGGTTTCTTGCACTCAAAGGAAAACATTAATAGCCAAGAATTGGCTGTAGACTTATGTAGAGACTATGTAAGCTTCTTGTCCATCTGTCCTTTTTGAAAAATACCAGTATAGAAACAGCACATTTTGGAGGGAGGATATGCTAAAGTAGTGAACTAGGGAAAAATTTCAGAGAACTGTAGGATTTTTCTTTATGTTAGGAATACTCAAGTAATTCAAGAAAGGCCAGCCAGTTGAGCAATGGAGATCATTATAGCTCTGATTGTAATGGACTGCCAAGCATGGCTTTGCCGTTATCTATTTGATGGACAGGATAGTCTCCTGTCCATAGATGCGTCAGTCCCCTGACATCAAGCCTTGGCTTCACAGATGGAGCAAAGGAGCCCTTCCTGCATCCCCTGTCCTGAGTTCTTCCACCCTGTAGATTAGTTTCATTTAAAGTGATGTTGCTTGATATAAACTACAGGAGCCTCTGCCTCTAGGTTGAAGCAATTGCAGGAAACCCTTAACACCCATGCTTTGGCCATGGATGGCACGTGAGCCCTACATGTCTGTCTGTTGCTGCCCAGCTCTGTGCATCGTACGGGTCTGAAGGACAGAGAAAAATCTGTTCAGGTCCATGTCCCCTGATCAGCTGTCACAGGCTTTCTTGAACCAGAGAAACAAAAAGTTTATTTCCGTAGTATTACTGTTTCTGTGGCCAAAATGGTGTTATCTGCAGTTTGAATTCTGATGGTGAGGAAAGAAGTGGTTTGGGGAAAGGTTCCTTGGGACCTTTGCCCTTGGGAAAAGGAAGGAGAAAAAGAAGAGAAAGGTGATTAGACCCTCTTTAGAAGGCTCATCCTGACATCTTCAGCCCTGAAATGAGCTCTGGAATGTCTGCTCTTGGTATGTGAAAGATCAAAAGCAAGGCTAAGAGTGGTGGTGCTTAAGGTTTCACCCTGTCCAGCAGTTGCCAAGAGAACGGCGGTACCAAGAGCATGAGTTGTGATACGTGTCCTGCCTTTGGGCAGCTCCCCCGCCTTCATGAGGAAGATCGCCAGGAGTCTGTCTTGAAATGAGTTACTTAGTACTTTTGCAAAATGGTTCTAGAAACCTGCTCTTCCACTAAGAACAACTTCTGGTGCCTTTCTTTATCCGATTTCCTAGTGCCTGATTCTCTGTGCATGACTTGCCGGGAAGCAGGGTGGAGGTGACCCTCCCCACGGACAAGACAGGGAAGCCGCCGCATGGCCCTGCCCATGGCAGCCACCCCCTTCACCCAGACCTCTAGCAGCCGCTCCCCTGGTACACGACGATCCGGGGGCAACTCCTCTGCATCAGGCTCTCCAACCCGCTTGCTTTTGTGTGTTTGTGGAGCAAACAGGAGAAGGGGTTTTGGTCACTGAGGGTCAGACGAGTCACACCGGCCACCAGAGCCATGATGCACAGGGATGTGAGTGCCCATCTGAGCCCCAGTTTGGATCCAGGCAGTTTTAATTGGAGGGAAAAAATCCCTTTGGCAGAAATCATATCAGCATTGTGATTTCCAAGGCAGCATTTTCAGAGATCCAGCACTTTTCCCCTGTAGTTTAGAAATTTCTGTTCTCAGAACTTTGACCTTGATATAATCAGAAAGCTCAAAGCCCTCGCATAGGCGACTCTCTCTGTCCTCACCGTCCCTGCAAAGCAGACCGCAAGCAGCCGGAGCAGCAATGTCCCAATTTTCCAGATGAGGAAATTGAGGTGCAGAGACTCAGACGGGCTCCTCCAGGTCTCTCAGGGAATCACACACCCTCACTCAGGAAGCCGGTATCTCCCGCGGTGGCGATTTCTCAACATCTAAAGACAGCATGTTAGAAGTCATCCTCTGATATAAAAAGCTGCCTGGCAGTGACAGCCCATTTGTCTTGTACAGTGTCCAGTGGAGGAGCTGTTCACTGTAGGTGTTGAGTTTTGAGTCCTGCATTTAACAGGAAGGAATTTGTTGTTGTTGCTGTCTTTATCGTTGTTGGGGGGGGTGGCGGTTGGGAGTTTGTTTTTGGCTTAGAAATCACCGTTTTGAATTGCAGATCTCACTTTTCAGTATTGTTCAAATTTAAGATGTTAGATATTGTCGTAAATGCATGCACAACAACCTCTTAGACTCTGATGGCCAGCTATTAGATTTTTTTTAATGTCCTACAAAGATCCAGTTTCTGTAACTTAGCAAGTAAGTGGCCAAGGAGTTACCTGAACAGTCCGTCTGCCTTCCTGAGAACATTGGGTTTTCTCTTCTGATTGACAGTGTTGCACTGATGAATCATAGTTGTTGCCCCAATGTCATTGTGACCTACAAGGGGACCCTGGCAGAAGTCAGAGCTGTACAGGAAATCCACCCGGGAGAGGAGGTGAGTGCGTGGCTGAGGGCAGCCGTGGTGGTGAGTACCATCCTCAGTCCCTCCAGGGTTCAGGATCAGACCTGTGGCTTGATCCAAACTTTCAGCTTCCATTTGGCGCTCGCCATGTCCATCTGTGGCCAAAAAAAGAAACCAGGGAAGAATAGATTCGAGTAAGGTTCCTCACAGAGATTTATAGAAAATTGAGACTGCCAAAATGGCCAAAATGCAATCTTAGAGTCTGTGTATTCCCATTTCCAAATAATTGGGTTTGAGTTTATTTTTGATTCGTGAATTTTGGCCTGTTCCCCCCCGGCCCGCAAAGAGAAAAGCAACCCAGCAGTAGCTAACAAGTTACAACTCCAAATGACATCAACGGTTCACGTCGTATCAGTTCCACATCTGAACTTGGGAGGGTTCACTTTCTAGGAATGGAATGCAGATGGCCGGGTATACACACTGATGGGACAGGTAGAGGCAGTCTGTGGCCAAGGGCCACCATTAGCTTCCCTCCCTAACTTAGGGATATGGAGCGAATCTGGTCAGTGATTCCCTCTCCTTTCCTGTGCTGTGGGTCCATAACTACCATGTCAGGTGCCTTGAGAACGCTGGCCAGGCCTTGCCAGATGTATGCTATACTTTCTTAAAGTAAATCTTAATATCCCTAGCAAGACACATGAATTTTTAGGGCATGTAATCACCCACTTTAGATACATTTCAGTTTAAGTAATCTCTAATGCTATTTTTTAAGTCGCATGTCTGGATATTTCGAATTTTTTAAATATCATGATTAGTGTAGGAAATGATAGGGGCCTCGGTTTCTCTGGACATTGTTAACTAACCCACAGCTAAACTGGGAGCCCCACGCCCCAGGTACAGATCAGACTTTCCACCCTTTGTGGAGTTCGTCCTGAGGAAGGCATCTTGTTTTGAGTCGGTATCCTGGTTTCCGAGTGCCTTGTGGAGGCTGCCCGGTGCCTCTTCTGTTAAAACAGGCGATTGCAGTCCGTAGGAACCTAAGTCACCAGGACCCATGCTTGGGGCTGCCTGGAGCAGTTTGTCACCTGGACTGGCTGCGTCTGGGCCGCGAGCGGCCTTTGTCGCCATCTTCTGGGCCCTTCTGTCTGTTGCACCATGTGCCCGTCAGTCATCTCAAAGAGCTGAGGCAGGCTCTGGCCACTGGGGCAGGGCAAGGCTCGCTCCTGTTGTTTTGCCCTCCTGCTGTCACAGGTCAGACATGCAATCTCCTCCTTTTGGGCCAGTCACTGTTTTGGGGGTTACCTGCTCTACCAAGGGGAAAAAGCCACTCCCTGAGGTGTCAGATGAGCCACAGGGTCTCTGTTACTGCCTGTTGCACTGGGGAGAGCTCAGGGCACCTGCAAGCACCTGGCCTGTGTGGGTCCCCCACCCTCGCCTGCCTGCCAGTGCCCGAGGTTACTGGCACAGTGACGGCTTTGGGACCTCCATCTGTTCAGTCAGACGTTTGCCTGATGGTGTGGGACGAGCAGCGAGTGCCATCCCAGTGAGTAGATAATGGACAGTTAAATGCCGGCCTCCTCCGTATGCTACAAGTCTGTTATAGAGCCCGTTAGAAAAAACGCAAGGACGGGAGAACTTGATGAGCCCAAAGGTAGGACTTTTCCAAGTTCTCTGGCCCGGCTGGGTAAGGCAGCAGCTTGCTGGTGGCCTAGGAGCTGCATCCTCCCTGTGCTGGCCTCTCCCGGCCTGCTGAGCCGAGCTTCCTGCTCCATTGCCAGCTGATGGCAGGATAAAGGGAAACATACCATGTGTGTGTCCATGTCCCCCGTGCACCTACCCAGCAGTGCATCTGGCTGTCCCGGGTTGTGAGATCAAAGAGGCTAAACAAAGACCAGGAAGAGAGAGGGCAGGGCCAAGCCCAAGGATGAGTAGACTCTGCCCATCGTGGCCTTTGCTTCTATACACAAGACAAGGGCATCTACTGCTGGGCCAGATTCACGGCTTGCTCTCGGGGGAGGAAGGAAACGGGATGCTTTCAACCTTCCAAATTACCGTGTTAGTGATTCCTTGATTCTGTAGGAGATGGGTAGAGAAGCCCTTTCTTTTCACCACAAGGAGGTGAACAACACTAGCGGGTGCTCAGTTTAAGGAATTCAGTGTGTTAAGGTAAAAGACTATCCTGAGCTCTGGCCCTCCTGTCCCTGCAAGGTCAGCATCAGGAACGTTTGCAGAGCGACAGGCAGGATAAGGCGTGAGTTGGCCTGTAGCAATCTGCAGCATCAACTTTTTGGACCCCCTTAGGTTTTTACCAGCTACATTGACCTCCTGTACCCAACAGAAGATAGGAATGACCGGTTAAGAGATTCTTATTTCTTCACCTGTGAGTGCCAGGAGTGCACCACCAAAGACAAGGTAAACTCCCCGACCCAGCACAAGTGCTGACTGTGCTCTCTCTCTCAGGGCCTCTGTGCCAAACGAGCGCCCCTGTCTGACTTGGGGCGTCTCCTCCTGTCGTATTTTTGAGGCTTTAAACCCGCCTTACTAGCATTAGCCCAGGGGAATCCGGTTAGACCAGATCTTTGTTCAAACCTGATTCTCGCAGCTGATTAAAACATTTCCATCACATTGTTCAGATAAGAGAAGGATTTGCCAAATTGCTATGTCTTGAAAAGAAATGGCTGCTCAAAAGAGAGGGAAGGGAAAAAGCACATGAGAAAGAAACATTTTCAAGCTTTCCCACCTATTCAGCAGAATCTGAAGAATTTTTTCTGGCATTGCGCAAATTATTTTGTCAATGGCACCCCTCCTTATTCTATTCTCTTGATTTCACAGATGTCTGAACACACACATCTGCCCACAGCAAACATATTCTCGGTGTCTTGCCTAGATAAGGAGGGTCTAGAAAATTAATATTTTTGTTTTTTTGTAAGAAAGTAATGAGTATTGAACTTCTCTTAGATCCCCTGCCTGATTCCCTTTCATTCTTTTGTAACTTTAGAATGGGTAAGCCTTACCTCTGCATGGGAAAACGTGCTATTTGAGAGGTTTCCCCATCAGTATGGTTTCCGTGGGAAGTAACCTGTGGACATTTTCCTCAGGATAAGGCCAAGGTGGAAATCCGGAAGCTCAATGATCCCCCAAAGGCAGAAGCCATCCGTGACATGGTCAGATATGCACGCAATGTCATTGAGGAGTTCCGGCGGGCCAAGCACTACAAATATATCCTTTACGACCAACCCTCCTTTACAGGGGGTGTTGGGGAGTTGGGCACGGGGAACGGGAGAAGAATGGGTTTCAGATCCTGAATATTGGAGGAAGGATGTGTCCTGGTAAATGTTTAAAGACTTACTGGCCATGCATCACTTGGAGGCAACTACATCAGCATTTCATGATGTTGACCTTATCTGTTTCTCCTCCTTTGACCAGTTTGCTCAGGAGCGCATCCTTGTGGAAGACTTTTATTGTCTAAAACTGCAGAACAGTTCCTTGAAGACCCTCACTGACTGGGTATCTTCCTTTGGGCAAAGCACCTCACCAAGGGTTTTGCTGTGTAACAGATGGAAGCAGGCTCATAGATAGCAAGTAATTTGCCCAAGGGACACAGTTCACCAGGGCAGAGCCAGGTTTTGCCCCAGGTCTGCTAGCACAATCCATATTCTTAACCGCTATGGTATAGCATTTCCTTGGGTGTTGAAAAGGCATTAGACTCGTGCTGAAGAAAGAAAGAAAACCAGTGACAGGAAACTGGAAAAGGCACATTTTCTTCTGAGTGTAAAAAAGAACGTTCCCATGGTGGGGACTTTTTCCTTAAGAACTTTAGCGAAAATTCTCAGCTTGGGTGAGGATATAAATTTAACTAGAAAATTGAAGTTGTTTTTTTTTTTTTTTTTTTTTTTTTGCGGTACGCGGGCCTCTCACTGTTGTGGCCTCTTCCGTTGCGGAGCACAGGCTCCGGACGCGCAGGCCCAGCGGCCATGGCTCACGGGCCCAGCTGCTCCGCGGCATGTGGGATCCTCCCGGACCGGGGCACGAACCTGTGTCCCCTGCATTGGCAGGCAGACTCTCAACCACTGCGCCACCAGGGAGCCCCAAATTGAAGATTTTTGATTCTAATCAACATTGTTTACAGCTGAAAGGAGGCTCTGTTCCCTGTGGCTAAAATTCTTTGTGTTTAACAGCTGAGGTCTCCCGTTTCTCCTAGTTTTTTTTCTTCCAGAAAAATATGACTCCTTTCACTTTTGCTGGGCTTTCTGTAATTTACTTTTTCGGAGGGTGAAGCTAGGGTTGGAGTGAACAAAATAGTAACTCCTTGCCCCTGGGGCCTTGGGAAGCCTCCTAGCCAATCTGCCAGGCCTGTCCTTCCCTTGACTCCAGAGCACCCCCTAGTGAGCTGCTGGAGATCTGCGAGCTCAGCCAGGAGAAGATGAGCTGTGTGTTTGAGGACAGTAACGTGTACATGCTGCACATGATGTACCAGGCCATGGGCGTCTGCTTGTACATGCAGGACTGGGAGGGAGCCCTGCGGTACGGACAGAAAATCATCCAGCCCTACAGGTGAGTGCAGTGGTGCTTCCCATCATCTTAGCACAGAATGGAAGTGGGTGATTTAGAATGGTCCCTTGGCTGTTCTATCTTGACGCTGTCATGTTGGAGCATGCCAGGAGCAGCTTTCTCTCCTCTGTACACATCTGGAGGTGCAGGCACAGGGTGCTTCCGCTGGGCCTGGCCTGTGCCCTCCACCACCCAGAAGAGGCACCCAGGGAGGCAGGCTGAGGTGACGCAGGGGGTGCTGGGGCAGGATCCCTCCCAGGACCCATTCAGGGTACTCCGTCCACAGTAGTTAGTTCAGACCAGTATTAAAAAGCCACCGGTTTGTTTCTTTTCCCTCCCATGCCTTCCAAGTTAAATGGCACTTAGTAATCCATTAGTGGTTTTCTCTCCCCTTCTTTTGCTTTTCTCAGGGTGCAGCATCAGGTTTGCAAATGGGGAAACTCTGGGACTGGTGTGTTGTCTGTGGTTATTTAATATCCTCCCCTAGATTTGAATAAAATAAGTTGGGTTTTAACTTGTAGTAATAATGAATGTTAACCGTGGGGAAGTTTCCATGTTGAGAGGGTTAGTAAACCTTAAAGTGGGTGACAGAAGGAGGCTCTGAGTAGCCACTTCAGGGCCTGGATGGCCTAGATCAGACCACTGGGGCGTCTGTTAAACACATGTACATTATGCATTTACAGGGTCCTCTCCAAGACCAAGTGGATCAGAATCTCTGGGTATTGGACTTGTAATCTCTGTGTTCCAGAAGCACCCTGAGGGCTTTTGAGAAGCCCTCAGTACTTCTTCAAGTTCTAAGATTGGAGACTGTAAAGTTCATGTCCAGTCTGAATTTCCACTGCCCAGTCGGCCCTCCACTTACCTCACAGTGCCCTGATTAGCCAGCAGGGGGAGCCCGTGGGGGAAGCCAGCTCCTAAAATCTGCTCCTGGAAACAGAATTTGATACTTCAGGGATAACCTCAAAGCCTGTCCTTCTTCCTGAGGTGGGTGAGGAAGTCCTCTAGGCCATGTACACTTCCCTCTGTAGATCTGTAGGGAGAGAGACAGAGAATGAGAGTGAATGTTGGCCTTGTGGTTGCTCTCCCAGCAGGGCTTGCTGTGCTGGACCCTCTGTTAGCTTAGGGAGCTCTTCCGGGGGGCCCAGCCCTGGCCTTCTCTTGGTTGCTGGCTCTAGGGATCCCTCTGGGCAGCGAGTTGCCCACTGCCTAGGAATACAGCTAGAATGTGTCTGTTTTGGATGGACTTTGAGGATAGAGCAGGTAGAACAGACCAGCCTGTAAATAAACACTTTGAACACACACACGTGTGCGCGCGCACACGCACACGCACACACACACACACACACACACACCAGCTGCCTCCTGGTCTCTGTTCCTAGGGAGATGGCTCCTTCCTAGGCAGGCCCCATCAGTCAGCCTTCAGTTAAAACCAGAGAGAATACCTGCTGTCTACAAAGCCTTCTCTTGGGCAATAGAGAAGGAATATCTAGAAGTAGGAGGTGTGTACCTGACTTCAGAGAGCTTATAATTTTGCCAAAGCAACTGATATCATAGAGTGTGACAGAAAGCCAAGGTCTTGAGACATTGGTATGTTTGTATCTTTAAGTATACTGTCTTTTTAATATGAGGGGATAGGCCTATTGTCCTCATAAAGAGGGAGTTTTCCCAGTGCCCTGCGATGCGTGCACCTAAAAGACAAAAATCTGGGGCTGGGACTGAATGTTGTGTTTATACACGTTTTTCCATAGGATCTCCCCTGTAGTTTTTATGTGGTTTTTCAGAAACACACAAACTGCATAAAATGAAGTGCATCCACGATGGGTAGACAGGGTTGAACCATCCATGCCCTCCACCCAGCACCTGCCGGGGTCTGGAGGAGCCTGGCTGCTGTGGAGAGTGTAGCCATCAGCTGGGCGACCACAGCTCACTGCACCCGGCCTGTGGGCTCTCGGCAGCCGTTGACAAGGTGGCCTGTTGTCTCTTCTCTCCTTCCAGTAAGCACTATCCTCTGTACTCCCTCAACGTGGCCTCCATGTGGCTGAAGCTGGGAAGATTGTACATGGGCCTGGAGAACAAAGCTGCTGGGGAGAGAGCTCTGAAGAAGGTATGTGTGTGATGTGAGGTTAGGAGGCCCAGTGCCTGACGGACTCCTCACACTTCCCTTCCTGCAGGACTCGGGTGACTGACGGAGTCATGGAGAAAGACTAGCCCTTGGCCGCCCTCCGGCCATAGGAGTGGGAGGGGGGTGGATTCAGCAGGCGACAGGGTAGTAAGTAACTGAGCCTTTGGCATGTTTGCATCCTGACCCTTCTGTTGGGAAAGGGGTGTCCACATTGTGGTTACAGGTTCACGGCTGTGGGGAAGGGGGTACTTGCCCTTTGTCCCCTGGGAAGCCATGGAAGTGCTATAAGTATGTGATCATGGTATGAGGTTGGCATTATTAAAATGTCTTTTCTGGTCCACTATTACTGATAAAAAGAAAGAAAAAGTAAAAAAGGGGCCATGGATAGGTCAGGAGACCGTAGTGAGGGAATTCTCCAAATTTCTGCCCTTTAGGATTTACAGATTCGTGATGCCTGATTGTGGTGAAATCAAGGCAGTTGGGTCTGGAGAGGCCCTCAGCATGAGGATTATCCATTTGCAGTTTCTAAAATAGGCTTAATAATCATTGTTAGCGTTCATTGAGTATGATTATGAGCCAGGACCTGCCAGTGGGCCAGGGGCCAGGCCCTGCCGCTCACAGAAGCACAGCCACCATCCCGAGTATTGGTTCTCATTGCTATTTATATAGGAATCAACAGTTGATGAAATACAATCTTTGGGACAATAATTATTTATGTAGAAGACAAAAGTTGATAAACTGTAACCTTTGGACAATCTGTTTATACCTGTTAAGAGAATCTTTGTGAAAGTTGGGGCCATGGACTTAGGCCTGGATGCCTAATTCTCCAGATTCCCCAAGTCTTCCCAATACAGTATACGGGAAGATGGAATAAGGTCCGACGTCCCAAATGGAAGGGCCAGGGCTGACCCAGCCTCGAAGTAGGAGTTAAGGATAAAATTTTCTGTTTTTAAGCTGTGGAATTTGTCTTCTAAGATGACATTTATTGCTTTGGTGAGGTTGGAAAAAAATTAACCAGTTAGGTCTCAACGGCAGAGTGCTGTTAAGTAACGAATTGCTGATCCCTGAAGGATAGAGTAGATCTGAGGAAAGAACACGCGTCCTGACGTGAATGCAGAGGGCAAGGAGAGACATTTAAACCAGGCGATTCCTGAAGGCTTGCACTCCTGTTGGTTTGAGATCTAGGAAGAGAATGGTAGAATAGAAAGGAAGGCCCGTCAGAGTCACAGGCCATCAAAAATTCCCTGTTTGGGGGAGGTGGGAATAATTTAAGTTTTTCGATCTGTGAAGAATACAGTTGAATACAAAAGAGCAAAATAAATTATTATGGATTACATTAGATATGTAATTCCTATATGCCAGGCACTATTCTGAACACTTTATGTGTATCAACAACTCTAAGAGGTATGTGTTATTCCTATTTTACAGATGAGGAAAGTGAGGCACAGAGTAGTTAAGTAAATTGCCCAAGGTCACACAGCTAGAAAGTAATGGAGCCACTGGAAACTCTTGCACTTAAAGAAACCTTATTAAATATGTGCTCTCTGGATTCCTCACATGAAACTTGTGCCTATTTTTAAGTTTTTAAAGAATATGTATAAAGATGTAAGCATACACTTTTTGAAAGGGAAAAACGGTTTAGTCATGTCTTACACATTAGTAATATGAACTAAAATCAAAAAGGTTTGTCCCTAAATCAATTTCTCTATCCTTTCTTCAGCTACTGAAGAATGTTTTCCTCAGCAGTAGAGACTGGGTGACTAGTTGGATGTGAGAGAATCTTGTCTTCTTTTCTTTTTTTAAAAAAAAGCCAGACTCTGGAGGCTAACACAGGCTCTGAAAGCCAGTTTGCATCCTGTGCCTTCAAGCAGAGAGGTCCAGCCTGAATTAAAGTTAGCCCGGGGGAGGGGCAAGGGGACTGGCTTCAGGCTCTCAACCCCTGTTCTCTCTCTCCTAGGCCATTGCCATCATGGAAGTAGCTCATGGCAAAGACCATCCATACATTTCTGAGATCAAACAGGAAATTGAAAGCCACTGAAACTATGCTGACATTTTAGTTTTTTTTTTTTTTTTTTTTTTTTTGCTGTACGCGGGCCTCTCACTGCTGTGGCCTCTCCCGTTGCGGAGCACAGGCTCCGGACACACAGGCTCCGCGGCCATGGCTCGCGGGCCCAGCCGCTCCGCGGCATGTGGGATCTTCCGGGATAGGGGCACGAACCCGTGTCCCCTGCATCGGCAGGCGGACTCTCAACCACTGCGCCACCAGGGAAGCCCAACATTTTAGTTTTTATTTAAATCCAAGTGCAGAAACCTTCGAGGATTTGACCGTTTCACATCATACACGTCATGCCAGCATCTCTGTAAACTCATTGGAATGAAAACACGACTTGCACTTAACCTTACAAATGGCTTACTTGAATGTTGGTCTTAATCTTTAACCTTAATATCAAATTAATTTTTGAATGCTTTTTTTCCCCTAAAAGATAATGGCATGGTTTCATATATTATAATATACATTTTAAAATGCAGTTATTTTCCCTTCATGCCTACTGTAATGTTCTAAACAAACATGAATGATGAAAGAGAATTAAAAAAGGTAACAGTATATGAAGTTTGTGTTTTCCCCTGTCGGTCGGGGCGGGGGGAGGGAATGTCGAAGTGGTGATGGAGCCGGGTCTTGGCATGGATGTTGCACCTGTTCTGCATCAGGCAGGGAGCCCAGGCACACTCACCCCCAGGAGTGGGGTCTGCAGCCTCGTTAGCCTGCAGCTGCTTTCCCTATACAGTGCCCATGGAGGACGACAAGACCCAAGACTGAGAAGGTGCAAGAAGGGAAGAAAGGTATCAGTAGCTGAGAGCAGTTGAGTGATATGGGTGCCCCTCCCTGGCAGGAGAATGCGTCAGTTTCAGTTTCTGTCCAGTGTCTGGTATCCTTTCAGTGCATAATGATTCTGTGCTCAGGGTAAGCCTGAGCAGGAGAAACATTTTTTCCTTACAGACTCCATGTTCTTGAGCAAACGCTGATCTCTCCCTGCACGGCCGGCAGGAATCCAGCTTCGCCACAGCCTGGACTACAGCAACCTGCAAGTTTCTCAGCAGCTGCTGCAGAGAGGGGCACAGCCCTGAGCACCGCAGCGTAGGGATGTTTCTTGGATGGGTTTCTTCTGATCCAAAGAGAGGAACCTCCCCATTAGGTAATAATTAAAGCTTGATGGAGTTTACACTCAGCTTTCTTTCAGATTCATGGTCTGCAAACAGCTTGGAAACAGCTGTGTATCTGGTCTGTTATCCTTCCTTCCTCATCTACGGACACCCACACACATCTCTCACTCGCAGTTAACTGCACACAGCGGATTCAGCAGGTAGAATGCCTTCTCTTGTTCAGTGAAGTGCGTTAAGATGTTTACTGAACACCTACTATATGCAAAACATGCTCCAAGTGCATAGAGATGAAGAAGGCATAGTCCTGGCTCTGGGGAGCTTAGTGTTTGAAGAATGCAAATTTACTCTGCAGCTAGGCCTAAAATAAGCTTAGCCCAACATCTGTCTAGGTTTTATAAAATTTGTAAAGGTAATACTTTGTCAATAATTTTAAATTATATGAAAAAGTGAGCTGTTCCTTCTTTCTCAGCAGTCCTACCACCCAGAGGTAACCACTGTGATAGTTTGCTTATGTGGCCCAGGTGTTTTCCACGCCCGTATAGTATATCTGTATAAATAGACTTAGAAAAACAAAGGCAGAATGGTACTGACATATTTTGTAGTCTGCTTCTCTGACCTAACAGTAGGGACCCTTTTCATTTCAGCATTTACAGATTTGCTTCATTCTCTTTAGAGGCAGAACATTGCATGGAATGTGTATGTCATAATCTGTTCAGCCGTTCTCTTATTTATGGACATGTGGGTTTTCCACTTTGCTGCTATTATAAAGGACGCCACAGTGAACAGTCTTAGACATATGCCTTTGCTGACATGGGGTACCATTTTTGGAGACAGATTCCTAAAAGTGAAATTTCAGGATCAAATAGTGGAAACTTTTTTTATTTGAATAAGTATGGCCACATTTCCTTTTTAAAAAACTGTATCAGGTACCAATAGAATATAATATTTTTAGTATTTGTTTTCCTCTACCCTCATAACACTGTATTGTTTAAATTTTTTTTGCCAACATAATGTGTGAACTATTTTGTTTATATGCATTTATTAATGAAGTTGGGCACTTTTTCATATACTTAGGAATTATTGTGTTTCTTCTGTGAGTTGATATTCACAGCCATTGCCTATTTTGTTATTTATGCCGTTCATAATAATTTCTAAGATCTCAATGTATATTGGGATATTAGCTCTTTGTCGTGTTGAAAATATTTTCCCCTGGTTGTCCATTAACTTTATTTTTCATGACACTTGTACTAAGGCAGATTTTATTTTCATTTTTAAATGAAGAAAAGAAATACAACTTTGTCTATGATCTATCTGGAATCGTTTTATTTAATACATTGTTTAATGGTTAAGGGATCTAATAGTACTCTAAATTCTTTTTTTTTGGGGGGGGGGTTTTGCGGTATGCGGGCCTCTCACTGTTGTGGCCTCTCCCGCTGTGGAGCACAGGCTCCGGACGCGCAGGCTCAGCGGCCATGGCTCACGGGCCCAGCCGCTCCGCGGCATGTGGGATCATCCCAGAACAGGGCATGAACCCGTGTCCCCTGCATCGGCAGGCGGACTCTCAACCACTGCACCACCAGGGAAGCCCCAGTACTCTAAATTTTTTAATGTTCAAAATTGCTAGCCACTTATGCCAGCATTGTTTATGGAATGATTTCTTTTCCCCTGCTGATTTGAAATGATACCATTATCATTTCCCTAAGACTTAGGCTGATTTCAGCAGTGTTTCATTCCATTGATCTGTCTACTATAGAAGTAAAGTACTTTTAATTATTGTTGCACTGCAGAACTTTTAGTATCTACTAGGGCTAATCCTTTTGCATTCTCTGGAGTCTTTCTGACCATTCTCCCATGTTTAACCCTACAAAGTACTTTAGAATCACTTGGCCAAGTCCTCTCATGGCCTTTCCCTACTCCCCCAGCAAAAGTACTCCTGGAATATTTATTAGAATTGCATTGAACTCATTGGTACTCAGAGAACTGACCTCTTCATGAGTCTTTCTATCCAAGAATGTGATGAGTTTATCAGTTTGTCTACATTTTGCCTCTGAAGTAGTTTAGTTATGTTTATACAGGTCCTGCACATTCTTCTTAATTCCTAGATTTTATGTTTTCTATAGCTATTAGGAAAGAGCTCTTTTCTTCTATATATTTCTTAACTGTTAAGTCTGACAGGTTTTCCCTAATTGTTGTTAAAGATTAAAAAAAAGTAAAATCACATGAAATTGATGTGTTTGATCCTGTTTTTGTCATTTTATTGCATATTTGTGTTTTTCTTATATTTATCTTTTGCCCTTTTGAGTTTTCTTTTCTCTCTTTTTTAATTTGCTTCCTGCTAGTACAGTATTTGGAAGTAAACAGGGCTATCTACTCATGGTTAGTTTTATGTCTAAACTATAGGGTAAGACTACTTTTTCTGTTCATCAACCAAAGAAACTGAGTCCATTTACTCATTCCATGAATGACAAAACAAATTAGTGTATGTACCTATTCTCTTGCCATTCTACTTGACTTCTCTCCATGTTCATTGGTATTTTGTCTAGTATCATATTTTTTTCTGTTAAAGTAGATGCTGTACAATATGATAAAAGTTATAGGTATACAATACAGTGATTCACAGTTTTTAAAGGTTTTACTCAATTTACAGTTATTATAAAATGTTGGCTATATTTCCCCTGTTTTACAATATATGCTTGTAGCTTATTTTATACCTAATAGTTTGTACCTCTTAATCCCCTACCCCTATATTGCCCTCTCCATTCCCTCTCCACACTGGTAACCACTAGTTGGTTCTCTATATCTCTGAGTCTGCTTTTTGTTGTTCTTACTTTCATTAGTTTGTTGTGTTTTTTAAATTCCACATATAAGTGATTTCACACAGTATTTGTTTTTGTCTGACTTATTTCACCAAGCTTAATGCCCTCCAAGTCCATCCATGTTACTGAAAATGGCAAAATTTTATTCTTTTTTATGGCTGAGTAGTATTCCATTGTATATATGTACCACATATTCTTCATCCATTCATCTGTTGGTGGACACTTAGGTTGCTTCCATATCTTGGCAGTTGTAAATAATGCTGCTATGAATGTTGGGGTGCATGTATCTTTTCGAATTAGGGTTTTTGTTTTCTTCAGATATATACCCAGGAGTGGAATGTAGTTCTATTTTTAGTTTTTTAAGAAACCTCCATACTGTTTTCCACAGTGGATGCAGCAATTTACATTCCTACCAACAGTGCACGAGGGTTCCTTTTTCTCTGCATCCTCGCCAGCATTTGTTATTTGTGTTATTTTTGATAATAGCCATTTCTGACAGGTGTGAGGCGATATCTCAGTGTAGTTTTGATTTGCATTTCCCTGATGATTAGTGATGTTGAGCATCTTTTCATGTGCCTGTTGGCCATCTGCATTTCCTTTGGGAAAAAAGCCAGCTCTTCTGCCCATTTTTTTAATAAGGTTTTTTTTTGATGTTGAGTTGTATGAGCTGTTTATATATGTTGGATATTAATCCCTTATTGGTCATAACATTTGCAAATGTTTTATTCCATTCAGTAGGTTGTCATTTTGTTTTATCAGTGGTTGCCTTTACTGTGTAAAAAGCTTCTAAGTTTAATTAGGTCCCATTTGTTTATTTTTGCTTTTATTTCCTTTAGGAGATGATCCAAAAAAATATTCCTGTGATTTATGTAAAAGGGTGTTCTGCCTATGTTTTCCTCTAGGATTTTTATAGTATCTGGCCTTACATTTAGGTCTTTAATCCATTTTGAGTTTATTTTTGTATATGGTGTTAAAGAATGTCCTAGTTTCATCTCTTACATGTAGCTGTCCAGTTTTCCAAGCACCACTTATTGAAGAGACTGTCTTTCTCCATTGCATATTCTTGCCTCTTAATTGACCAAAAGTGTGTGGGTTTATTTCTGGGCTTTCTATCATGTACCATTGATCTCTATATGTTTTTGTGCCGGTACCATACTGTTGATTACTGTAGCTTTGTAGTATAGTCTAAAGTCAGGGAGCATGATTCCTTGAGCTCTGTTTTTCTTAAGATTGTTTTGGCAATCTGGGGTCTTTTTTGTTTCTATACAAATTTTAAAATTATTTGTTCTAGTTCTGTGAAAAATGTCATTGGTAATTTGATGGGAATTACATTGTATCTGTAGATTGCCTTGGGTAGTATGGTCATTTTAACAATATTGATTTTTCCAATCCAAGGACAAGGTATATCTTTCCATCTGTTTCTGTTATCTTCAGTTTCACTCATCTGCATCTCATACTTTTCAGAGTACAGGTCTTTTGCCTCCTTAAGTAGGTTTATTCCTAGGTATTTTATTATTTTTGATGTGATGGTAAATGGGATTGTTTCCTTAATTCTGTTTTTGCTAGTTCATTGTTAGTGTATAGAAATGCAACAGATTTCTGTGTAGTAATTTTGTATCCTGCTACTTTCCCAAATTCATTGATGAGCTCTAGTAATTTTCTGGTGGTGTCTTTAGGATTTTCTATGTATAGTATCATGTCATCTGCAGACAGTGACAGTTTTACTTCTTCTTTTCCGATTTGGATTCCTTTTATTTGTTTTCCTTCTCTGATTGCTGTGGCTGGGACTTCAAAACTATGTTGAATAAAAGTGGCGAGAGGGGGCACCTTTGTCTTGTTCTTGATGTTAGAGGAAATGCTTTCCGTTTTTCACCATTGAGTATGATATTAGCTATGGGTTTGTCATTTAAAGCCTTTACTATGTTGAGGTAGGTTCCCTCTGTACCCTCTTTCTGGAGAGTTTTTATCATAAATGGATGTTGAATTTTATCAAAAGCTTTTTCTGCATCTATTGAGATGATCATATGGTTTTTATTCACTTTGTTAATGTGGTGTATCACATTGATTGACTTATGGATATTGAAAAATCCTTGCATCCCTGAGATATCAATAAATACCACTTGATCATGGTGTACGATCTTTTTAATGTATTGTTGGATTTAGTGTGCTAATATATTGTTGAGGATTTTTGCATCTATGTTCATCAGTGATATTGGCCTGTAATTTTCTTTTTTGTGATGTCTTTGGTTTTGGTATCTGGGTGATGCTGGCCTCCTAGAATGAGTTTGGAAGTATTCCTTCCTCTGCAGTTTTTTGGAATAGTTTCAGAAGGATAGGTGTTAATTCTTCTCTAAATGTTTGGTATAATTCACCTGTGAAGCCATCTGGTCCTGGACTTCTGTTTGTTGGGAGTTTTATAACTACTGATTCAACCTCATTACTGGTAATTGGTCTGTTCATATTTTCTATTTCTTCCTAGTTCAGTCTTGTGGTGTTGTACCTTTCTAAGAATTTGTCCATTTTTTCTAGGTTGTCCATCTTATTGCCATGTAGTTGCTCACAGTAGTCTCTTATGAGCCTCTGTATTTCTGTGGTGTTGATTATAACTTCTCCTTTTTCATTTCTGATTTCATTGATTTGGGCCTTCTTTTTTTTCTTGATGAGTCTGGCTAAAGGTTTATCACTTTCATTTATCTTTTCAAAGAACCAGCTTTTTGTTTCATTGATTTTTTCTATTTTTTACATCTGTATTTAATTTATTTCTGCTTTGATCTTTATGATTTTTTTTCTTTTACTAATTTTGGGTTTTGTTTGTTCTTCTATCTCTAGTTGTCTTAGGCATCAAGTTAGGTCGTTTGAGATTTTTCTTGTTTCCTGAGGTAAACTTGTGTCACTATAAACTTCCCTTTTGCTTTTTGCTTTTGCTGCATCCCATAGATTTTGGATCGTCATGTTTTCATTTTCATTTGTCTCTAGGTACTTTTTGTTATCCTTTTTTATTTCTTCAGTGATCCAATAGTTCTTAAGTAGCATATTGTTCAGCCTCCATGTGTTTGTGTTTTTTCAATTGTTTTCTTGCAGTTGATTTCTAGTCTTATAGCATTGGGGTCAGAAAAGGGGCTTGATATGATTTCAGTTTTCTTAAATATACCAAGGCTTGTTTTGTGGCCTAGCATGTGATCTGTCCTGGGGAATGTTCCATGTGCACTTGAAAAGAATGTGTATTCTACTGGTTTTGAATGGAGTGCTCTATACATACCAGTTAATCCATTTGGTCTAATGTGTTATTATTTTTTGTTTTTGTGGTACGTGGGCCTCTCACTATTGTGGCCTCTCCCGTTGCAGAGGGAGCCGTTGCACAGGCTCTGGACATGCAGCCTCAGCGGCCGTGGCTCACGGGCCCAGCTGCTCTGCAGCATGTGGGACCTTCCTGGACCGGGGCACAAACCCATGTCCCCTACATCAGCAGGCGGACTCTCAACCACTGCACCACCAGGGAAGCCCTAATGTGTTATTTAAGGTCTGTGTTTCCTTGTTGATTTTCTGTCTGGATGATCTGTCCATTGATATAAGTGGGGTGTTAAAAATCCCTTCCTATTATTGTGTTACTGTTGATTTCTCATTTTATGTCCATTCATATTTGCCTTCTATATTTTAGGTGCTCCTGTGTTGCGTGCATATATTGGGTTGGCCAAAATGTTCATTTGAGTTTTTCTATAAGATGTTACAGAAAAACCCAGTGGAACATTTTGGCCAACCCAGTATATTTACAACTGTTATATCTAGTTCTTGGATCAATCCCTTGATCATTATGTAGTGTCCTTCTTTGTCTCTTTTAACAGTTTTTTTTTTTTTCGATACACGGGCCTCTCGCTGTTGTGGCCTCTCCTGTTGCGGAGCACAGGCTCCGGACGCGCAGGCTCAGTGGCCATGGCTCACGGGCCCAGCTGCTCCGTGGCATGTAGGATCTTCCCGGACCGGGGCACGAACCCACGTCCCCTGCATCGGCAGGCGGACTCTCAACCACTGCGCCACCAGGGAAGCCCAACGGTCTTTATTTTAAAGTCTATTGTGTCTGATAATAAGTTTGCTACTCTGGCTCTCCTTTGATTTCTTTTGCATGGAATACTTTTTTCTATCCCCTCACTTTTAGTCTGTGTATGTCTCTAGATATGAAGTGAGTCTCTTGTAGGCAGCATATTCTAATATATGGATCTTGTTTTTGTATCCATTCAGCCACTCTGTGTCTTTTGGTTGGAGCATTTAGTCTGTTTACATTTAAGGTAATTATCAATATGTATGTTCTTATTGGCCATTTTGTTAATTGTTTTGAATTTGGTTTTGCAGGTCTTTTTTTTCTTCTTTTGTTCTCGTGATTTGGTGACTATCTTTAGTGTTATGTTTGTCTTCATTTTTGTGTGTATCTATTAAAGAAGTTTGGTTTGTGGTTACAATGAGGTTTTTATCTAGCAGTATATATATATATATATATATATATATACACACACACACACACACACACACACACACACTCTCTCTCTCTCCTCCCCTCACAGTTACTGTTTTTGATATCATATTTTTTATCTAATTGTTTGTGTATCCCTTAACTGCTTATTGTGGATCTAGGTGATTTTACTACTTTTGTCTTTTAACTTCCCTACTAGCTTTCTGTGTGGGTGATTTCCTACTTTTACTGTATGTTTGCCTTTACCGGTGAGCTTTTTCATTTTGTAATTTCCTTGTTTCTAGTTGTGGCCTTTCCTTTTTAACCTAGAGAAGTTCCTTTAACATTTGTTGTAAAAGTGATTTAGTGGTGCTGAACTCTCTTAGCTTTTTCTTGTCTATAAAGCTTTTGATCTCTCCATCAGATCTGAAGGAGAGCCTGGCTGCGTATTCTTGGTTGAAGGTTTTTCCCTTTCATCATCTAAAATATCTTGTGCCACTCCCTTCTGGCCTGCAGTTTCTGCTGAAAAATCAGCTGATAGCCTTATGGAGATTCCCTTCTGTGTTATTTGTTATTTCCCTTGCTGCTTTTAATATTCTGTCTTTATCTTTAATTTTTGTCATTTTGATTATAGTGTGTCTTGGTGTGTGTGTTCCTCTTTGGGTTAATCCTGTATGGGACTCACTGCACTTCCTGGACTTGGGTGACTGTTTCCTTTACCAGGTTAGGGAAGTTTCCAGCTGTTATCTCTTCATATATTTTCTTGGGCCCTTTCTCTCTTCTTCTGGGACATTCCCCTATAATGTGAACATTAGTGTGCTTGATGTTGTCCCAGAAGTCTCTTAAAATGTCATTTCTCTTCATTATTTTTTTTTCTGTTCAGTGGCAATGATGTCCACCATTCTGTCTTCCAACTCACTGATTTGTTCCTCTGTATCATGTAGTCTATTGATCTCTTCTAGTGTATTTTTCATTTCAGTTATTGTATTCTTCATCTCTGGTTATTCTTCATATTTTCTAATTCTTTGTTAAAAACTTGGAACTGCTTGCTCTGTGCATCCATTCTTCTCCTGAGTTCTTTGATCATCTTTATGATCATTACTCTGACCTCTTTCTCTGGTAGATTGCCTATCTCCATTTCACTTAGTTCTTCTTCTGGCGTTTTTATCTTGTTCTTTTGTCTAGAGCATGTTCCTCTCACAACTCTTTTTGTCTAAGTTGCTATGTGTATTTTTACGTATGTGGTAGATTAGTTATGTTTCTTGACCTTGGAGAAGTGGCCCTCTGTAGCAGATGTCCTATGTGTCCCAACAGTACACTCCCCTCTTGTCACCCAAGCTATATACTCTAGGGGTTCCCCCTAAGAGGGCTGTGTGGGTCCTTCTGTTGGGGCAGGCTGGCTATGTGGATGGTCTGGTAGGCTTGGTTGGTCCCTATCCCGATTGGTTGCCAAGCCCTGCCTTGTGTGGATGCTGCTGGCTGCTGGTTAGCAGGGCTTGCTTGCGAGGCAGCTGGCTGCAGAACCTTAGGCAGCCCAGGCTAGTGCTGGTACACTGATGGGCAGAGTCAGGGTCTTGCCTGCCCACTGGTGGGTGAAGCCATGTCCTGGATTTAGTGCTGAACTACTGGCAGGCAGGGCTGGTCCTGGAGTTTGGCTGCAGGGCCCAGGGATCCTAGAGCTGGTGTCAGATTGCTGTTTGGGGTGGGTGGGGCAGAGGTGGAGACCAGTTACTGACACAGTTAGGTATGGGGTCTGGGGTGTCCCAAAGCTTGTGTTGCCCTGCTAGTGGGCAGTGCCAGGGCCCAGCTGGTCCCAGGGTAGGGTCTGGCCTCTTTGGGGCAGGCTTGGTCTGCAGGCTGCAGGATTGTGGTTTTCTTATGTCTGGTGTCTGCCCTCTGGTGGGTAAGGCTGGTTTAGAGGTTAGTGCATGGCTGGTCTACAGGCTAGGCAGGGCTGGTGCCTGTCCACTGTTGGGGTGGAGCTGGGTCCTTCCCCTCTGGTGGGCAGGGCCCTGTCTAAAGGCATGTCTAGAGGTAGCTGTGGCCTCAGGAAGCTTTTAGGCAGCCTCTCTACTGATGGATAGGGCTGTGTCCCTGCCCAGTTAGTTGTTTGGCCTGAAGCATCCCAGCACTGGCCCCCACAGGCTGTTGGCTGGGGCCAGGTTTTGGCACTAATGAGCTAGATGTAGGATACCATGATGGTACGAGCCCCAGCGTCCACACAGTAGAATACACCTCGCTATGGCTGCCACCAGTGTCTGTGTCCCAAGTGTGAGTCACAGCCACCCCTGCCTCTCCAGGAGACTCTCCAAGACCAGCAGGTAGGTTTGGCCCAGGCTCCTATCAAATTACTGCTTTTGTCCTGGGTCCCGATATGTGAGAGATTTTGTGTGTGCCCTCTAAAAGTGAAGTCACTATTGCCCCCAGTCCTGTGGGCCTCCAGAAATTAAGCCCCACTGGCCTTCAAAGCCAAATGCTCTGGGGGCTCATCTTCCCAATGCAGGACCCCTGGGCTGGGGAGCCTGATGTGGGGCTCAGACCCCTCACTCCTGTGGGAGAACCTCTGCAGTATAATTATTCTCCAATTTGTGGGTCACCCCACCCGGGGCGGGTATCGGACTCTATTATATCGCGAGTCTGCCCCTCCTACCCTTCACATTGTGGTTCCTTATTTATGTCTTTAGTTGTAGAAGATCTTTTCTGGTATGTTCTTATCTTATTCATCAATGGTTGTTCTGCAGATACTTGCGGTTTTGGTGTGCTCGTGAGAGGAGGTAAGCTCAGAGTCTTTCTACTCCGCCATCTTGCTGGGCCCTCCTATCATCTTTTTTTCCCCAAACTTGATGTAGTTTTTCTTTTAAAAACTATCATTGTTTTATTGCCACAGTCAGCTTAGGTACAGCACGATCTATGTGTTTAGTGAAATTTGCTTGTCATCTCCTTTCACCCAGTGTGGTTTACAGTATCCTCATTTTCACGATGTGAAACAAGCCAGGACCTCTGTAGGCGAATGACTCCTTGTACAGTGATAGGGCTGAAAGTGGGTTCCTCACTTTAGTGGTTATAATGCCCTGCTACTCATCAAAGGGACATAAAGTATCCACCCTCATCACCCGGGGTTCACCACATGTGTCTGTGGCAGTTGAGTGGCTGAAAATATGGGGCAGGGCAGCCACCTTTAAAGCTAGAGATGAGTTGTGCTGTTGATAAAGTTGAAAGACAAAAGCAACGATTTAGGTCTTCTATAGCAGCCTGCTGCTTGGCTCTTCTGGGCCAGCAGTTCGGGCTCTGAATAAATGACAGCTGCGGGGGGACTTGGCATTTAATAAGGGTTGTCACTGCAGCTGTGAGTAAGCTCCACTTCTAGGTTCTTCGCTCCATTTACCTAACAATCACCCCTTTCAGCTTTTTCCTAACTATGATGACTTTTGGAAATTTCAAACTGATTCTTCAGTGTGATCCAATTATACAGGAATGAAAAGTGGGTAGAAATAAATGGGCTTTGAAGAAGTGAAAAGGCAGATCTTCCCAGATACGTTTGCCTATGAAAATAATCCTAAGAGAGAAAATGCTTTCAATGAATGCAAACATACATAGGACAGAAAAGATTCAGCTGTTTTCTCTGGAAAAAAAAAAAAGTTTATTGCATTTGGAAGTCAATAGATGATATCTTTTACAAAAAAGGTTAGAATAAAGATCTCACATTTGTAAAGGCACATATGAAACATTTTAATAACAAGGGCAGTGAGAACATAAACAATACACAACTAGGACCAATAGCTAAAGACTTTATAAAAACAGATAGGAAACAGTGCAAAAATACTGTCAAAAGTCAGTTTCATACACCTCTTAATTGTGTATAAAACTGGCAAGCAAAAGCTTATTTACTGATACAAAAAAGCACATAGAACAGCATGCATAATTTCATTTAAGGCTTTTAATATTATTAAATTGAGAGGGAGTCTATACCAAAGTAAAGTTGACATGTGAATATTAATCACTCCCCAACTTAGGGAACGTCCTATAAATGTCTCACTCCCTCTCTCCCCTTACAATTAGTTTGTAGTGAAGAGACTGGGCCTCCATCTTGCAAGGTAGCAAGTGCCCACCACGGGGAGAAGAATGTGTTGTCAGGATCCCAAGCCCCTATCTGGAATGCATTTTTCACAGCAACAATATGATAGGTGGTTAAATGTCCAGGTCAGCCCATGCCAGCCAGATCTGGCTGACACCGCCCTGCTCTTCAGCTGTGTTGTTGGACATCAGAAGGCTTCTGTGGGCTGACCTAAGACCCTTAAGAACAAACTGGTTTCTACATGAGGGACTTGTCTGTACGTTCGAAATGAGACCTATTAAGTGTCAGTTGGTTTGAATGATTAAAACAATTCACAACATTTTATAAAACACAGACCAAGGAAAGCATCAAAATACTGAATTAAGTCTCACAACAATAGTCCAGTGAAACAAAATAGATCAGCATGTTACTTGATGTAACACAAATTACTTAAGGTTATCTAATAGTCATCTGCATATGTAAACCTTTTTTTCCCCATTTACATGTCCTCAAGCAAGTTAGCTGACTATTGAAGGAACAAAGGACATACACAGGAAAGCATCTCTGGTGAAGAGGAACCTTACTTTTGAAAGGATAAGGTTAATAGATTGTTAAGATTTCAAACTGGCAAGAAAGTTCAGTCAAAGGAAGTTGCAATAACATTTTACGGTATTCCAAGTTGGGGGAAAAAAATGGCTCTGAATGACAGCTCTCAGTTCTAAGCTGAAGGTATTTATTAGCTAACACTACATACAGTTCAGGGAGGTGGGAGGCCCCCTGAGAAATGCTGAGAACGCCAAGCACCTCTGCTCTGAGAGCCAGCTGAGCTCAATGCAGAGCAGGGTTCCTGAGATGTTAGCAAGCTAGTTCCACCCTAAGGCACAAAAAGACCCCAATCTAATGTTTTCAGCTTTTTCCCAAAACCTGTGTCAGGTGAAGCAGCCTCTGTGTTTCCCTGAAGGAGGAGGTGAGGAATTAAAAATAGGACACATTGCAGACTGGATGAATAGCATGTCCTGCCCCTCCCTAGACAGTGGAGAACGGATCACAAGGTAACGTATAAATGTCCCTGCAGAGCCCAGAGCTTCACGCATTTCACCAGATTGGCCAGGCTGCGTAGAGGTGACGGTGAAGGGAACAGAGTCAGCTGGAGAAGGCTAGAAACGAATTAATCCGACTACACGTATCATGATGCCAAATGCAGCCGCTGTGGCTCCATGTCAGTGCGCCTCGAAGCCTGAGGGAGTGGTGCAACCTTTGTCCTAAACAGGACGGACCATCGATCCAGCTTGTCTTCCACTCCTAGTACTGACAGTGCCCGTCGCCAAGGGGAGAAAGGGGTAAAGACAGCTTCCTGGTTGCCGACAGCACCTAGCTATTTTCATTATGGTGATTTCCCTTTGCCAGATTCCATTCCTTGAAACTACATAAATGCCAAATTTTATTTTTTGAAACTATATAGGCTCTTCAGGATTAAAATTAGATTTTCGAATTACATTATTTGGAGAGATTTAAGAGAGTGATTACCTATGACTAGATTCAGCTGCTTTGTAGGGGTTGCTAAAAGGGTAGGGAAAGGAAAGAAGAGGTGTGCTGTCGAGAGCTGATCCATAAAGCAAATGAAAAACAAGAAAAGGCCGGCGTAGCCCTAAGTGAATGGGGTGCTCTTGGAAGAGGGTGACATCACAAAGCAGTCCCACCTGTGTCGTCAAGTGAGACAACGAACTGCCGTTACTACTGATATATTGACGTCTACCTGCTTTTTATGCCCTGATTAGAAACACGATGTGCTGGGAAGGGGGATCCGCTCTGCAGCACCACCGGGCCGGAGGAGAGGCACATCAAGATGCACAGGAGGGGCTTCCCTGGTGGCGCAGTGGTTGAGAGTCCACCTGCCGATGCAGGGGACACGGGTTCATGCCCCGGTCTGGGAAGATCCCACATGCCGCGGAGCAGCGGGGCCCGTGAGCCATGGCTGCTGAGCCTGTGCGTCCCGAGCCTGTGCTCCGCAACGGGAGAGGCCACAACAGTGAGAGGCCCGCGTACCGCGAAAAAAAAAAAAAAAAAAAAGATGCACAGGAGCTGTGATAGCTAACTCCAGAGCCGTGTGTTTGAGCAAATCTTCTGCTAATAAGGTTGCAAGGAAAGGGAGGGCCACCAGCAAGTGAGGGGAGGTGGTCTTTCTGAGCAGCAAATCTAGGCAGGCATCAGAATCCAGAACATTCGTCAAGCTCCACTGCAACAGTGAGGACACGATTTAAAACTACGAGCGAGGGTACGGACTTCCCTGGTGGCGCCATGGTTGAGAATCCACCTGCCAATGCAGGGGACATGGATTCGAGCCCTGGTCCGAGAAGATCCCATATGCCATGGGGCAACTAGGCCTGTGCACCACAACTACTAAGCCTGCGCTCTAGAGCCCACGAGCCACAACTACTGAAGCCCGTGCGCCTAGAGCCCGTGCTCTGCAGCAAGAGAAGCCACCGCAATGAGAAACCCGTGCACGCAACGAACAGTAGCCCCAGCTCACCGCAACTAGAGAAAGCCCGCACACAGCAACGAAGACCCAACGCAGCCAAAAAAAAAAAAAAAAACTGTGTGAGGGTGAAACAGATCTCCCCACTACAGCGTGGTCTTTCCCAGGATCACCACCTCATCTCCATCCCTCTGGCCTTATAGAAAGGGAGGGAGTAGGAGGGACATCCCCGAGTTCAGAAAATTGTGAATCAAGAACTTTTTGATAGAAACTCCAAGGCTGGTCTGAAAAGCCTTCCTCTTCCTCTTCCCATTTATAGCTCTTCTCTGGGCAAGCTTATGGCATTTTTCAGAAAGAATGATCTTGATGGCCCAAAGCATGGCAGAAGGAACAGTGATTTCTAGATAGATGCGTTCTCATGTTCAGGCTGCCCATCAGCTTTTGCCCTCCTGTCTTAAAACGAAAAGTTCCTTGAATTTATTTTTTAAATGAGAAGGCTGATCAAAGCTCCAAACAGTAGGAACTGATGCACATCCTCCTTTTTACTGCACCAAGCAACAATAAATTATGCAGTGCTGTGAAATCGATTAATGCCAGATATTCAGTGCCAGGCTCATGGACATTTTAATAGAGAACCTTTTAGTTTGGCCTTGAGGAAGAAGACATAGCTATTTTAAGCTGGAAAAAAAAATAAGGTAGTAAGTTGGATAAAAACACTCACACATCTGAGTTTCTAACAGAAATGCAAAAGCTGAGAGCAGGCAGGATAAACGTTGAGTGTTGGGCAAGCAGGCCATCGAGTTCTTAGGACCCCATGAAGAACAGCAATTTTGGGGGCAACACATATGAGTTGGCAGAATTTGATTGGATATACCTGTCCATTTCTCCCAGGCATGTTGCTGTTACTTTCAATAGATGCATCAGTAAGGTCTTTTGCCCCAAATGTCTTAGAAGCTGAGGCAAAGACAAGAACCACTGTGCTTGCTTGCTCAGAGTTCACGGGAAGTATCAAACATAATTTAACATCCTAGAGATTTCCACCCTATAGGGCCGAGTAGGATTATTTCAACTCTATAGGGCCAACTAATTTGTCACCCGTAAAGCTCTAGACCAATGGAAAATTTTTGCAGTCTCCATGAAAACCCCGAATTTCTCCATTTGGAATCAGTGCTAAATGAGTTGTTACTTTGCTCACAAAAAGAAATCACTAAGTAAGAGCATGATGAGTGTCTGATAAAATCCATAGGCAATAAAATAAAACACAGTTGCAGATGTATCTTTGGTAAAACAAGAGGACACTGTATTCCCACAAAGAGCCACCTTAAGAGCCCAACAGTAATTACGTGGTGCTTCTGGAAATTTCTTACTCTGGGATCCTGACAGTTACTCCCGATACGAAGGAGGAATGAAGGGTAGATTAACACTAATACGGCTCTGCCTCAATCCCCAACCCTTGAGTCTAAGCTCCCTGGGACACATCTTAGAAGGTCCCTGCATTTGCCCACCCCCTGACCTCAAGTGATTGACAGATCTACCCCCCAAAGAAAATCAATAACTATACCCACTTTCTCCATCCCACGCACCACTGGAAGTGGGAAAGAGAGATTCAAAAGCACATTCTGCTTTGTGACTCTGGACACCTCGGGCCCACATATTGTGTTCCATAACCACTGGGCTGAGGTCAGCTAATACAGACGGTACATCAAGAAAGGATGGCAGCTGAAAACCCCATAGTCATGTGCCTGATGGCCAACCCTGCCTATGAGAATCCAAAGCGCACTCTGCAAAGAGTGACTCCAAGCCCCAGGAGATGGCCCACTCAAGTGAAGCAAGGGTTGCCGTAGCAAGGCAATGAGTTCACAAAAAGAGCCAAGCCACCCACTGTACATGCTTTCGTGTTCATTAGCACTTGAGAAATGACATATGGTGCACTGGGATCCATACTAATCGGGGAGGAGAAACAAACTGTTAGGTTGATCCATGTGAACTTTCTGTTATTCTAAGTAAAATATGATCCAAATATTGGAAATTTCATAAGGGTCAACCTATATTAAGCTGGAAAAGATAAGAAAGGTAGGCAGTTGGATAAAAGTGCTGACTTACTGTACCCACTGGTGTTTCTAACAGAACCACAAAAGCTGAGTGTAGGCAGGGTAAAGGTTAAGTGAGTCCTGGGCAAGCCAGTGGGCAAGGCCCACAGGATGTCACCCAGCGGAGCCCACCAAGACCCTCTCTCCAGGCCGACGGGGGAAGGGGCCAGAGATGGCCATGGGACTCGGAGGCAAACAATAACTGACTAATTACAGTCCAGAAATAGTTCCTCTTCTCAATCTAGGACCACAAAACTTGTAGAAGTAAAATTCTCTCTAGTTAGGGTTCTCGGAAGTTTATTACTCAGAACATACCACGTCTGACATCCCTGCCTAAAGCTGCCAAATCCTCCTTTACTTCCTATCCAGGGAAAGTGGTGTATAAATGTAAATGAGACCAAAAGGTGGTGTCCCCTTAAAGCCCAAGGAAGCCAGTAAAGCACAACAGGATACGGTTCGGCTTTTCAAGCAGGCTCAGCTCAGCTCAAGGATGAAGACGTCAAACTCAGCCCCCCCGGTTCAGGGACCACAGTAAACAAGGATGAACACTGGGTCAATATATCCAAATGGGAGTGGATGAAAGAAACAAAACATTTCCACTGGAAAAACTTCAAAACCAGAGGCCTGAAAGTGTTGGATGGCTTCGTTGTAAGATGGTATCTTTTTTTTTTCCCCTCCATTTCTGATTTTCTCCCTTCAAGTCGAAACTGCAGCAACAGACCCCGATAGCTCCAGCTTCAGACTTGATACATCGTCAGGAACTCACTCCAAAAGCTCTAACTAGATAACTAATTTAATACACTTTGCTTCAAGGTTTATTCCTTGGCTTGCTTCCCAGATATAAAGCATCTCTGGGCAATTATTATGCAGATGCCACTGACAGGACTTCAAATGGCTGCTGCTAATTTAACAGGAGATAGGTTGGCATTTACTGGAGACGTGAAAAGGAAGGCAAAATGGGCTCAAGAGCCAAAAGCATTTGTTTTTAAAGACAAAATATGGGGAATCACTTTTAAATGTTTTCCTTTGAGTTTCAATACAAACCTTGGCTAGGAAATTAGATACTGAACCTACTTCTGTGCATTTTGTGCGTTCATGAATATTCCCAGAGCACCAAGTGGCAACAGTGGATGAGTTGAAAGGAGGGCCGTGAGTGATGAGCTCAGAGACAGCAGATCTACACGCTGCCCACATTGGGGCCTGAGAGACGAAAGAGAAATACCGATGTGGTTCCTCAAACAATAAACCAGTAACGGCAGACCAACTGTTAAAACATCCCTAACAGCAGAGTATCCCAAGGATGGATAGTCCCTAAGGAAAAGGAAACAATACCTCTTTGCTTGCTGATGATCCATTTCTGAGTGTCTCCTAGTGAGGGTTACGAGCTCTGATCCACTGAAAATACACGTCACACTAGTGGTTTTCTTTTTCAGATCACACAGCAAAATTCCAGAATCTATGGCGCTCAGCTGAAGTTCTACTCCTTGACTGATTCTTTAGACCTTGGAAGAGAAGGTAGGAGGCCCTCCATCGCCAGATACTGAGTCCAAATACAGAGAACCACCACTATAACACCTGGCCAGATGTGAAACCAAGTTGATTCAAACTCCAAAGTAGTTCATCAGGAATCTGCTTCCACACCCGCCTGTTGTGGTGACCGGAAGCCACAAAGACGCACTCTTTCTGGTCGATTGGATGCCATTCTTTCTTTGCATTTGCACCTCAGGAGGAAAAAAAAAAAAAGGGAGCAGTGGAAGAAGGCATCATGGAACACCCGCAAAAGTCAATTTTAAGAACAAAGCCACAATTAAAATTTGCATCAAGAAAAACTAGACAGTAGAGGGAAAAATTCCCCAGAAGTCAGCAAGAGGGAAAATGTGCAGAACATGATTTATTATGTGCTAACCTACAAAATTCAGAAGGACAGTGACCAACGAAGGCACAGAAGGAGACGAACTAAGGACTGAGCTTCAAACTGAGGGCAGGGTTAATACCACAACTGACCAGAGTGGGCTGTATGGAGAAAAGGAAAGCAGCACAAATCTTACCATCTTTCAGCAGGTGGGCCAAGATTTGGACTGCAAGGTCCTGGGTGGGCTTAGTTCTGCTCCTGCAGGCCAAAGGCTGGAGATGCTAGGAGCACAGTGGGGATAACACGTGGGGTGGCGCCTGGCAGGGCCCCTGCCACCTGAGTGCCAAAGAGCCCCCATACGTCAGCTTTCCCAACCTTCCCCTTTATAACCTTTCCATGCCACCCAGCACCTTGACCTTCAGATCCCCCGTCTCCTCTCTCTTCCACACTGGTCTATTATCTTCTCTCAATCAGGCAAGAAGCCTAGCTGCACAGACGGCCTGGCCCAGGGCCTCGAAGGCCACCAGACTAGGGTCCACTGAGCCAACAGGGAGAAGCAGCAAATATCAAGGGTGCAGTCTCCAGCAGGGGAACAGGCTCCGGAGCCTAGAATAAGGAGTGGTTGAGAAAGATACAACACAGAGTCCTCATTCTTCCCGGGCAATGGCAATCGCTGCATTGGAAAGGGAGCATTTCCTCTAGCTGTTCCTGTCTTTAACTCAAGCCTGGGAGGAAAGAAGAGACTACTGAGGGAGAGGGCAAAAAGGGGAAAGGGAAGGAACTGCCCATCAAGCCGCAGGAGCCCCCAAATATAAGAAAAGAGTGTTGTTCTTCTCCTTCAGGAAAGGGTCTTAGCCCTTATCTTTATATTTTAGGATGAACTCATTTTCTTGCCATCTTTGATGTGGACGTGAGCAATTAGGCCGACAAATTTCAGGGCTGGTTACAAATCTGGCTGCAACTTCACTAAAGATGTGTTCCCTTATGCCTCTGTCCCCCAAATAATCCACCAGGCAACCTTCCCTACTGACCTATTACAATGCAGATCAGTCAAAATGTGGTTCAGATGAAAAGTACTATATTATTGTGAAAACTGCATTACGATGATTCACAAAAGTTATTCCAAAGGGGGGAAAATAAATTATCTCATATAAAATAATACATGATGTTTGTGAATGATCTTGGCTCCTGTCTTCAGGGAGCCCGTGACCTGCCTGCTCCGGCCATCCGCGCCCTGCTGGGGGAGCAGATGTTGTCTGGAGGTGCTTCCCCATCTGTAAGATGGAGCTGAGTGCCTCTTCCAGGAACTGAAGCGGGGGGTTAAATGAGTCTGGAGTTTTGGAGGAACTGGATGAGGACCTGGTAGACAAACTTATACTGAGCGATGGTCTGGATCATGAACATCCTTTGCTCCCTGAGGAGCCTCAGCATCATGGGTACTTCCACCTTCTGCAAGAAAAGAGAAGAAGATCCTGAGATGGGGGGGGTGGGGATGGGGGCGCTTCCCTTGGCTCCTTTCTCATTCCCTCATCCAGGAAGCATTCACTCGCTGCCCCTGTGCAGGTCCAGGAGAAAGCCAAAGACAGCCCCCTCTAGGTTATCCCAATCAAAGACCCCAACAGTAACTGGAGAAGCTGGTCGTCATGTACCACTGGTGTGATATTTTAACTACAGACCAGTCCACTAGAGAAAACAGGCTGGAGTTAAACCCGATTGGTTCTCTTAACCCTACCATGGCCCAATGGTAGGATTTAAGCCCTTTCTGGGTCTTCGTTTCTTCATCTGTAAAATAAGGATAATGATGCTTTCCTCCAATGGCAGCATGGCCTTGGCCAAGTTAGTGACATTCCCTCGGCAATAACACAGGGTGATAAACAGTACCCTCCTCAGAGGATCAAATGAAGAAATACATGTAAAGCATTTAACACAGTGTCTGGCACATAGTAGGCTCTTAATAAAGACTACTCACTGTCTCATTAATATTAATGAAATAAGAACACTCATGCCCATCCTGCTACCCCACAGGATCGCAGGCATAACCAAGTGAGATAATTTACATGTAAACCTTTAAAACATCAAAGCACAATCTCTGGACACCAGTCATGCATGTTTGGCGTGAAAGTCTAACTAACGATATCTTGAGTATTAAATGAGATTGCCAATGTGTAAATTCTTTGAAGATCTCCAATGGAAAGGAACTAATACAACAGATCATTAGTGCCATGGTGTCCCCTCACTTGTGTCACTTTCATCCTCCTGGACCAGCCAAGGCAGAAGCACCATGGAGTCAATGTGCCATCATGGCCTTGGTATACTTCCCCATGCTCTGGGAGCCCTTAATCCAGGCAAACGACCACACCCACGAAGTCACCAAGGACTGAGCAAGCATCAGAAATAAAATAATAAAAACTCAGCTGTATGTCTTTTCTTACTTTACTTTCAAAAGTCATTTCAGCTATTTCCAAACTTTGTGTAGCTACAATACCATACATGCCATCCTGTTTAGTCGCTCTTCTCCAAAACTAGTTAAGTAATACACACCACAGATTTAAAAGGGACAAGTCCCTGGTAACACACAAAGAGAAAAAGGCATGTGGATCCTTAAACTATTAGTCAAAATACAGAGCCTAGACCATAAGCTTCTGATGGTAACTAGTGGGTCTGTGCCTAAACTCTACTCCAAAGTGACTGACATCATGATACACAACACAGAGCACCTAATGATGAACTAAACATAATGCATGATAAGCATTACCCTGTGTTGGGCACTGAATATAAGGATAGAATAAGGCTGCTCCTACCTCATACCCATCAAACGCTTTGACAAGAGAGGCAGGGTCACACAGAAGCTAAGAGGTCATCTCCCTGTGCCTCAGTTTCTCTTTGTTAGATGAGGGTACTAACAGAACCTCTCTCGTAGGGTCATTGTGAAGGCTACGAGCTGTAAGGCTCTTGAAATAGTGTTGGCACATGGTAATAAACACTACATACACGTTAGCTGTGGTTATTATAATATTTTCATTCTCGTTATCATCACAACCACCACCACCTCCTCTCCCACCACCATCTCCTTTACCTTTACCATCTCCTCCACTTCCATCTCTGCCACCACCACTATCATCATGGTCATGACCATCTCAATAGCCTGTAAGACTCAGCCCCTCAGGCTGACTCAAGGACAGTATACTAGCTGATATAGGGCAGTTTGGAGACTAGACAAAGTTCCCCCTGGTCCTCAATGAAAGAATCCTTCAGCTTGCCTTGAAGATGCACTTCCACAGGCTCTGCTGCCCACTGTCCCTACCCCAAGGAATCCGGAGGCAGCTGATGCTTGCTCCATCTTGCTTAGAAGACATCCTCCCACCCCCCCTACTCTATGAAGGAGGGATAACCAATTCAGAAAAGCAGCAAGATCAAGACATCTTGCTCTTTGGCTAGTGAGAACCTGACCTTTTGTAATATAGCTAATCTGGGACAGGTGGCCAAAAGAGAGTATCACAAACCATGGAAACTGGTACGTTCTGAAAACAAATGTATGGGCATTAAAATGTTACAGCTAACATTCAGTGACCAAAAACAACAGGGCACAAAGAAGCTTCTCAGGGCAGCCCAGGAGAATCCCCTCGCAGCTACCCGACTTCACGGTTAAGCATCTTTGCTCCAGGAAAAAGAAAAGGCATTTTACTGACAAAATTAAAACTCTATGAATTATAGACTAAAATATAAAGTATCCTAAATCCAGAAGCCATGGAAAGAAGACGGGAAAGTTTAGACAGGAGAAAAATGGAACAACCAACTTTCTATTGATTTAGCAAAATCTTTTGTTTAAAAAACAAAGAAACGGTTCCACTCCTCTTCTAAAATAAGGGTTTGAATTTTACGAGCCAGGTCTGAAGCAGAACAAGTAGAAACCTTTTTTCTCCCTAGCCGTCTACCAATAGCAATTATGGGAAATGGGACAGATAAGGCTGGCTACATGTGCTAGGGGAAGGGAAGTGAAAAATATGAGTCATCTTGCTATCTTTGAATATCAGTGGGAACAGAAGTCCTTTTTGGACTGACCACATTCCAGTAAATGTTCTGGCATGCAACTGGGCATTGAGGAAATCTGCTATGTCTGGATACACCATAGAGAATTTAATCACCCTGAGCCCTCACCAAGTCCACTCAAGGCCCTAGTGGCTGAACCCCTTACTCTGTACCACGCTGGCTCTGACATCTGTTACGTTCCACTGGTCCAGTGACATCTGGTGATCGATGAGCCTTCATGTCATCGTGTTACTGAGGCTCAGCCTTTGATGGGTCTCCAAAGGGCTCTCAGAACACGGCAATCCTTCATGTCAGACCAGACTGACAAAACAGCTTCTCAAGTTGAAAAGGAGGAAGGGGGAACAGAGGAAGAGCACATGGGGAATGCAGAAAAGAAGGGGAATGTGGCGAAGAAAGTGACATGAGGAAAAGATCTCCAAGTGGGGAGGGGATGATGAGACCCTTCTTCCTCCCCAGGAACCCACTGGCGCTGCCAGTGGAGCTCGGCTATGCTTGAGCCACACGTACCCAGATTCCACTGCATCTTCGTCCATCTTCCCAGCAGTGAGCGGATCTGGGACTTAGTGGCGAGCTATTCACTCTACTAGAAACTCCTAGAGACTTTTAGTAGTGACAGAGAAGCAAACAATCAAGAAATCTCATGTGAGACAAAACGATAAAAACTCATAGATGATGAGATTTCTGTTATGTAGACTCAAGTGATTCCATGATGGGCATTTTGTTCCCCAATAGAATGTTTGTTTGTTTGTTTGTTTGAACAATAGGCCACATGTGACATAACTCCTCTTCTACTTTTTAGCAGCACAAACATTCATATGTACAGACTGAAAGTTTCCAAAATTAACCTTTTATAGGCAGGGAACTTAAAAATCCTTTGAACATACTTAAACTTGGCATTTATTGTTTTCCGAGAAGTTTGAATATAACAAACTCCATGGGGCAATATTTAATCTGATCTTCAAACCATTGAGTAAATACATATATTGTTATATAAATTCCTTCACAGAACATGATTATAACATTTCCTGATTTTAAAACTACCAAACCACTTCAGAAGTTTCCTTTGATTCTCCAAGCTGTACAATTTGTAAATTGAACAAGAATCAAATGACACTTGGCATTTGGAGGCAGAGTGAAGACAGGAAATAACTCAGGGCCAGGAGGTGAAAGACCTCACTTCAAACCTTGGCACCACTGCTTAAGAGCCACCTGGCACTGGACAAGCCACTAGATTGTTTCTGGACCTCAGCATCCTCATCTGTAAAACAGGAACGGGACATGTGCTACTAGCGGTGATTAAAGAACCTAAGAAAAAAAAAGTGAAAGCCATCTAAAACCCCTAAAGCTCCCTGTGAGAATAGAAGGCAGAAGAATTGTTCTTTAGCCTTTGATTGCTATTTGTCTCATCTCTACAAAATCAAAAGCCCCTCGGTGTAACTCCCTGACCTACAGCAAGAAGGGAATGCCACACACCGTGTGGGCACAAATTCAGCCGCAGCCTGCGTCTATGGGAGAAAAGCTGGGCCTCCAGCCTCAGCAAAGGCAGGCCACGTCTGTGCCCTCGGATTATCTACCTGGCTCTGCTACACACCACTGCCCGTCTAGACAAGAGCAAAGAGCCCCCTCAATAAAACTCCCCACTAGGGCTTCCCTGGTGGCGCAGTGGTTGAGAGTCTGCCTGCCAATGCAGGGGACACGGGTTCGAGCCCTGGTCTGGGAAGATCCCACATGCCGCAGAGCAACTAGGCCCGTGAGCCACAATTACTGAGCCTGCGCGTCTGGAGCCTGTGCTCTGCAACAAGAGAGGCCGTGATAGTGAGAGGCCCCGTGCACTGCAATGAAGAGTGGCCCCCACTTGCCACAACTAGAGAAAGCCCTCGCATAGAAATGAAGACCCAACACAGCCATAAATAAATAAATTAATTAATTAAAAAAAAAAAACTCCCCACTAAAGAATGAAAAATGTTTTTAAAGTACACATATTTTCATGTAGGAGTTAGGCCAAAACACATCCCAGAAATGCAAGACACATCTATACTATATGCGACCCAATAACCCACTGTGGAAAATTACCCACAATAAAACCAGACCTTCTACGAAACACTGCAGACTTCTGGAAGTTGATGCCAGCGAAGATCAGATTTTCTAAATGTTGCCTTTCTCACAGTTTCAACTCTTTTTCTATATTATCTGGGTCTCTACACAGAGCAGTGAAAGGCAAAAGATCAGGAAGGTTGTAAATGTCAGAGTCCAACTAGGAATCATGGGTCTGGAAAACTCTCGTCAGGAGAGAGGAAATTAAACAGTGGAAATAGAAGGGCACAAGTGAAGGTTTGGCCGTGGTGTAGATTGGTCCCCAAGGTGGAGGATTCAGAAGCCCAGAATGACTTACTTCATTATGCTCCAGGCAGTAGATCATCAGCTCAGAAAGGATGACCACGCCGGTCCTTCCCACTCCAGCACTGCAGTGGACCACTATCGGGGGGTGCTGGTTCTTGGTGCTTTCCAGCATGCTGTTGGTATGGCGACGGACCGACTGGATCTCCTCCAAGTAGGCTGCAAGACAAAATGCAAATCTTGTCACTGATGTCCTGCATCGCTTTGCATACAAGTGAGGGGAAAAAAAACTGACTGTGAATTTTTTTTTTTAAGTGACAATAATTTAGAGTACTTACAAGACACTAATTATTTGGCTGGTACCCACTCTACAGTCCTGGATCCAGAAAGGACCAGCTGGGAGTCAATTAGTCCATGGGAGAATTTGTTCTTTAAATTAAATAGTTCTCTTTTAAAAATTAAATTCTGCCTTCCCCTCTGCAAATCCCAAAGTCCCCCAAGCAGATGATTCTCGACATTACTTACAGCAATTCCTACTATTAACAGACTGAGATCAGACACCAGCTAGGTCCCCTTGAAATGCCCGCCTGTCAGAGCCAATTTCTGGTGGGAAGAGCATCCATCTGCCCTTTCTTCCTTCCCCTCACTGAATGAGTGAATGTCAGCTGAGGCTTGACTCCATTTTTAGATTATAAAATAGACTTTGGGGAGCCTGATTTTCAGCTTGGATCCCATGTGGTTATGTGAGTAGCTCAAGATAACCCCCCTTTCCTGGAGGCAACATGTGGGTGGGGTGTGTGCCACGTGCCCCGTCAACATCTGCTTAGCCCCACAGGGCTGTGCAGGAGACTGTTTACTACTCCAACTGGGCACAAACGGAAAATTGCTCAACCCAAGCCTTAAAGACTATTTTTTTTAATGGTCATGAAAAAAGGAAAAGTATATAAATGTAATCCTCAAACAATCCAAGAACCGGAAAAAGTCAATTAGTAACTGAGATTTTATAGTAGCTAGTTCAGGGGAGAAGCAGATTTGAAGGTTCCTAATACTCAGAAAATCTCATCCCAGTGCAGCAGTGTAAAACCAAATGAGGAGAAAAACTCAAACTGCTGAGGAGAAAACAGCATCCAAACCATTCTCATAATTTTTTAAAATTAATTAATTAATTAAGTTATTTATTTATTTGTTTGTTTGTTTATGTTTGACTGCATTGGGTCTTCGTTGGTGTGCGCGGGCTTTCTCTAGTTGCCGCGAGAGGGGGCTACTCTTTGTTGCGGTGCGCCGGCTTCTCACCGCAGTGGCTTCTCTTCCTTGCGGTGCACGGGCTCTAGGCGTGCAGGCTCAGTAGTTGCGGCTCGCGGGCTCTAGAGCGCAAGCTCAGTAGTTGTGGCTCATGGGCTTAGTTGCTCTGAGGCATGTGGGATCTTCCCCAACCAGGGCTCGAACATTGACAGGCGGATTCTTAAACACTGCACCACCAGGGAAGTCCCCATTCTCGTAATTTAAAAGCACCTGTTTACACACAATGACTAAGAACTCCAATTTCCTTTATAACCTTATTTAATTAGTAATCTGAAATAGTTTACCCAAATAAACGTCTACTACCATCACCATCACCACCACTAATAATGTAAAATGAGATAGAACAAAACAAAAGAGGGAAGGCAATCTGAGGTGACTAGATAAGGTAGTTGCTATTGGTACCAACATGAGCTAAATACTGAGCATGGAATTCATTTCACAATTTTTTTTTTCCAAAGGGGAAAAGATACTAGGCAATAACATTTTCTGACGGCAGGCAACGTTCACATACAAGAGACAAGGTTTTTCTTGTGCTAAATTTAAGAAGAGAAGTAAAGGAATATTGATCAATAAAGCTGATGCCACCATCAAGGGGAATTTCATGAAACACAGAGAAATTAGATTTAAGCAGATTCTTTCTCCAGCAATCATATTAATAAAGTTCCTTAAGGTGTAACTCAGTGAAGACCTCTGGAAGACAGTTTGACCCAGTTCCTCTGCATCCAAGTAATCTCATTTAAACACAAACAAAAATCTCCTAAAATTCTTAAAAACCTAAAGAGCCAACATTTCTTAAGACCCTGCTCAGCACACTTGTCCTGAGTTTCTTAGAAAGGTACAGTAATAAATACTGTTTAAAAACATTCTCTGTATTTTTCTGTAATTTAGACTGGCTGTCCTTAAATTGGTTCTGATTTAAAAGATTTGATTATAATTTTAACCATCTTATAAAACCTTTTATCAGATCTGTTAGCCAGTCATCAAACGGATCTACTTTTATTGTTTCCATTTTCTGAGTCTTGCTTCTAATAAAGCAATTAGCAAAACAGTACCAGAAAGGAATAAAAAAAACACTGTTATGAGGAAAGAAAGCTCTGCAAAGGCCACTGTGCTCATTAATATTTTGAACTGCAGGTAACTGTTTGACCTCAGGCCAACCACCAACCTGCTCTAGATCTCATTCTAGATCCTTTGATTCCAATCATCTTTCTTACTCTCAGTGTCCGACTCCTTAAGAACCATCATCACTTTAATGAAAAATGAAATAGCTGCATTGACAAATAAGTGTGCATCAGAATCCTTCTGTTGGAACTTGTGAAATGGTACTTTTAGGTACTTGAAAACCTATTCTCTCTTCTCTCCCCCACCCCTCCTACTCTAAGTGAGTATCAAAATAAAAATCAAGGTTTTGACATTCTCCAACCTCCTTTTGTTGTGGCCACAGGTCTTCTGCCAGCTGGTGAGTCAACAACATAGCAGGTGTAGTAAATCTGCAGGGCACCCTCAGGCCTCCTTCCTAGCTGGGTGAGGAAGGAACGGGGTTTCCCGCAAGTGGAGGATGTTTAGGCAAGTCTGTGGAAGGGAAGAAGGCTGCTGCAGCCATCACCAAAAGCATCAGATCTCACCTCTGGACTGTGATCACCGGCCTGTCTTCGTCATGAGACCGCAAGAGCCTTTAAAACAAAGACTGCTTCATTTCTGCGTTCTAAGAGCCCGATTCAGTGCCTGGCACATGGTGGACACACACCCAGCTTTTGGCCTTACAAATAAAGTACTGCATACAATCTGGATGAATTAGTTTCTAAGATAACCATAGCTTGAAAAATACACATAAATTAATGAATCCAAAAATGATAGTTTCAAATACTACAAGTTGATTTCAATAATTCTTAGTATGTTTAATCGTAGGTATGAGAAACTACTAATTGGGATTTACTGCTGTAGGAAATACAGGGCTTCCGAGATATAAATTTTCATGAGAAATTTTGAAGGTTGTTTTTTCTTTATTATTGCTTTGTGTTTCTTTTTTTTTTTCATTGTGGTAAAGTATACATAACAAAAATTTACCATTTTAATCATTTTAGTGTACATTACATTACGTGTACAGTGGCATTAAGTATATTCACAACGTTGTGCAAGCATCGCCACTATCCACTTCTAGAAATTTTTCATGGTCCCAAACAGAAACTTTCTATCCATCAAACAGTAACTTCCTATTCCCCTTCCCCCTTGCCCCTGGTAACCTCTATTATACTTTCTATCTCTGTGAAGTTGCCTATTTTGGATAACTCATGTAAGTGGAATCACATATTTGTCCTTTTGTGTCTGGTTTATTTTATTTAGCTTTTCAAGGTTCAGACACGTGACATGTTATCAGACTACTAAAGGTCTAAATCAAGGTAGAACCAATTAGTTTACCACATTGGCTCATCTGCATAAATGGTAAAGAGAATATGATAAATGCCATGTATTAGTCTTCTCTGTTCTACACATACTACTGAAGTATTATATACTGAATGTTGTAATACTTTTGCCACTTAAGAGAAAGTAGACTCTCTTTCCATTTCACCTCCAACTGATAAGACCATTATCACTGTTGGTAAAACCCCGACAGGGAAGAAAAGACTTACACAAAAATCCTTGGACATCCTCTGGGCAGCCGTGATCTGGCCAATCAGTATATTGCAAATGCCACACTGTCCTCTCCTGCCCGGACAAAAGGTGCTTGACCTTTAAGCCTGTGGTTGCATAGCAACCAGAATCTGTTCGGAACTTTGTGGTGACCTTGAACTTGCCATAGGTGGCTGAGCTGTGCTTGGAACCCAGTTTGGGCCAGTATCGGTGGCTCTTGGTTCGTCCGCCTTCCTGAATCAGACACAGAAGCAAAATTGGACATGAGTCAGGGGAAGCTCTTATCCTCTTAATCTTAAAATCTAAGGACAGCGGAAAACTTGAATGGCTTCTAAGTCACTGACTCAGTAGCATCATGCAGTGTCTATCCCAGAGTAGATACCCATACATTTTAGCTAACACCAATAATAAGATTTACCATGCAGTTATATCAATGGAAAAATCTAAAGATTCACAACTGGGCTGCAGTTGAATGTTAGCGAGAAGAGCCAGGGTGAAGACCAGAGGTGGGAACAAGCTAGGCGTGTTCAAGAAACAGAAAGGTCTTCAGTGTGGATGGCAGAGAGGAGGTTAGAAGGCCTCCTGGTCCACGGTAGGGAGTTTGGATTTCACCCCACGGTCAGTGGGAAGCCATCCAAAGGTGATGAAGTGACCTTAAGCAGAGGAGTGACAGATCCCAGTAATCGTTCTAGGTCATGCTTCTCATGTCGGATGCTCGGCCCTGGGCTCTCTCTGTTACACCCCACCAGCCACTGACACTGTCTTTATCATCTAGTGTCAATCTCACGGTTTTTTTCAGCCTGACCCATTTGTTTTAGTTCCATTGACAACTGAAGCAGAGGAAAACTGGCTTTACCCCTCTTTTCTCTCCCTTAATTTTATAATCTTTTCTGGGGGTATGCATTCTCAACCATTTACAAAATGGGGTCTATTTTAAAGTTCTGCACAGTTTTGATATCATAGGAGTGGGAGCGGGGGTGGAAGAGATGGCAGCTTAGAAGGGGACCCAGCGGAAGGGGGTGGTGCGAGAGGAGAAATGCCCAGCGCACGGAGCTGAGGGAATGAGTGGCAAGTGAAGGCTGGCCTGCTCACAAAGCAATACAGCTTTGGGTGACACAAGTCATCTTGCCCTGATTCTTTTGGTTGAATTGAGTCTTCTTAAATTTGAAGCACACCTGCCTCTTTTATTTAAGCATCCTGTGAAAGTAGGTTTATCTGAGGCCTTTAATTTATAGAACTGCTGAATACCTACATCAATTACAGATTTCAAAAGACTGTTAAGTCTCTGGCTGCCTCACAGATCACTGGATTTTGTTCCTAAGACTGGTCCCTTCTTGTCACTCAGGTTTCAGCTCAAATGCAACCTCCTCAGAGGCCCCTGGGCTGCAGTCTAATCTAAAGTAGCCCCACAGTCACCCTCCATTCCACTACTGGTTTCATTTTTTTCCATGTCACTTACCACTACCCGAGCTGACTTTGTTCACTTTTTACTGTAAATCCCACTGGGATGTAAGCTCCCTGGGGACAAGGATCATGCCTGTTGTGTTTACCCTGGGGTCAGCACAGATGCTAAGTACACTGTTTTAAGTTGAATGAATCCCTTCCAAGGATGTACTTCGATAAAGTGATAAAACTAGAGATTTTCAGGAACATTTACTCTTTGTGGGAAGACGGGACAAAAGGTCAGCCTAGAGAAGTACAACTGGCCCGAAAGAGCCCAAAGTCTTTCATCACTACCTTCTAATGGGCTGTTCTGGAAAGCATCTGCTCAGAAGAGTTACCGAAGGGAACATGACTTTTTTTGTTTCCAGTTCTTTCTGTTCCCCATCCTTTTAAAGTTGTTAGGAAAGGGATATGCAATACCATACATATGGTAAAAAACAAACAAACAAACAGAAAACCCTTTTTCCTTAAATGACTTCAAAACATAAGTTAAAATTTAATGAAAGGAACAAAAGGAAGTGGTTAAAATAAAATTTTTAAAAAATCGAGACTGTGACAAGAGAAGAAACCCAAAACGTCTTCCCCCCAAGACAGCAAGCTCCAAGCGAACTGCTAGACGGAATGGGGGTATATGCCAGTTTTTGGAACACCACGTAGACTTCTCTAGTTACAAGGGAAAAACTATGTTTGACTTGGCAAAGGAAGAAAAAGAATTTTTTTTTCTCTCCCCAAAGAAAGAGGCCTCTACAGGAACAACAGCTCTGGTCTCTTTTCAGCTGATAAGCAGGAGGGCATGGGAGCTGGCCACGCCCGGGGTTGGGAATATACGCCGATTTACCCAGAGCAGCCCCAAAGTTCTCAAACTCCAGTGGAAAGATCATTGCTTTGTTTGGCACACGGAAGTGAGCTGGCTGAACTGAAGTTTGGTTCTTTTTTGTTTGCTTGTTTGTTGAATTTTAGTTCATGGTGATCCAAGGAAAAGAGTTAAGAGCTGGATAAAAACGGGATATAACAATAACTTATCTGTGGAAAACAAAACAAACCTATATGCAAGTAAGGAGAGAAAAGAGATGCACGTCACAGAGAAAAGGATTTGCAGAGAAATGGTGCTGCCGGAAGGAGGATGAGGCAGCAAAGTCATCGACACAAAGCCCATCTTCTGCCCCCCGCCCCCGCCGGGACAGATGGCTGTACGGCCATTCCCCCTTACCTCCTCTGCGGTGACCATGGCGATCACATTCGCTCCCTGCTCCCACACCATCTGCCAGAAGTCATGGCATGTGTGCGGCAGAGGCCCCTGAGTGGCGATGTAGTGCCATTCTGCCCCACCAACCACCACCTGGAAACCAAGGCAAGCATTAGTGAATAAACCCCAAATCCAGGATAGAATTACATGCTGACCACGGGTCGTTTTGTAGCCACCTGAAAACCTTGAATAATGTTTTTAGGCCAGATGTGTTAGTGCCATCATCAAAAGCCCTGACACCATGGATGGCTAGTGACACATGCTCACATGAATATACTTTTTGCCACTCAAGCTTATTAAAATATACCTCATCATTTTTTGGTCTACAACCCACAGTAATTATGTACAAACCAGTGCATATTAAACATATATATAAAACATATATATATATATATATATATATATATATATATATATACCCACATATATAATATTACATGAATATATGTATATAACCTAACAATTTGTTACAGAAATAATAGTTATGTTTCCAATGTGCAATGTACTGATAATTGCCATTCTTTTCTCCTTTTTCTAGTCTATTCCATTAAAAAACAAAAGAAAACAAACAAACAAAAAAACCCCAACTGCTCTCGACTACTAAATTGATTTCATATACCACTACCATATTGTGGTCCACAGTCTGAGAAACAGTACTCCATGACATCCTTTTAAATAACAGAAAAGTCTACCATGGAATAACACTCCTTTGGGAGCAATGTCTTTCTACCACTGCCCTGGTATGAAGTGTGTCCTAAACCTCTGTTGTACCCGCTGATCTGTACCACATACAGTAGAGGTATTATGAACATACTTAAGCCAACAGTACATGATATTTTATCATCACCTTCCCCTCGTACAATACCACAGCACCCAACTGAACTTTGGAGTCATTAGATGATTTTGGATAATAAAATCATTACCCCACACAGCTCAGGGTGACCTTGGGAGGATAATTCTGCAGCTATAAATATTAGCAGCAGAGACGCATCAATAAAAAGTCATGCCTCAAGTGTGAAAGCTCATGCTATCAGGGTGAAATGGTGGCCTCCGGAGGGATTCTTTCTGGGTTTGCCTCCATTCCTGTGCCTTGATACTGCCAAGTCAGGCTCCCTTACACATTCACCAGTGGGGATCTCAAGATGGTGCTAGGGCCAATGAAGTGATCACTTTTTGAAACTTTTTCTCTCATTTATTTTATGAAACTATATACTAACTTGATTCAAACAAAAACAATGTCAGTTATTGTCTCATTACACAAGGCATGTTTAGGTCAAAGCTGGCAAGCAAAATCCATTTTCCCAGTACTGGTGGGAGATAACACTCATACATTTGCTGGCTGGCTGGCTAGGAGTTTGGCTTATCTGTGGAATTGTGATTTTAAACATTAGCCTCTCTGGCACCCAACATATAGGAGCCATAAATACTTCCAGAGTATGCTGCTGCCTGGGGCCTTTCAGCATATTCCCAAGTATTGACAGGAGGGTATTAAAAACTGCATTAAAAACACAACCACCAAAGCTACTGAGGTAGATTTCACAGATGTGATTCCTCGTCTGGAGCAAATAAATCTCTGTTCTGTGTTAACGGCTGCTTGGAACCCAGGGAGAAAACATTGGCAAGACATACAACTCTCTTCCAAAAACACAAGGACAAGTTCTTGCAAGCTCTCTGGGTCTATTAAACACACCCATGTCTAACCCGGATCCACAAGATGAAATGTGGGCCTCAGAGAATGTGGAGGAAGGGATGGAAGGGATGTTTACAACACCCACTGGGCACAGCGCATGTAGACTGACAGCTTTTTCCACAGAGCAGATGGAAAATGGGGGAGGCGATCTGGCCAAAAGAAGAAGATAGTATATTACAGCTGTGGAAGATTTTCTCAGACAGTCTAGCAAGATGCAGCTGTGTGATCTGCATCTTTGCATGCATTATTTTGGTCATTGTTTCATTATCTAAACTAAGCCCATGAAATTCACCACCGTCAGTTTCCTTCAGAGTTTCCTGGGGCTCAGTTTTTACTGTTTCATTGTTTTGAGAGTTCTCACTCTGAAAAATAAGAGTAGAATACACAATATGATCCATGAGAGTTACGCCATCCTATGTCTTTAGACAGGACTTTCTGACACTTAAAAAATATTTGTGGTTATCTATGCTGGGTGAACAAAAACACTACACCCAACCATGGTACACTTCCCATATTCTGTATCAAAACCGTTAGAACTGATACATGGGCCAGACATCTGGCTGTATTTTAAAGGCTCAAAGGAACCTACCTATAATTTGGCTACAGTTGAAAAGTCCAATGAAGAAAGGAAATAAGGCCAGATACAGGTTTTCTAAGGTTACTGATCACAGCAGACTACGAATCTGAACCTTGTATTGTTGAAAAGCATCCTGTTAACAACTGTAACAATTATACTAATACAATTCACATTAGTACACAGATAATTCCCGTACTTCAGAGGTCAGAGCAAATGGTGACATTCTAAACAAATATGTTCTGTCATTACGAGCCCTGAGGAAGGTAAGCTATTTAGGAAACACTTCACTGTATGCACACATGTATCCATAACTCTAAAATCTAACTGAAGTAAAGCTAAGCTGACCAATTTTAAAGTCTATGAAATACTGAGATATGAAGATTTGGAGAATTTGAAATAGTAACAAAAATTTAATGACCCAAATGCATTGAATAACGTGGCACATCTTGCAAGATTCATTATCAACCACACCGTTATGGCTTATGTTTAAATTAGCGCACTCTTCTAAATATCATGCAAATTTGGGACTTCAGCTCTGGGACTTGAGCTCTAAAATGCCTAACCAGTAGTGTACAAGGGAGAAACAGTAAGTTTCTGTGGCTCTTGAACATCATAACTCCAGTGACAGAAATATAATGCCTGTGATTTCTAAATTCTCCATCATCTGCAAATTACAAACTGAAAGGGCTAATCCTCAGCTTTACCTGTGAGTTTTCGGGAGAGTTACAATGCACAGAGAGAAGAAAAAGTTAAACCCTCTGTAATGAGCAAGCTTCAGAAATAGCTGATCTGAGGGTTTTTCCCTGAGGCCACTGGGCTTCCTTCTCTCTGTGCAGTGATAGGCATGGCCTTGCAGTTGACTAAGAAAAGCACAGGAGTTCAAAAACACTCCCTTGGGGTTTGGGGACAAGCCAAGATGCACAGTGGCAGCCCGTATGTTTTCTCCTCCCTGCCTTTTTAACGTTAACCCAGCAATCTTCAACCAGCCTTCCCAACACGCCCCTCTCCACCTCCCACTTCTTACCTTGATGTGGGAGGCGTTAATGTAGCCTGTGTTATTTTCTTTGGTCGGTATGAGCTCTACGCGGTTCTCCTCATAGGGGACAACCTCCCGGATACGGCTGCGCTCAGCATTTTCTGGCAGAGCTGCTGTGCTGAAAACGCCATTTGCCTTCTTCTTTGGAATCTGCTCATATTCTGTGAACACCATTCCCTCTTCGAGCTTCTTCTTCAGGGTTCTGAACTGCAACAGAAATTGATCTCCAGGTCTCTGAATTATCTTATCCAAACACTCCAACCAAGCCACCAGATTTCGTAAAAATATTTACAGTGACAATGCTAATAAGTAGTTTCAAGATGGACAACTAAGGTTTGATTATTCGGTCTCATTACTGACCATATTGCTGGTGTCTCTTGTCCAATAACCAATTTCCGTCTCACTCATACCTTAAACAGAACAAATCTGCCAGACCAGGCAAGAGCTGAAATTCAAAATTAGTATTTTTGTTATTACCACCTCTGTTTAAAGTTCTAGTGATAAGGAGATTGTTCCTCTTAATTACCCAAACGTCCGTCCCACAGCTGTTCTTAGCTAAATTTTATGATGATACTGGTCCACAGTCCTCTAGTCGTGAGGATTAGACGCCCCACCTTTTATTTTTCCCACGGTCAAGCTACTAATAACAAAACATGGTATTAATTAAATGATCCCTCTAAAGACCCTTCTGGCTCTAAGAACATGCTAATACTTCATACATGCTGGCAAAACTTAAAACCCTAATCTTATTGTAATGCACTCTATGACATTCACATGACCTGTTTCTTAACGTGACAGCAATTTCAGGAACTAAAAGAACATGTTTCTTCACCTCTGAAACACTACCACGCAACTTCTGGTTACTTTTCAAAACCAAAGTTCCCACAGTGCATTACCCTAACAATTATAAATCAGCCATATGTTATAGCCAAACAAGGGGCCAGCGTATTAAAGAATGCTATAAATGCGTGGGTAAAAGAATCACTCCCTAATAAAGGGTATTTGTTCACAAAAATCACAGAAACTGAGAGCTACAGCAACTGCTTAACTTCTCCACTTGGCAAAAAAAAATAAAGACACAGGCCCAGAGAAACTGAATGACTTGACCAAGGCCACACAGCTAGGTAAGGGCTGGTGTCTTTAGGGGTCGTCATGGCACCAACCTGACAAAGAAACATGAGATGTTGAAAAGGATCAATTTAATACAGCACAGACCAGGTCTTGCTAAGCTTCAAACTGAAGAATGAATTCGTCAAACACGCCTTCGTGCTGGCATGTCTGGGCGAGGAGAGAGCGTTGGAATCCTAAGACCACAGAGAATGAGTCACATGTTTGACAAGCCCAGCGCTTACCCTCTCATCCATGGGAACTCGGGTGGCATCAACGCGACTTTCTTCCCGCCCCGAGCCCCGAGCAACCGAGAGTCCGTTCAAGGCCGCCAACATCAGTGGCCTCTTCTGTGCCTCCAGGCCTGCCATCTTCTGCTTCTCTAGATTCTTGCGGCAAGAAAAGGCATGTTCTCATTGTTTGTAATACCAGGAGAATGCTGGAATGTGTTTTAATCTCCCCAAATCTGTAACTCCCCAGCCAAGGAATGCAGACAATCACCATTAGCAGGGCAAATTCAAACACAGTCTTCCCATTATTCCCACTGTGCTGGAGGAAGCCGGTTCCTCCAGGCCTCCTGAGCTTTTATTTAAAATCGAGGAATGAACAAACAAACAAACAAACAAGAGCAAAGACTCCATACAAATACACCCTGCCACGGGGCTCACAAGAAAACAGTGTACATGAGACACTTTAGGAAGATAAGGGCTGAAGGAAGACAGGCCAAGGAAAAGAGAAACAGAGATTCATGAATAATCAAACTTAATCCCACTGATGGACCTTTTATACAGATTAAACAGTAAAAACCTTATAAAAACTGTTTGCTGCATTCTTAAGAGGTTGGATACATACATAAATAGACAAAAACCTTCCCAAGTTTCCATTCAGAGGGGCTAAGACTGAGGGTGTTAATCCTGTATTGACTCTCTCTGGTCCCCGGGATATCATCCCCAAAATGAGAGCTGCTGTGGTTTAGCAAAGTCACTAATACCACAGCCTGGGGCCACCTGAGATGCCCTACCCAGCAGCACCCTTCATGCTTCATCCAGAAGACCCACAGGAATGGACACCATGGCCCCCAGTGACCATGGTGGAGCACCACTGGATGTGACTAAGCCATGGGAGAATATGGATCTAGGGGCCAAGCAGAGGACTTAGGGGAAGGTTTGGTTGTTAACACCTGGCCCTTGTTTGTGGCTTTTCAACTCCTCTCTATCTCACCTGCACAGACACTCTGAAACTGGATCCGTCGGGGCTCCTGTTATTTGGTCTATGGCTGTGCTTCCTCACGCCCTCTAAACTGATTGAGGTACCAACAAACCTCCATTTACTCATTTCAGGCAAGGCAATGGGAGCATTTTCCACCAAATAATTTTGTCTTAGAAGACAAAAGAACAGAGAGACTTCATAAAGCATAGAAACAGATGAGTTTTACAGAGTTTATGATTTTGATCCACACGAAAGTGAAACCAATTTGCAGGTTCCTTTGGTTGCCACAGATGAAGGAGTCATCTTATTCCTGTTTTCTTTTTTCAAACCTTTAGGTATTTTTTTTCTTAGTCTGTCATTTAGACATCTACTCCCCAGAGAAGTATCTTGATGGAGCCACGGTGCAGATTATTCTAATTGTGGGTGTAGGGGATGGCATTACACCCCTACATGCATCCCCTCAAGGCCACCTACAGTCAGAATGGAGCCTTGGGAACTATATCCAATATCCTGGGATAAACCATAATGAAAAAGAATGTATATGTATATAAATATATCTGAGTCACTTTGCTGTACAGCAGAAATTAAGCACAACATTGTAAATCAACTATACTTCAATAAAGTTAAAAAAAAAAAAAATGGAGCCCTGGCCTTTATGAGTGATTCTGTCAATAAGATGCTTGGTCCAGTGACAGGGCTGACCCATCAGACAAACAAAAGGAGCATCTCAGAGGAAGATTAACTGTGATAAAGTGAGAAAGGTCCCAAAGGTATAATATTCTTAAGAATGGCCCTGGTTTCTCAACCCCAGACAGATTTTGAAATTTTTGGATTTAAATGTGGTGGGGTGTGTTGGCAGGGGGGAGGTGTTAGTTTACTTGTTTATTAGTTCGTTTTTGTGAGGGAGAATTTTCCCCCCATTATCTCTTTTAGTTGAGAATGTTTTACTCCTCTGCAAAGTTGTAAGAGAGCAAATTTTTTTTTATAAATGGTCCTGAGGTCCTCCCAACAGTCTTTCTGCATCCTTCCCACCTGCACCATAAGGTAACCCCAACTGGGCCCAAAGCCCAAAGAAACCTATTTGTCTTTCTTGGGAAAGGATTACTACTTACCTAATGAAAACTGAAACCCCAGTGATAACCTATTTCTCTTAACTCCTCCTCACTTATCCTATCAGCTTATTACCAGAGATCAAAAATAATTAATTCAAAGATCTGATTTGGTCTTTTCTCTTCCCAGTACCTGATTTTGGGTTAGGTGACTAAAGACAGTGAAATGTCTTCCAGGCAGCAGCTGGAGCCAGGGGAAGCTAAGACAACAGGCCTGAACTATCCATCAAATGGACAAGCAGCTCCAGAATTGGAGGGAGAGACTTGCCTGCAGGGCAAATTCTCACCATAGCTGTCTCCCTCCAGTTCCTATTTGGTAACATTTTCTCATTTTCTTATCCTAGGGAGGCCCTGACAGCCTTCTCTTCTTAGCCATGCCTAACAAGCCAGGCAAGGGCTACCCATGGTGGGGGGTGGGGGGGACAGACAGCCATCTGAGATGTGGGGAGGTCACTGGGGTGAGTTTCTTCATAAAGACAATAGAGACCCACCCCAAGAGTCAGTGCCAGTGGTGGTCACCACCTTGCCTGGCTCACTGAAGACCTTCCAAGTCCTACTCTGAGGTTGGGACACCAGCCAAGGGCGGCAGCCCTTGAGCTCACAAGTGTGTAGGATTTGGGAAAAAATCAGAGAAGGGACTTCCCTGGCGGTCCAGTGGTTAAGACTCCATGCTTCCAATGCATGGGACCAGGATCTTAGCTGCTGGTCGAGGAACTAAGAACCCACATGCTACGAGGCATAGCCAAGAAATAAACATTTCTTAAAATTAAAAAAAAGAAAGAAGAAGGTACACATTAAAAAAAAATCAGGAAAAATTACATAGGTCTGGGGTAATGATGTTCCCGAACTAGTTAAGGGGTAAAATTGGCTATTCGCTCTTACCCAATGGATGGGATGCGAAGACACGTGGAAACAGTGGAAAAGGCCCTTGCTCCTTTGGGATAATGCCTGAAGCACTATGTAGGGAACCAGTGCCATGAATTTGGCTACAGGCTTTTGTTTAATACAGGTAACAAGAGAAGAGAATGAATACGACCTAAGTGAGGCTAGGGGACCATGTAGGCAGCAGCTGAATGCTTAGCTTAGACTGATGGGTTCTTGATACCGAGTTGTGTTAAAGGGGTGTGAGGCCAAGAAGTGCTGAAAACCCCTTTCTACCAGTGATTACTTTTCCCAAACTCAGAAAGCTCTGCCCCCAGGCACCCAGCCCGCATCTCATTCCAGCATCTCATTCCATCCCCAGGAAAAAGCTCCCCCGCAAGGCACCTAGCCCCGCATCTCAGCCCCAATGGTCTTATTTCCCACAGGCACAGCACAACTTTCACAATTTCCCTCTAGGTGGAAAAAGTTACGCCTGTACCAAATTCTTAGCAATACTCCACGGATGGCCAAAACCGAGAGGCTAAGAATGTTCTTAAGGTTTGTCTAAACTAGGAACGTTGCTATGGACTAGATTCCTAAACCGAGGGACTTGGCGTCCTTAAAATGTTGGCTCTTTACTCTTCTTTACAGGATGATTCCCTCTGGAGAACTGGGAGACTTATAAATGAAGAAAGTCTAATGAACTCCATCAAAGCCCATTTTAAGTTACAACTGCTCTGGAGTTCCTAAAATAAGCCCTGGCTACCTTATAGTTCAGCTGTGGTACATGCAGAGGAGAAGTCAGTCTAGGTTTGAATGGTTATACTGAGAGGATTTTTTAATTTTTTAAGGGAGTGAATACTTGCAGGACAAGTGTGGTGTGTGTATAAATATGCATGTGTGAATTCTTGATAGAATAAGTGGTTAATGGAAGCTCAACGGTAAACTTCTGGGTTTATTGTAATTCTCTTGGATTTGTGTTAAACATCTCTCGAAAGAAGCTTTGAAAATAAAGCTGGATACATCATGGACAATATTGATGAACGATCCTGACATCTAGATCTACACAGAAAGCTGTGCTCTGAAGGGATGTTGCTCTTTTAACATCTAATTGGGGGAGGAAAAATGCTTTCCCCTGGAAAAACCAAAGTACCAGGAGATGGAGGAAGGTGAGCTCCTGGCAGCTCATGCAATGGGAAGTCTGACCCTGAATAAACAGCAAATGCTGGCCCAGACACCAATCTCAACACCACCAACCTGTAAGATCCTGACTCTCTCACAGCACTTTGCACCAAGCACACCTATGAGAAGCCATGAATGAGAATGGAAGGTTTATGTGAAAACAAAGTTTTGTGAAATGAAACACTACCTGTTTATATGCCAAGTGATGTTTAAATCCCCACCACATTCCCTGAATAAGCCTTGCATTTTCTTCAGTGCCCAGAGGATGTATGTGTAAATCATGGAAAAGGAGCAGAGTGGGGCTGCGGGCGAGGGTGGAAATCAGCCCGTTCAACTGTCCCTCGAAAGATGCCCTGGGAGAGGAAGCCACTTACCCGGATCATCATCTCTCTTTCTATAATGCTGTCCTCCAGGGAGAACATTTCAGACACAGGTCTCTCCTTCACAGGCTCTTTCTTGACCCGCTCCTTCACACTTGTCAGGTCGGGCTCTGAGATGGATGGACCAAGAGAGGACCCGTTGATGGCCATCTGGTCAGCCCGGGAGATACTGATGGCCTTGGCTGGCCCCTGCCTCAGGACCCTGGCCCTGGCGATGGCGGGAGGAAGGCACACCTGGTCTTGCCCCAGCGCCCCGTTGCTCACACTTTTCCTGGGTCCGGGGTACTCCGGTGGGGGCTTGTTTGGAATGCGGGCTAAGGCGGCTTGTAGCTGGGCGCTGTACTCCATCTTCTCGCGGAGCGCAGGGATCTGGGGCACTGGGTCCGGAGCCTCCTCCTCTTCCTCCTCGCTCTCACTGCTGTGGATCAGCATCGTGGCATCTGAGAAAGTCTTCCTGTGGTGATACTCAGGAAGCTGGGGGACCTCGTGGCTCCCCGGCACCTCCTCGGGCGGCCCCGGCTCTCGTAGAGTGTTGCGGCGGGCCATGGGGATGTTGAGTGACTTCAAGGTCATGGCTTCCATGCCCCGCACCATGCTGCTCATCACCTCCAGGCTGTGGCGCTTGTGCACCGTGCCGTGGTGCTTGGTGGCTGTGAGGGGCTCGCTCACCTCCTGGAGAGACTGATGCACCACCGGGGAGCTGTCCTCCTGGAAGGTCTTCACGGACAGCTGCACTTTGCGAGTCACCAAGTCAGGGCTACTGCCGCTGACGTACTTGTGGCGGTGGCTGGCGAGGTCCGGGGTGCTGGTGGCAGGGCGGGGCCGTGGGTAGGGGGGTGGTGGCCGGAAGAGATAGTTTTTGAGCATGTGGGCCGTGTTGTAGTTATAGGTGCCCTGGAGCTGCATGTTGGCCAACTCCGGGGTGCTCACCGTGTGTGAGATGGCGCTTGCCCCGGGCTTGCTTGGCACCGTGGTATTCTTTGGGTTGATCTGGTCCGATGGACTGACCAGTTTGTTACCGTAGCCCCCCTGGGGCCCATAAGGGACAGTGTAGGGGTGCCTCTCCCGCATCTCGGGCTGGCTGTACACCAGATCCTCTGGCTGGTTGTAGGCGTGGGTGTTGATGATGTTGAGGTTTCGCAGGGACTGGCTCTGGCTGTCCGTGTGAACGACCCCCCTCTTCATCTGCCGCATGACTGTCTCATAATCGGGGGTCGGCCGGTAGGACGGCACGATGATGGCGCTGTGCCGGTGGCTCGGGATGTAGTCAGCCCGCATGATGTCACTCCCAGGGATGCTGAGGTTAGAGGACACGGGAGAAGCCTGGATGAAGCTTTGGGAGCAACTGAGGGAGTTGACGCTGTGAATGCTACACACACTGCCATTGGTGACGGTGCCATTTATATAACTTAAGTCCAGGCTGTTGTGCGAGTTGCAATACAAGGCTTCTTCATTCCCATGGAAGATGCTGTCTGCAAGAAGTCACACAGAGGCACATGAATGTCCACACCATCCCGCTTCAATCAAGTTCATCCTCACACTTACAGAAGTCATAAAAAGGGAAATCCCACGGTATCCACCCACATATTCCATGGAAAAACTGGTAATTTCTTGGGCAAGATGCCAACATATGGAAGGAACATTTTAAAGCACACTAAAAAGAAAAAGTGAATCTAAACGAAGAAACCTATGCACATACGGAACCGTTATCACCTGGGTTAAGTTCTTGATTTGGCCAAGAGCTTTTAAATCAGGCACCAACAATGGCCCTCACATTGGGAGACCTGTCCTCTTGTTCAGGGCTCAGTGACAGAACTGGATGTTTGGGCCAGGAAGTCAAGAACTTTAATGGGGCAATAGATTTGAAATTATTGAGTACTGGGAGCTGATCTTCCTGACTGCAACGGGAAAACTCCCTGTATCTGAGGGACTGCCGAGCCTCCGTCAAGGCACAAGGCAAATAACAGTCAGGATGTCAGCATGCGTGGCTGCTTCATTCTGATCAGCAACCAACGGAGAGCAAAATAAGAATCAGGAGGTTTTTTTAGCCACTGTCTAAAACCCTCCTCTAGAGTTGGTTTCATCACTGAGGTCAGTTTCACATGAAAATTAATAATACTTTAAAGTGGTACCTAAAGAGATAAAAAGCAGATTTCTAAAGTAAGGCCCATTCTGGGTGTCCAGTGTTCCTTTAACACACACACACACAGACACCCCTAGGCAGGCAACCTCTTGCCAACACACTTTTCTGTGGGCAAAGTATATTCATTTTTTACACTATAGATTTAAGCATGAGCAGAGTAGAAGAAAGCAAAGGCAGAAAAGATTAAAAAGCAGAAAAGGTGACAAAACACTTGGCTGCCTGAAGAGGAGGGGTGGGAACACAGACCAGATGAGATGATATAGGCAAGAAAAACTAGGAGAACATGTTGCATTTATCCACCTTAATGGGGTTTGGTGCCCTCCCATAGAAGCAGGGTAACTTTGCTAGTCTGCTTATAAAAAGTTGTGTTTTACTAAATTACATCATCTTGATTATCTTAGTCTCCATGGTCACATTTAGACAGTGCAGAAAGATTCAAAACAGCTAGCATATGATAACCCAGAAACAAATTATCCATTTACCATACTGTCAACATCCAATGTTTAATCCCATTCCTTTTTTGAGATACAGTTAGTGTAATGATTACAGAGCCTGGCTCAAGAGTCAAGACACCAATATTCGTATCCAAGCTCCCCAGTATCCTTTCTGTACCCCAGTTTCTGTATCTGTCAAATGGAAATAACAACAGTACGTATCTCCTAGGTTTATTTTGAGGATTAAATGAGACAATACAGTGCAAGTGCTCAGAACAAGTGCTTAAGGAGAGGAATTGCTCTATAAATGCTCATTCTCAGAATAATTATTATTGGAATGGGTTTTTTTACACACTTTGCATGGGAGTGTTTAGGGAGAAAAAGAGGAATAAAACAGTTTAACAAGTGCACTGAGAAAGGGGCCAGTGGGAGAGATCAGAAAGGAGAGTTAAAATGAGGGGCTGAGGTGAGGGGCTGAGCGCTTCCCTGGTGGCGCAGTGGTTGAGAGTCCGCCTGCTGATGCAGGGGACACGGGTTCGTGCCCCGGTCCGAGAAGATCCCACATGCCGCGGAGCGGCTGGGCCCGTGAGCCATGGCCGCTGAGCCTGTGCGTCCGGAGCCTGTGCTCCGCAATGGGAGGGGCCACAACAGTGAGAGGCCCACGTACCGTGAAAAAAAAAAAAAAAATGAGGGGCTGAGATTTTGTGTGTATTTCTTTCAGTTATTCTGGATGCCTGTGTTCTCTGTCACCTTGAAAACCTGCTTGACTGTTACCAGCTCTCTGACACTGACAAGGAGGGTGAAGAGTATTCTGTGGGGCTTAGCTGTCACTCTCCTCTCTATCCCACTTACAAGAAGGAAGAGGAGAAAGGAACTTGCTCACTGCCTTCCCCCAAGTCCCTTTGGAGTCAATTCTGGGGAAATTTTCCTCTCAGGGGTAAATGATATTCTATGCCTTTCACAAATCCAAGCTGTTGCCTGCTACCATTCAGACCATGACAAAGTTAAAATGAAAGTATCACGGTCACCCCCTCAAAAAAAGTCTCACTGCCCATCACCAGTTCTCAACTTTGCGTCTTAAGAAGGGACATCGGCAAGCCAGTTACCTTGAGAAGTGTGTGTTTCCGAGTAGTGTTCGCCACACTGGACGTGCATGGGAGGCAAGATGTACGGTTGTTGCCGGGGCTGAAACAGAGAACACAGCACAGGTGGGAGGCCTTGGCACAAACGGCCGTAACACGCACGAGCACCAGCGCGAGCACACGATGGCCCCCGTCGCTCACCCCGCCTGCAGGGAGGCACGCTGCAGATGCTCCGCCCTCCACACTCAACCCAACCCTTCCCTAAGCATCTGCACCCCGATCTCATCACCAAGCTTAGGACTGGAGAAACAAGAAGGGGGGAATGGGGAGGCTGGTTCAAGGTGAGAAAGAGGCTGTAATCAACACGAAGGCACCTATTTATAACGTATTTTCTAACACACCTGCAAGGCTCCCAATGCCTTTTTTAAAGGAATAACTCAGAAGATGTATTTTATTATGTTCCACCTAAAACATAATGAGAGTAAGGGGGAAGCCTGTTTCCTTCTATTCAAAATTGGGTCCCTCCTGAAGCCACAAGTTCGAACCCATCAGCATAGTTGTACCTAGGACCCTAGTTCACAGGGCCACATCAGCCTCAAATAGGGACAGGGGAGGGTTACGATGGGCCCACTTGCAAATTTATATAAAATCTGAAATGTGATCCCTAACAATGAGCGTGCAGGTCCCAGGAGCACTTATTGACCCTCCCATTGCAGAGGATCCAGCTCAACCATCTAGCTCTTCAGTGAGGACTCTTCGCCATAAGACTCTTAAAGATGGACATTTAGACTCAACCTGAATAACTCCGTGCTGCAGAGGAGGGTGAAACTTTTAGAGAACACACCAAAATGCTTAGAGAGCTTCACTAACTGGGGAGCTGAGAAAGGAAATATGATTAATGGCTAATACGGTCTAGAGCAAGTCATTTAACCTCAGTAGGTCTCAGCTCCTGTCACTCAAATCAGTCTCCTCCCTCCAACATTATCCATTTTATTCACATATTAGGGTTCCAGGTAAAAATGTGTTTGAAGGAAGAGTTTTGATATTAAAAAATAAACTTTAAGCTTGTAAACCACCAGACAGGATGATCTCTTATATTTCTATTTGATTATTTTAAAATTAATCTTATAGATATTAGTTTAAATGTTACTGCTTTGGGACAGAAGCTGAGATCAAGTCAAAAAAAAAAAAAAAAACCCCACAAAGCCAGCAGGGGTCACACTTTCTCAGTATTCCTCAACAGAAGAAGAACACTAGGCAGAGTCCGAGGCTGGGCAAATAACTCATCTACTATTTCCTTTGCTACAAATAATGTTTAATCATCCAAGGGGCAAATAAAGAAGGTAGTGAAGACAAGAAATCCAAAAATTAAAGAGAATCAGGGTAGAAGAAATAAAGAATTGAAATTAATCTAAGAAAGTAGTTCAGAGTATCAGCTCTTCTAAATATTCCCAAATCTCTCTTGGCTGGTTTTTGAGTAGCAATTTAAAAATATTTTTCCTCTTTTTGATAATACGTAATTCAACTCAATTTTTCCATGATTGGACAGACAGTTTTTAGGTTTAAAAAAACAAAACAGAACAAAACAGTAGGGAGGGATTCATACAAGGGAACAGAAATATACAGCAAGGCAAAGTTGGCTCACCTCTGCCTTCTCTTGCTCTTATTTAAAAAAAACAAAGAAAAATCCTGTAAGTAGGTGACTGTTTATGAACTGGCATAAGTCTGTAAGCAATACAAGTGAGAAATAGCAATAGCTAATCCTCCAAACACCATTTCAGGATTATTTATTGTCTCTTTATATATTTCAACATATTATTCTGTTTCTTTCCAGATCTGCTAACGCAAAAACAAATTAGATGCCACAATATAGGAGCCAGAAGGGCAAGAGAAAAACAACAATTAGAAGCCCTTGTTATCAGCCAGGAAGCCCAAAGGAGACAATGTTCTCTGGTTTTACTCTCACTCATCCCAAGGAACTCTTGCTGAAATGGTTTAATCCTAAGGGGCAGAGGAAAGGGAGAAGCCAGGAATCTGGCTTCCTGTAGATTATCTTCATCCAAACAAAACAGGAAAGCCTCTGTATCTTCTCTAGGTAATTAGGATGAGATCAAATCACAAGATAGCCCTAAAACACTTTGCTTCCCCTGGTGTTTCATGGACACAAGTGAACATTTATCTCACTAGTAAAGACATGTGGACTTTAAGGAAGGGAAAAGGAAAATAATATCAAAAAAGGAGAAGAATTAGGAAACCAGTGCCATGAACAAATCTATTGGTACTTCAGGGGAGAAGCCCAAAGCAGCCCTCTACATCTCCAAGGCAAAGACCTCTTGTGAGATGTTGCGCATTAACAGAGAGATTAATAATATTCACATGGGTTTGCAGGAATTATCAATATTATGTGATATGATGACCAAACTCTAGAATTCTAAGAGTTCATGTCAAAGCATTTTCCAGAAGAAAAAAAAAAATTCCTAAAACAGTTCCTTTTAAAAGACAAGTGAAAGATGTGCTATAGGATATATATTGTGTATAAAGAAAAATTCAATTTTATTCTCCCATCAACTCAAAGGAGCTGTTCAACCTACAAACATTTAAAGGTCACATGTTTATTCTGATTTTGTGTAAAATAAATCATAATCTAAAATAATAGAATTATGACGTAAAACAAGTAGACATTTTAAAGGAAACTCTCCCACGTCTTGCTATATCATCCTTAAGTAATTCCCAAAATAAAACACAGTCTAAGACAGAACACATGCATTGAAATGAGTTGTGTTTCTTTATTCACATGATTAGTAGAGCAGTTTTTTTAAAAAGGCTAATGGTAGGTAGAAAAGTGGATCAACTCAAATTCTGTTGGCCTTAAAATTAGAAAATTAATTTTAATTTTCTTCCCCACTGAACACTCTACCTAAGACCATCAATTAGACTCCTTCAATTTTTGCTCATTTAAAGTAGACATTTTCTGACTAGTTTATTAAACTCTGTCTATGACAATGAATATAAAAGAATTTGTGGAGATTATAACTGAAGACATGTCTATATGCAAAAATCAGAAATAGTGGATAAAGATAGATAGATAAAGATAGATAAAGCAAGTGGAAAAAAACACACAGTAGGTTGCGTGCTCAAGGAACATGGTCTCATCAGCCCAGACTAAAATTCATGGGGGTGAACCCTGAGTCACACTTAGAAAAGTGACGGACATGGGTGGGCACAAGAGGGACAAAATGGGTGTGCATCACACCTGCATAGCAGACTGATACCCTTCTGTGTTCTCACCATATCTCGCCTGGTCATGAGGTCATGACCTAGTCATGATGACCTAGTCATGATGCCTTAGTCATCCCTCTCCTCAAGTTAACAACAAAGGGACACTCACACCCCGACAGTCAGAGGACTTGATAACTGAAGATTTCATACATACCAGGGAGGACCGGCTCCAGGTGGGCTGGCGTCTGATAGGGGGTGGAGAATTTGATTGTCTACATGAAAAGTTGGAAAAAAATGAGGATGGTTATGATTATTTACCATGTACAAGAAGACCAGATAGACAAGAGAGGGAGAAGAGGGGAAAGGAGAAAAGATGAGTTAAGAATTACAGCAAAACATAAACATTTTCTATTTCTGGGTGCTGAAGCTAAGAACAATTTCGATTTCTTTTTTGTTCTTTTTTTATTTTCAAAATGTCTGGAATATATGATACTTTTATAATATGTTTTACAAAGTAATATTAGAAGAACGAGGCTTATTTCTAAAGACAAATTATAAGGGAAATAAAAATCAACAACAGTCTTTTAGAGGTTAGAGAGTGGAGACCTCTGGAGAAGGATGCTGTTCAGATGATGCTGATTTCATAAAACTCCAGAGGGCTATCCCAAGCCTTCATGTAGCCCATGCTGAGGCTCTGAAACTATCAATATATACAGAATTTACTGTCTATGTGGGGTAGGGGGTATGCTTTTTAGAGAGTCCCAGTTTTTATCAGATAAGAGGTTAGGAACCTCCCATACATGGTTATGAAGAAGAAAGGAATGATTATTACAGAAGTAGAAAGGAAAACAGAATTTCCTTAATTTTCAGTCTAATATGTGAAGCTCACTCATATATGTGATGCTCATTCATGTAAGCAGAAAAGGCCACAAAAGAAATACAAATACTCAGAACATTTTATGTTAAAGCCACTTGCTAAGAAATGATCAAACCAGAAGACTACAGTGAAGACTACACTTCTCAAAATAGTTTTGTTTTTAAATTCACCTGACAGAAGTCAACTATAGAATTCTTGTTAATGTCAAAGACACCCCAACAAATCAAAGGCAATAGCAGAGAACTGCAAAGATGTGACCTATAGGGAATCTGTTCAAAAGAATGGTGTGTGTGTCTATGCGCGCATGCGTGTGTATGCACGTGTGTACCTATAACAGATATGGTGGCTTAAATTGCTGCTCTCTAACTAGTGCTCTTCTGATTTACGTTTGCAAACTTTGCTGGCAGACCTAATACTATATAGTCATCTCTTGGTATCCAAGGATGATTGGTTCTAGGACCCACCTCGGATACCAAAATCCATGTATGCTCAAGTGCTTTACATCATCTGGCATAGCATTTGCATATAGCCCATGCACATCCTCCCACATACTTCAAATCATCTCTAGATTACTTATAATACCTAATACAACGTAAAGAGCTGCAGTTCATAGTGAATTCAAGTTTTGCTTTTTGGAACTTTCTGGAATATTTTTAAATATATTTTGATCCACGGTTGGTTGAATTTGCAGATATGAAACCCACAGATACAGAAGGCCAACGTACTATCAAATATACTTTCAGACTCTGACAGTGGCCAATGGCAAAGACTGGTTTGAAAGAGCCTCCATCACGTAGAGAAAAAAGTCTGTCAGGACCTGATGCTCCAGTTCTAAAGCAGCACCTTCTTCAGCAGGAACTGCTCTAGGACAGTATTTTCACACTCTTGCATGTGTCCACTGGGGAAGTGGGAAAGCAGTTCTTCTCCTGCATTTACAGCCCGAAGTTCTTTGAAACAAAAGTAAGCACCTTGGGCGTCCCAACTGCTGACGTACTCCGCTGAGGAACGTCTTTTGAAGGCAACCAAAGGAAAGGCTATGATAGTGTGAGCCCGGCACGCTATATCCAAGGTCAGGTCACAGTGAAGTTCCCTCATCAGACTCCCTTTATCATCTTTATTTCCAAATTAAATTGAAAAACACACACATGGATTTGTGACATCTATTAGCGTCTTCCAAGCCTTCCTCTAATTACCCTGGCCTCTCATTTACAGGCGGGTGACATGACCCAGAAGCACACGCAGGGTCAGCCAACTGTGTGAGCAACACAGGGCTGAGGATGACAGCGGCTTCCTCTCTTTCAAGTTGGCTCGTCACTCTGCTACCTGCTTCTGAACACACTCCACATCTGACAGAAGGGGCGCCCCGGCAAATTGGGAACCGCTCGGTTCCTCCAAACTCATGGCAGAGGTTGGAAAGGCACTGATGTCGGCCAATCCGTTCAGGAAGTCAAGCATTCGCAGTCAATTTGCAAATCATTTTCTCCCTAGGCATGTAGACTACACAAGACAGTCTTCGTCATTAAAGCTCTTTCCCTCCCGCCCGGCTTTAACTTGCCCCTTTAGCTTCTACAAGGAATGAGGAAAAAGAGTCAGTATAAAAAGCGATCTACACCATCCCTAAAGCACAAGAATTTAAGCTGATCCAGGGAGAGGGTGGACAAGATGTTTACTTACTCAGTGCAGATTTTGTTTTGTTTGTAAAACTTGTGCCGTGTAGCAAACAATCGAGATATATACTTGGCATTTTCGATATCATCCTTGGAGAAGAAGAAACAGGGGAAAAATAAACGTTTGTTTGATTGTATTGGGCTGGCCAAAAAGTTCGTTCGGGTTCTGCCGTACAACCCCGAAGGAACTTTTTGGCCAATCCAAATATATGCATTTCACTAGGATTCCTCTGAGCAGGGACACGTCCCTTCCTCCCTTCATGTCAAGCACAAAATAACCCCCTGAGCCAGAAACCAGTGTGCTGAAATTCAGTGGCGGTCATGCCTATGAAGCCCACCCAAGGATGGCAGACAATACTGTCTGCTAAAGAATCCTTTATGCTCAACGCGCTGGGGTTACACTGATGATCTGGCGTGTCTTTACATAATGCTAAACCAAGTGCTTTAAAAATCAGTAAATGAATCAAGGCAGAGCCTAGCACGAACGCCAAGCATCATTACATGGGAGGCAGGGAGGTGCAGGGAGTGCCCTGGCTCTCAAATAGGCACTCAACAGAAAGGCAATCACCCAGTTTGCTTCAGATCAGCCTTGGACTATGATGGCAAAGAAAATCCAAACCAGTCAGTAAAAGAAAATACCATGCAATATCATCAGGGGTGACTAGTCAAGGGCATGCCAGACAATGGGATCCACCACAAATAAGGCTGGTGGAGGAACCCAAACCCTAGAGACAAAACTCAGCTTGAAACCCCAGCATTGTGAGCATGAAGTCCCCACCACCTTCCAGAAATGAGGGAGGACAGCACTGGGCAGGTATTGGAAAGTTATGGGTTCAACAGAATACTTATTCTCTCATGACATGGAGAGCGAGGAAAAGATATTATAAGTTGAGAAGACAAACAGCAAGCTGCCTGTGGGACCCTGCCTTCACCTGTCCATTTTGCTTACCGTGTGAAAGAGGGCAGTCTCCTCTTTGCTGATGAGCTCCACCAGGATAGTTGACTTGTTGTGAGTGATATTCCCCATGTCATTCCACCTGCACAGAAGAAAGCCAACGGCGTTTGCCCAAAGACTTTCTAGGCATTTATGACAGCATAGGAGTGTCACCTGTTATTACTCAGTCTCATTTTACAAATTATGATTTAACCATATTTTTAAAAGCTAAACGTCCCTCCTCTCAAAGCAGAAAAGGAAATAAAATGCAACACGCATCTATTTAAATAGCTAAAAATCCTATGTAAACGACGTCTAGATATTGCTGTTAATAAAGTACACTTTCCTTTACGACCTAGGAGGAAACTATGCCAGAGACTTCCACTGCCTTGGTTTTCACACTTCCAAATGGACAGAGCATTTCCCGTGATCCCCGTTTTCAATGCTGGAGGGGGATGTCATTTAAAAGTCATGTGTGGAATTCCCTGGTGGTCCAGTGGTTGGGACTCCGTGCTTTCACTGCCAAGGGCCTGGGTTCGATCCCTGGTCGGGGAACTAAGGTGCCACAAGCTATGCAGCGCGGCCAAAAAAAAAAAAAATCATGTGTCTCCAGGAATCTAGGCTGAAGAATGCACAGAGGTTCTGTGTTGCGATGTACACTACAGATTTGATCATGCCACTTGGAAAAAATGTCTAGGGAGTGTTTAATGTGCCTACATTTCTGTGATCTAAACACACACACACATTTCCTTCCCTTTCCTCATGGAGATCTTATCTAAAATGAGATACACAGAAAGAACCACCAGACAAGGGAAGGTAAGCTCCTGCTTCCCATTCTACTTGGAGCCAGTTTCTAATCATCTCTTACACTACCTACCCTTCACTCTGCTCCCCGACCTATAATTCCCTGCCCACCGCCTTCTCCCACCGTCCTGCTTTTGCTCATTACACTTCTGCCTCTGCCTGCATGATTCCTTTAAGACTCAGAAGAAGTCACTTTCTCCAGGAAGCCTTTCCTCAGCCCCAAGCACCCACACGCCAGGAAAGAGCCTAGTGTAGTCCTCTATCAGTCACCACATTGTATCACAACTGTTCATGTCTGTGACCAGATCCCTAACTAAACCAAACTCGATCATAGGCCCTCGTGCCCCGGGCAGAGATTCTGCTTTCTTCACCTCTGTATTCCAAGCACCAAGTACACCTGGCACACAGCATACAATAGATGCTTGCTGAAATAATGAAAAGTAATGAGGTTGTCTCGCATCTGTATAGAGTACCGTTCTTTTATCAACTCTCTTAGGTAGACAAGGCGGCTATTTACGTTCCACCCTGGAGATGAGGCAATTCAGGCCAAAGGGGATGACTTAGCCTCACTCACTCTGCTCATCAGGGACGGATGAGTTCTATACCTTCTAGGTTTTCCTCCGATCAGCTTTCCGTTACACCAGTACCACCTGTTTTTACATACATCTACAGGTGTTCTGCACAGCTGTCTGCTGACTTACGATTCCATTAGATCACATCTATGTGGACTCACAGCTATGTGCTCCTTAGTGAAGGTCTCAAGAGATAAGAGATATGTGGTCTCCTCTAGCTCCATTCCCTCAAATCAACTGCCAAAATTCTGGGTCCACTCCTGACTCCACCATATGACTTCACCTTAGTGGCACAATTAACATGACACTGTAGTAGAAGTAAATTTCCATCTTGTAAGGGTTTCAAGGCAAGGGCTAAAGGAAGCAGTCTAGAAGCAGTTCCTAAGGAAACTGAACAAAACCTGTGAGGTGCTTATGATCAACAAACTTTCAAATTGCTATTTTCTATTTAATCTAGATAGCCAGAATCCAAGATGTGTCTGCTTCTCTTCTCCAGACTCAAGCACTGATTTAGCCACAAAGAACTGTGTGGGACAAAATGCCTGGATAGCTTTACATGGGCATAAAAGTGTATAGTTACAACTCTGCACATATTTATATATTTTGTTTAATTTGTTGTAGGTATATGAGTTGACTGAATATGTCCAATAGTCAAAAAGCTTATTCTGTAGCTCCAAAGAGCTCTCTCCCCACTCCTGTTTCAATAATGTCTCTATTCAAAGAGCAAGAGAAAATAAATGGACAAAAATAATGGCAGGGTGGGGACCTAGGAAAATAAAAGCCAATTAGGAAGCTTTTAGTGGGAAAACTTTTTCAAAATGACCTGCAGTAACTGCTGATCCAGAAAATACACGGCTGGCCAAGAATTCACTTCCAGAAAGTGGACCGTGCTTTGCCTCTAAGATCTGTCTTTGATCATCTGCCCTGCACGTGCAGCTCTGCCTATCAGATGCACACAAAGGAAAGCTGTCTTTCCGGTAAATAATAGGCCATACTGCCCTCATAAATGAAAGCAAGCATGCAGTTTTTCGGATTGTTGATACTAAGACGGGATCTGTGGGCACCCATACAAGCAAGCTCATTGACATGTAATGCAGGGGACACCCTGCCACTTCCCTATGCTGCTTCTACTCACGTTAAATGGAAAAGAAGGTTGAAGGGTCAAAATAATAAAAAGTACCCAAGTCCTTTCAGTTATGATAACAAATTGATTGCTTTTTCAAAACAGACTTTCACAAATAGACCTCTTTCGTTAACAGAAAAATTAGTTTGCACTTTTCTGGCACATGTGGTTAGGTAGAGGGTTCAGGGCAATGGAAGGAAGCCAGTGTGGATTTAATGACTGGTCATGGGTAATCGAGGCAAAGGTAATCCCATGGGGGCCTGACTCATGGAAGAGCCCATCTCCAACCAGACTCATAGAGTTTTGTTCCACTCTTTGGCTCAGTGGCGGTTCAGCTACGCATTTCTTGGGGTCAGGTGGAAAGAAAGAACATCCCCCATCCCCAAACCAACCCCCAGGGAAAGTGAGATGAATTTCTCCATAACCACTTAAATCCTGCAGAGGGGGCGGATCTTATCAGAGTTGAGAAAAGCTCAACTCTGATCCATGGTCTGCCTCTTAACTCATCCGTATAACGTTCATACTCCATGGGGTTTGCTAAAGCACCTCGAGGGGAAAAAGGAGAAAGACAAATCAGACTACCTGTATATTACTGCTTGTCTTCCAATTCTGTTTCTCACGAAAATCCCCATAAAGAAAATGCCCAGGTGCACACTGTTTCCATGATTGTCCTGCATAAGATCAACAAAAGATCGTTGTGATGAAACAGATCCCCAGCAGTCTGGCAGCCTACCCATGGGACCACACCCCGTTTCTCGCCCATACGTGGAATGAATGAATCATAGAACGGAATGGGGTCAGAAAAGCCACTAGGTCCGAAGGGACGCATCGCACTGTACATCCTAATAGACTACATAGATACCTTTTTTTTCTTTCATCTCAGTTTGTCGCAATACATTTCCTGTTTAAGAAAGAATTTTAGGATTTTCTCAGATTTGTTGGCAGTTAAGATTTTCTCTTTCATGAATATCTATTAGTATCTTTTCTAACCCTAGTTTTTGGTTTTTTAAATCAAAATTATACATGCACATAGTTTGATTATATCTGCATACTGCATATGTGCAATTATTTACGCACACAGTTTGAAGAACTGAATCCTCTTTAGATCTTATTTAAAAGCAGCCTTGGACCCACCATTTCCTCTCTCTTAAAGGCATCCACTTCCACCACTTAAAGCCCTAGAGTGTGTCTATTTGCATCCACCATGCTTGGCCTTCCAATTTAGAACCTCATGTTCCTCAGTTCTGGGATATTTTCTCAAATTACTACCTTCTGTTTCCCCTTTTCACTCCTTTTAGAACTCCCACTGTTCAGATGTTGGACATCTGGGCTGGCCCTCCAATTTTATCTCCTGCCTTCCACATTCCATTACTTTGGGTTTTTTTGGGTGAGATTTCTCCTGATTTAATCTTCTAACCTATCTATTAAGTTTTCCATTTCTGATATCATATTTTAAATTTTTGAGAGTTCTTTTTTATTTGCCGAATGTTCCCTTTTAAAAGCACTCTATTCCTTCAAGAAGGTAATATATTTTTATTTTTTATCCTTGAGGCTCATAGGATGGTATTTTGGGCAGGGGGCCCTTCACCCTGCAGACTCTCTGCCTCTTTCACACTGCTTCATTCTCATTGGGTTGGCCTCTATTGTTCCTATTAGGGCATCATGGGGGTTGATGATGCTCGGCTGTCTATTCACATTCCAGGGTGGGATGCTAAATGCTGGTTGGGACCTTTGTGAGCACAGGAAGGGCATGTGGATGATAGGCTTCACTGTCGGGCAACCTGCTGGGCCCTGTCTGGGGGAACCCAGAGGTCTTCGGGCTGGTCTCTTGGTCCAGTCAGGTGCCTCCAGTCTCCCGCCTGGAAGAGTATAACCCAGCTGCCAGTGTTCTTGAGAGCAGAGTGGGAGCAAGGCTCGGCATCCAGGGAGTAAACTGTCACCCAGCCTCCTGCTTTCACTCGGGGGACAACCTCTTTGTGGAGTAAGTGGAGGGCCATGCCCAACTAGGCCTAAGATGGAAAAGATAAACCCCTACCTCCCTCAGAATACTTGATCCCACTTAAGACACAAAGATGACAGTGTCCCTTCTCAGGGACCTCTTCTCAACCCACCTCCCAAAGCTTCCAATCAAGTAGGCGTCTTCTAACAGAGAGAGAGAAAGGGAAAGACAACTGCTGATGGCAAAAGCTGAGACAGAAAGAACTGGGAAGGAAAAAAGGGCCTTGGGGACTTCCCTGATGGCGCAGTGGTTAAGAATCCACCTGCCAATGCAGCGGACATGGGTTCGAGCCCTGGTCTGGCAAGATCCCACATGCCACGGAGCAACTAAGCCCGTGCGCCACAGCTACTGAGCCTGCGCTCTACAGCCTGCGAGCCACAACTACTGAGCCTGCACTCTAGAGCCCACGAGCCACAGCTACTGAGCCTGTGCTCTAGAACCCGTGAGCCACAACTACTGAATCCTGCGCAACTAGAGCCCGTGCTCCGCAACAAGAGAAGCCCCAGCTCGTCGCAACTAGAGAAAAGCCCACGCATAGCAACGAGGACCCAACACAGCAAAATAAATAAATAAATATTTTTAAAAGAGGGCCTCGGTGATTATGAGAAGTTCAAAGGTAAGCTGTATTACAGAAAAATCTGTGAGGGAAAGGAAGACAGGTGAAGTAGAGACGGGAAGAAAAAGGAAAATTCTGCAGAAAGACATTTCTGGGCATGTTGCCAGTAGGTGGGTGCAGAGGCCTGGTGGGAGTGGATGGGGACATGGGAGGAGCAGGCCGCCAGGGTGGGACAATGGAAAAAACACAGAACGGATACCCGTCAGAACAACTTAGCCAAGGATTGAGGCTCCAGACTCTCCATGACCCATTCCAGAAGCTCCGTCCCTCCATGCCCACGTGCTCGGACAGTACAGGAGGACGCAGGCTGCGGCCAGCCCTGTGTTTGTGGAGGGGGAGGGGCAGACCTGTCAGGAAATGGAAGGGACCCCCGCCCTGAGCCTTGAAAATTTTTGAGAAACCACTCATGGAAAAACCCACACTACACATAAAGGTTCTTCCCTGGGACATATCCATAACACACTTTTTAAACGTTACTTGGTCAAGAAGGACCTGTACTAACCCAAAGGGACCCCAATCCCCATGTGCAGGCTGCCCCTGCATACTTTCCTGGTGGCTTTTTCACTTAGAGCTGACCCCATCACTGCTCACACGGGTACTGCTGCTCCACCCATCATCCTTGGGTTGCCAGGAATCATGTGGTCTGTAGGTGGTCACCTGAGTCATGAACAGATATGTGGCGGAGGAAGAAAAAAAGCAGCAGCCCAGCTGAGTTACACCCACTGGCAGTGAGTCAGCCGTGCCTATCTGCCCACTCGGACTAAGCTCTGGTATCTCCCTTGTACTTTTCCCACTAAAGGACAGACTAGAAAGCACATCAGAACCAAGCATGGTGGATTTCAACACTGTCTCCACTGCCTCTATTTCCCACAGTTCAGAATGACTAAAGACAACACAAGCAAATGACCACCATGACAAAACCTCCAACTTCCAGGGCCTGAGAAGTCAGTTTTCTAGAAGTGGAGAAAAGTTTACTGTGATTTTCCAAAATGTCATGGAAGTGGGATGCAGATGGCTTCATAAGGTATTACTGCAAGGAAAATGGATTACAACCCTATGAAAGGCAGCCATTAGAGGAGCAAAAGAAAATTAAACAAATCTGAAAAAGAGCCATTTAGCCTTTTTTGCAAGCTGCGGACACCCTGCTCGCTTCTACTTGATACACATGGGCAGTTCTCATTAAGGCAAATTGCAAGCGTGCAACAGAGGGGGAACAGAACACTTATACAACAGCCAGCGGAGCCAGTCTGGAGTGAAATGTTTATGCTGAAATTGCAGGCATCTCCCAAATTGCCGAGATGTGCCAGTTGCTTTAGGTTTCTGATAAAACTCTAACTTTTGTAAAGTGGGTCAGCAGAGAGAGGAAGATGAGTTTGGATGATGGGCTCAGCTCTGTAAATGACCTTGCACCATGACCCCCCAACCGCACCCAATTCAGGAGGTGGATTTGTTGCAAAGGATGGGATGTGCTGTAACCGTTTCCTAGGCATAGTTTCCAGACAACACCAAAGGGGCTGGGAACCCACAACAGAGGCTCTGTAGAGCTGGAGAAATAAAGTATGATTGCATACAGGAAATGTTATTCTTCCTCACAAACAGTTATCACTGCATCAGCCCAAAGAAGAGAAAAGAAAAGAAGCACGGGCAAGAAAACTGCTGGGGAGGGTCTGTATTAAGGCACGCATGATGTTTGCTCCTTGTCCCACTGGAAGGCTGGATGTGGCTTCGATAAATTCTTGGTACCAAATGGGCTGGTGTTTGGTACTCAGAAGGTTGTCTTACAAATGAGATATTCTGCTGAAGAAAGCTTCAAACTCTCTCTGTTACGAAAAAGGGTTTGCTTTACCTAAAGTAAACTGGACTTGCCAGCTAATGCCACGTAGCAGTAAGAAAGCCGAGCCTTCTGGCTCTCTGCTCTCAATAAACACTGGTTTTTCCAAATGCCTGTGCTGTTCTGAGATGGCTGAAGCAAGGAGAGGGTACGCTACCTTCACAGGGAAGATTTCCTGTCCAAAGCCATCCAAACGTTCCACCTCATTGATGTACATAAGCTCAGCTTCTGCTGGCAGGATTCCACTAAAATCAAAAGAGCATCAAAGGAGGAAATGGTTAAGAGCAATAAAGTCAGTGGAAAATCCTACCCTCCTGGTGGCAAATTCCAGAACTGTGGTTTTAGTTCTGGGAAAAGCCATTGTCACCCAACCAACTGTGCAGGCACGGTGCATTACTAAGTAATGCATTAACATATTCCTCAGTAGCCTTTTACTCAACAGGGAATAATAAGAGGAAGGCAAAATATTTAATTAAGAGCCACAGCCCTATAAACACTAAATAATTATTCCAGACATCCTGGTGAATAATGCTGCCTGCTTTAAAAAAAAAAAAAAAAATGTATTTTTCTCCCACCTGGGAAAAAAATCTCCACTGTTAAAAAAGGAAGAAGGAAAAAGGAAGAAAGGCAAAAGTTTCTGAGGATGACATTTTGGGAGCCAAGTAACCAAGATAAGAGTCTAGGACCACTGCACATGTCCCAGAGAGAGCTCCACGTAGCCCTGATCAAGCTCTCAGGGATGCCTTAAATCTCACTCTTTTCCCTGCTGACCTTGACTTTCCCACCCAAAGCAGCTCTTGAGGTATGCACTCAGCCCAAGCAGTCCCAGGCTTCCCAGGTCTGGCAACAGTTTTAGGAAGGTCACAGAGAGGAATTCCTCAGGCCAACATGTGGGCCAACTGGTGTTAAAGAAAAAAAAGGAAAGAGGAAAGAAAAAAAAAAAGAAAGGGAGGGAGGAGGAAAAAACAAAAGGGAGAGAGAGAAAAAAAGAAAGGGGAATGGTAGCAGTTTTCAAATCTACATGCACTCTCAGAACAGAGCTGAATCACTTGCTACAAGAAACAGAACTGTGTTGACTCAAGCCGGGCTTGCGGGGAGGGGCCAAATGTCTCCTGCCTCGGACAGGACGGTGGCCACGTGCTGAACCTGGCAGCCCCCGACTTACCTGTGGGCTTTGTGTTCTTGGGCCACCTTCTGTGTCAGCTCCTCCAGAACAGCTTCTTCCAGGGCCAAATCCTATCAAAATGGAAAGCAGTTAAGGTCACTTGCTATTTTGCTTGCAAACCTTAGAAGCTCTCTTTTTTCTAGAAGTTGTTCCTGATTAGCTTCACTTCCTCAGTCTCCCTTGACTCCTTTGACTTAAAGGTGGTCATTTTTAGGACAGAGGTTCATTTTTACTTTTGTAACAGGGCTCTCCACTATAACAGGCTATTTCAAGGCATATTTGGGGTTGCCATCTAAATTCTGGAGGATCTGGGAATAGCTCTTTTTTCATTTACCTTCTTCCCTATCTGCCTGCCTCTTGGACTTTTATTAAAAATGCTTTGTAAGAAACAGAAACAGACTCACAGACTTAGAGAACCAACTTATGGTTACCAGGGGGTAGGGTGGGGGGGAAGGGATAGTTAGGGAGTTTGAGATTGACATGTACCCACTGCTATATTTAAAATGGATAACCAACAAGGACCTACTGTATAGCACAGGGAAACTCTGGTCAATATTATGTAACAGCCTAAATGGGAAAAGAACTTGAAAAAGAATAAATACATGTACATGTATTGAATCACTTTGTGGTACACCTGAAACTAACACGACATTGGTAATCGACTATACTCCAATATAAAATTAAAAGTTAAAAAAAATCCTCTGTAAGTGCTTATACGTTTTTAACAATGAGGATATACAGGCAAATGAGTTTCCAGGTCATCATCCCTTCCAAAGCGGAGCCCAAGAAGGGACTGTGCCTGGCCTTTTTATCCACCAGCACAATCCCAGCAAACTAATTCAGAGCCACCTAAAGTCAGAGCTGGCTCATTCAGAGACCAACTGATGGGGCCTTGGGAGCAAAAGAGGCCACGACAGCTCAACCGCCACAGCGGAGCTCCAGAAGGTAACAGGTGGGGAGCTGACCAGCCGGTGTCTTGACCAACTGAATCCCAGGCCCCTGGACCCGTGCTGTGCTGGCTCCCACGGGATTAGAGTCAACTGGACACATTGCTTCCCAACTCCCCTTCAATGACGGCGGGAGTAGTTAAAGGGCTTGTTAAACATTTAGCAGGAAAGTGAGATGGAGTCTGGAGGAATACATCCAAGGCGGGGAGACCAATCAGTTCCTGAGACACCGACAGGCATGGAGATTCTATAGCTCATCCCATCCCTTTCGGTGGCTCCGGCCTAGATGCCTCTGCCCTTCCCAGGTGCAACTTCCACGCCCCCCAGGCTGGTGAGCACCAAGGAGGGCACAGATGTGCTCCGTCTTCCTCTGAGCTCCAGAGGGGGCGTTAGAAGGGGCTCCGAGCTGTGTGTCCCGGTGAGCCTTCCAAGGCTCATCAAAGACACTTGGGGGGGGGGAGTGATGTTTTCACAGAAAACATCCAAAACGCCTCATTCCCTTGGTTCTAAAATATCATTTATATAAAGATTACGTCCAATTTAACAGCTTTTCATGAAACATTACCCCCCAAACTGCAAGAAACATCCCATCTCAAACGATGCAACTGGAGAAAATCAGTATTTCTTAAAGCTGGAACATGCGAGCCTAACTATATACTGGAAATTCTATAGCTCTGCAGATGGTCCTGAGAAACCTTAGAGAAGACGGAGGGAATTGCTGGCAGCCCTCATTTTTCATGTGTTACTGATTAATTTGCTGTTTTCTGTTTAGCCATCCACTGAAACAACTCAAGTCCATGATAGGAAACAAGCTCGATGTTTTCAGTTTTATGCTGTGGAATCACAAAGATGCCACGTGGCTTAGGAATCCGGCTGTGTCTGTGCATGTAGGTACCGAGTATTAGGAATAACTCAATATTAATTTTGGAAAGCTAATAAAAGGCATGTGGCAATAGAATAAAATAAAGATAACTGAAGATCAAAAAGTGCTCCAATAAACTGCTGTTTCCTACTTTGAAAGAAGAAAAAGTCCGAAGGGACCCCTCTACTATTGTACTCAACCCCTCCGCCTCCATCTGTGTCTGGGGCCTCCCTGAGGTATGTGGTCCCACCACAGGGCCAGGCGAGAGTGGCTGCGCTCGGATGAAAAATGGCAGAGAGCGAGCCTGCACACAGCTGCACACCTGGGGAGCGCCCTGTGTACTTAACTTTGTTCTTTGCTCGGCTGCAGAAATGCCATTTGACAAATTCGGTTACTTTATGAGATCAAACACAGCCATTCATCCCATCTTCCCTCCCCCACCAAAGGAATGCATTCTTCCCTTTGAAAGCTCTAGTGGAACCAAGCAGAAAGTTTGCAACCTTCCATGGCTCCCCACTGCCTATTCAATTAGGTCAACACCTGGGCCTGGCATTCAGACCATTCTTCAGTGTGACTCAGCCGTCCCTTCAGACCTCTTCTCTCAAGGGTTCAAGACCTCAGGCCGACTCTTCCTAACACAAACCGCTTTCACGTCTCACCCCATCTTTCAGGTCCTGATGCACCTACCACTCCCTGGACAGGGCTTCCATATTCTCTCACGTGGGACAGAAGCCTTTCCCCCTCTGGACCTACCTCTTCCGCCCTGTGTGTCTCTCTTAGAGTTCTTACCATGGTCTACCTATTGTCTTTCTTACATAGTTATTTGGACACTCATCTTACCCTTTATCGTTGTCTCCCTCCCTCTACTAGATGACAGGCACCTAAGGTCAGCAAGCAGCAAGCCTCCACACTGCCTCCAGAGCCCATCTCAGGGCTTTGAACAATGTCAGCTTATAAACTCTCAACATACAGTAGACGATCAATAAACATTGACTGAGCTGAGCTGAGCTGAGCTCAATATGCAACGTGTCAGTTTCATATTGTCAAGCGAGGGTTTGTTTTTGTTTTGTTTTAATTTTTATTGGTGTATAGTTGATTTACAATGTTGTGTTAGTTTCTGCTGTACAACAAAGTGAATCAGTTGTACATATACACGTATCGACTCTTTTTTAGACTCTTTTCCCATATAGGCCATTACAGGGTATTGAGCAGAGTTCGAGTTACGCGAAGCCGCTGAATGATAATTTATGCACTCTGCTTGTCCTCTGTCTGCTCACATTTCAAAGGGCATAGAGTACTGTTGCCTGGAAATCACACTCTTCAGCATCCTGTGCTTGTCTAACAGAGACAGAAAAATAATGCTGATGATAATAATAATGTGAGGACAACGATGATTATGATGACAACTCAATAAACACTCACTGAGAATTTACCATGTGCCCGATTAAGTCCTTCACATGCATTCTCTCCTTTTATCCTCACAGTCAGATTAGGCTTGTTATCCTCATTTTTAGATGAGAAAATGGAGGCTTTGGTTAAATAAATTGCCCAAGTTTGTACAGCCAGTAAGTGGCACAGCCAGGATATGGGCACAGAACACTTGACCCCTATACTCTAAACCTCCTGACCACAGGCCACAGTGTATCGAGGCTACAACAGGGGTCAGGGTCATGGGGCGGAGGAGAGGATACATGACTGACTGGTGGCAGAAGCCTAGGAATATTCACGAATCAGATATGCATGCTGACATCAGCTTCTGCCACGTCATCCTGAGGGCTGTCCGACAGGACTTTCTGGAACGATGGAAATGTTCTATACCCAAGCTTTCCAGTACAGTAGCCATGAGCCACATGTGGCTATTGAACATTTTTTTAAATGTAGCTAATGCAACTGAGGAACTAAATTTTAAATTTTATTTAATGCTCATTAATTTCATTTTGAATGTAAATAGCCACCTGTCACTAGCAGCTACTATACCAAAGAGGGAAGTTTTCCATCCAAGGACAACCACATCAATATCTGTCTGGCACAGTGAGACTGAATGAGGTGTTTGCTGTTTTAAAAACTGATTTGCTTAGAGCCCAGCGGAGACATGGTCTTACTCTGAAAAAGGTACGATACACAAAATAACTCCTTTGCTGCTTTACAGCACTTTAACCTGTCAAAGCATTTTACCACCTACAAACTCATACATCTCATGCTCGTAATCACCTTTGAAAATTCTCCTGATCTCTGCCTAAAGGCTATGTGATAAAGACCTTTAATGAGAGAAAGGTAAAAAACAAAAAAAAAATTGTGAAAAATCATCAACCCAATTCATTGTCTCCGTTTGACACAAACATACACGTTCTCTAAAATTCTAAGGTATCACTTTCACTTTCCTCCCGCCGAGCACACCAGAAAACATCCTGACTTTTGAGTGAGCTTCTGAGATGTTACAAATATTGACACCAAGTCCTATGAAGAACTTCTCAGCTAAGTAATACGCTAATCTCTTTGAATGGAGGTTGATTTAATCGGTGGAATTAATAAGGCATTAAAAACAGCAGGCCCAGCAGATAATACTGCTATTATCTTGGTGGGAAGAAGAATAAGGAGAGAGCTATTCATAAAAAGTTAGAAATTTTGCAGTATTTCCCTAACCTAGAAGAATAAGGTTAAGTTTTCGACCACTGTAGAGAAAAGGTAACCCTTGTACACTGTTGGTGGGAATGTAAACTGGTGCAGCCACTGTGGAAAACAATAGAGAGGTTCCTCAAAAACTAAAAATAGAACTACTATATGACTCAGCAATTCCACTCCTGGGTATGTATCTTGAAAAAAAAGAAAACACTAATTCTAAAAGATACATGCACCCCAATGTTCACAGCAGCAATATTTACAACTGACAAGCTATGGAAACAACTTAAGTGTCCATCAGCAGATGAATGGATAAAGAAGATGCGGGTGTGTGTGTGTGTGTGTGTGTGTGTGTGGATACACACACAATGGAATACTACCCAGCCATAAAAAAAGAATGAAATTTTGCCATCCGCAACAACATGGATGGACTTGGAGGGCATTATACTAAGTGAAATAAGTCAGACAGAGAAAGACAAATACTGTATGATATCGCTTATATGTAGAATCTAAAAAACTACAACAAACTAGTGAATATAGCAAAAAGAAGTGGGCTCACAGATATAGAGAACAAACTAATGGTTACGAGTAGGGGAGGAAGGAATGGGAGGTACAAATTACTGGATATAAGAGAGGCTCAAGGATGTATTGTACAATATGGGGAATACAGCCAACATTTTGTAATAACTGTAAATGGAAAGTAACCTTTAAGAATTGTATAAAAATTTTTTAAAAGTTTTTTTTTAAGTTTTGGACCAATTAGATTCATCTCATCACTGACACAGGAAATAACTGCAACCTTACTTACCCTAGTCTCTCAAAACTTAAAACCTTTGTCGCCAGACCCTCTACTTTCTCCCATATGCCACAGTAGTTTAGATGCCAAGCTCTGCCCACTGTACTTCCAAAATATCTTTTGCATTGTTTTTTCGTTTTTATCTTCACTGCCAACACCTAATTCCTGTGTCTTGCCGAGAACACCACAACAGATTCTTACCTGACGTCCTTCCGCAAACAGTCTCATTACTCTAATCCAGCGGTCCTCAAAGTGTGGGGTCTGGAACCCCTGGACGGAGCCCACGCGTTCTAACTCCTCAGATGGTTCAGGCTTCTCTGCCACCGCTCCCCTCCGCACCCCTGAGCGGCCGTCAGACTGGCCAGCGGACTCCCACCCAGTTACGCAGGCCGCCTCGCCTCTGCTCCTCCACCCTCTGTCTAGAGCATCCCTTGCTCCTTCCCTCTCTGCCTGCTGCAGTGCTGCTCATCCTCTAAGATGCAGCTCACACACCAGTAGCCTTTCAACCTACCCTCAGCTCCCAAAACAGGTAACCTCTCCCCACACAGAATCCCTATCATACTTCGTTACACTTGGATTTGCACTAGGATTTTGCAAACTTCCTATTGACTCAGCCACTTTGTCGTCGCCCTGAGAACAAGCACCGTTTCTTATATAACTTTATCCCTCAGGGGAAAAAAAAGCAGTAAATGCTCGTGATTTCTAAAATCAGAGCCGGAATGTTGGAGTGGGTATAGCCTTTCCCTAAAATGGTTTTTCCAATGTTTTAACTTGCCTCGTGAAAGCTCTTCTCAATTACTCCAAAGCTACCAAAAAACAACCAAAAATACTCCAGGGATAAAAACCTAGCCTCATCCCTAATTTAACCCAGGAATAAACATTTTACTTCATGGACGCATTCAACAGACTTTTATGCATGCAAAGTATGTGCCAGACAACAGTGGATGAGATAGATAGGGTCCCTGCTTAAGGACCATAGAGCTGACATTCCAGCTGACAATAAAAATGAAAGAATGAAAAAAAAAAAAAAATGAAAGAATGAACACGTTCAGATACTGAAAGAGCTCTGAAGTACACACATAAAAGGGCAGGAAGTGCTGGATGGTTGCAGTGTATAATACAGATGGTCAAGGAAAAGGAAGGCTTCCCTGAGGAGGTGGTATTTGAATCAAGACCTGAATGACAAGTCATAAGAAGACCTGGGGTCGAGCATTCCAGGCAAAGGAGGCACAGTACAAAGGCTCTGGGATGGGACCAAGCTGGGTGTGCTCAGAAAGGAAGATAGAACGTAGCAGTGGAGGCTAGTGTGATGGGGCCGGGGGCAGGGAAGTGTCTTGAGGAGGTATGAAGAGGCATCTTTACCTTTCTCAGTGTCTTACAAAACTTGTCCCTACTTTATAAATGCAGGGAGATTCTCCCTAGGGAATATGTGTGTAACTTCCTCTGAGATTTTCAAAGGAAAGAATTAAATATCCAAAGAAGGTAGAAAATTAATTAAGAAAAAGGAAATTACACTTACCATTGGAAATAGCACATATTCTCTGAGGAAATCCTGAGAGTCAAACTGATTATAGTCTCCAAAATCAGCTGAAAAGAAAAGAAGGGGAAGGAGGGTAGTCTTTATTATATGACATTAAAGATGGAATAAAATAGGGTAAACTTATCTCCACATTTACTCTCGCCACTTTATCCTACTTCTGTACTATTATTAAATAAAAACAGTGCCAAGATGGATTTGATGTTACTACCACTTTTACATAGCAATAATGTAAATATCAGCACGTGAGCACTGCTACATAATTTTCTAGAAAGAATGGGGCAATTTGAAAGTGATTCCTAAGCTATTAAAAAAATTTAAAACAAATCTATATTTATCTTTTTATTAAATATTCACCAACACATATCTTAATAATATCTGCCAAGGGGACTTTTTTTTTTTTTTTTTTGGTACGCGGGCCTCTCACCGTTGTGGCCTCTCCCATTGCGGAGCACAGGTTCCAGACGCAGAGGCTCAGCGGCCATGGCTCACGGGCCCAGCCGCTCCGCGGCATGTGGGATCCTCCCGGACCGGGGCACGAACCCGTGTCCCCTACATTGGCAGGCGGGCTCTCAACCACTGCGCCACCAGGGAAGCCCCAAGGGGACTTTTTAACTCAAGGTTAGTTTAGAGAACTGAAGAGCCAAACCCATCTGCATCTCTTCATATATCTGCAGCTGGAAATTCCCACTGTAAATCACCCTTGGCAAGCATCCTTGCAAATTTTTACACCTCCTAAACAACTCCACATGTTATAAGATGCCCAAAGTTCTGTTTTGTCCTATTTTCATCTCACAGTTGTAAGTCTGAGCACATGTAAAATGAATACAGTGAACCTCTATCATAAATCTATAAATGTCTTGCTTCTAATCCTACTTGCTCTCAAAAAAAAAAAAAAAACTCAAAGCAGCATGAAATTTTAATTTCATGTAAAATGTTTAGCATCAGGTAGACATGGATTCAGTATCTTTTAGGTAACAAGGACTAGAGAGTGAGGGGATCCACACAGAAGGCCGTTACCAAGAAGGCAAAGATGCATCTACAAACTCAGCACATAACTAATTAACAAGGTGAGGCACTCAGGATCACCAAAGATCGTGAGCTCTGCCTAATTCCAAGGTCAGTTATCTGTTGTCATATTTCATCGCAACTTTTATCTCTGTTGATGTGGCTTTCTAACTGCCCAATAAGTGTTCTCAGAAAAATTATTTTACAAATATTATAGCTAGAGGAGGTTTCATCAGACTGAACAGTGAGCTTCAAGGACCCAAGGAAAAGGGAACCCAGAGTAAGTTCACCAACTTCCTTCAGCCGGAAAGCTATCACTAGGGTCCTCCAACATCCAGGATGCCTGTAATGAGCCCAATGATTAAAGAGTGAGAGGGGAAAAAAGAGAGTGAGTGAAAAGGAAGCATTTTGAAGGAGAAAGACCCAATATGAAGATGAGGGACCCATTGGATCTTCTCTCTCTTCTCCCCACTAAGGGTGTCTTCTCCACTGTTTTAATGATTTTTCAGTTATAACCACGGATGGTTTCGTTATATCATTCTGGGCATTGCTCCTTCCCCTTCCAGTGTTAGGTGAACAGATGAGATACAACATATTTTGCGCACTTCCAATCCACAGGGGAACAGGAGAAGCTAACTACTAAGAATCATACGTCCAACAAAAATCGCTAACCCGCTAATACCCCCAAAATGAAAGTTATCAAGGAAAGGCTGCCTCTTTAGACATTTCAAACCCAAAAGGTTTAACTTCAGTGCAGTTACAGATGGGAAGTTCAGTTCTCAGCTTCTACAACAACAATCCACACAGCAAGGACTTGGCGGCTGGCAGCCTTGCATTTGGACGGTACCTGATTTTAAAGAAAATCATGACTACACGGGAAACTTGTCTCTCTTTAAAAATTATACTTTTATCTTGTTTTCAACATGACTAAAGACAATGAAGCTACCCCTCAATAAAGAGCAATGTATAAATATATGTAAAAAATTACAGGGTGTGTTACGTAAATATGGGTAACAATTTAGAGAAGATAAAAACATAGGTGTCTGGTCAATCTAAGTAGGACAAGTTGAAAGATAAATGTACTCTAACACACATTTGTTGTTCCACATTACAAGCTTGCATTTTAAATGTCTCTCTTTAACTGTGTCGGAGTAAGTTACACTACAATGTTGTAAGTTCTCACACTTGAAACTGATGTGAAAGTCACACAGTCATAGCGTCAAAGCCACAAAATATGACCATGTTGGGCGGTGAAAAAATTCTAAGAAAATGTTCCACCAACCCTGCAGTGTAGCTTTACTTAGAGGCGGGATGAAAGCTGCTGTTTCTTCAAATAAAACTAAAATTATACAAGCATGAGCAATTTGCAAACAGCTTTGAGAAATCCAACATCCTGCCTCCAAAAATCACTCTCTCTGCATTTTTGATGTAAGATACCTTGAATTGAAAAGTGAGAGTTACTAAGGGATCGTTTAAGTAAATTTAACTTTTCCCTCTGAGAGGCCAGCAACACCAGCATCCAACAGAAGACGGACTGTCACACACCGGTCCCCACTCTCTTACCTTGCACAGCTAAGCCCGCCAGGCGGATCACCTGTTCCAGTGTACATCGCAACCGCCCTTCAAGCACGTCTTTTTTGACTTGCAGGTAATACTGATATCTGTTCATGGAAACAGAAGAACAAATAACCTTAAAAACACATACTTGGAATACATTCCCACGACATCGATGCCTCTGGATGTGAAACCTTATGTACACAGCAGGATACACAGGTGATGTCGATAAAGGTCAGGTCTATAGAAGATGGAAAGCGACCTCTGCCTGTGTTTATCTTTGTTTGATGTGGCAGGTGCCACGTCCCGTTCACTCTGAGTTTGAGAGCGTTCTCATCACATCATTTCACTGTGGGCCGGCAGGATGAACTACTGATAAGGACCAGCTCTTCACAACAAGAGACCAAGGACGAAAACGCTCTTCCACACTTCGACAACCACAACAGCACAGCTGCCAAAGCCATATTCAACAGTGTGTGCACTCCTGAAAAACTTCTGGAGACACACCATTTCTTAAACCCCAAGGCTTGGGAGAGTAGAAGGCAAATAGGCCAAATCACTGAGAATTCTGCTCATGAACAGGATAAAGTTTTTCAGAGCCAGGCTCACCCTCCACGTCTGTGACTCACAAAAAATCTAATCAAATGTGATACAGAGCCTTCCAACCCAAAGTACATCCTCCAAGCAGCAAAGTTCAGACAGACAGAACGTGCCCATGCACAACATCAACCTCAGACTAGACCACTGTTCTAGAAACTAATACAGCGTTATTGTTTCCTCGCCAGTAAAATCGCACTTAGAATTACCTAAGCACTTAGAAATCTCCTCATCCCAAGCCTTTACATCCCAGGACTCCACTTCCTTTGACCATACTCTTAGAACACAGCTACCTCTAGAACAGTCACACTTTTTAGGCATTAATTCTTGGCAAATGCTAACAACCTTTTTGCTCCTGGTAACCATAACTCTGTACTTCTTCAAAATTTTGGCATGTCAATCAAAGGAACTCAGGAGTGACCCAAAGCCCAGCTCTCTTGGAGAGAGGCAATCAGCCCTGAGAGCTAATTATTACTGCCTCTACCTTGGTATCACGGACATCATTACATATCAACCCAACACCTATTTGAGCAGAAGAATCAGGCTCGACAAAATAGTCTCTACTTCTCTCCTCTTGGGTTTACGGGACAGGGTAAAGACAACCAGGTCTGTCTCTGGTGGGAAAACCTACACTCAAATTAGAAGGACCAACACTCGGAGTTATCTAAAGTTTTTTTTAGTCAAACTTAATGTCTTAATAGAAAAACAACCTATTTTTCCTACTACCATTCTATCTTTCACCTAAAATATTCAGAATCATTTTACAGGGTCCAGTATCGAACCAATAATTTGACTTCTTGTCAATATCAGTTGACTAAATCGATGTATGTACATAACAAGTACCTTCACTGCTTTTCAGAGACAAGTCCCTGGTACCTGTAGAAAACCTTTGTGTCCACTCACCACTCTGAGCTCAGTGGACACTGCCTTGACCTCACCTAGTCATTATATCCTTAGCTGGTTAGAGGCATCATGGATTCTAAATCCTAACAAATAGGAACAGAGGTTTCATATAAGAACTTGTGATTTTAAATCTTTTGTTGGTAATGAAGTAGCAGCTCTGCTGTTTCTGAATGTGCACAATTTGGAGCTAATACTAGATAGGATACTTTGAAAAATCCTGTGAAGTTGAAGGCACCACCTTTGTGTGTGTGTGTGTGTGTGTGTGTTTTCTTTGTTGAGGGAGTTTCTGGCAATAATATATGATAGAGGGAAAAGGGGAAGTCATGACCTGCCTCTTCATTCTTCATAGGAGAGAATCAGAGTAAATGAAAACACTCTGAAGCAATAATTGTAAACGAATTAAAAGAAACAGCATGAGAATGAATCAAAGTATTGAAGACTAAAGAAACCTGAATTGCTGCAGTTAAAATATGCCATGTTCCCTTCTGGCTTCCTTTCTTCCCCTGTTCACTAAGGTCAAGTCCCCAAGCTCTGGCATATTTTTCAAATGTTTCACACAAGGTGAGTTACCATCACAGAAGGGTGGTCCCATGCGTTCCCATGATCCACATACCTGCTGTGTGCCTGCATGTCTCCCATTTCAAGGGGAAAGAGACAGCCAGCCTGCACATGGCAAGTGCCAAGGGTCGCAGGTTCCACGGTTTCATTCAGCAAACCAAGAGCTCCAACAAAAATACTCTACACTAGCACCTTTGCTTCAAGGAGTGTGCACCCTATCGAGTCCAAGCAAAGCTCAGGGCTTTTATAACCTTACAGATTTATGCCTAAAAACATAATCTAATGATGCACACTATTAGTTCATCTCCTAGGAGAAAGCTCAGTAAAACCTGAACTAAGAGGGAAACACAGACTTCAGAAGCCTTCTTCTCATGCAAAGCTACAGCACATGTTTTCGGTTGCATCCTCCATCTTCCTTCATGGTTTTTCCTCAGTACCCACTGCCATGCTCTTTCCCTGTCCCCAGACTGGTTCTCGGTTTTCCTCTGGTGCCTGTCTTGTGCCTCAGGGCCAGTTCTCCAGGAAACAGTAAAAGGTCCACTCATTCATGTGAGGAAACTTTTCCTTCAAGAGATTTTAGGAATTGCCTGGGAGCCATTCATGGAAGACCTTTTATGTTTATAACCTAGCCAGTTCTCAAAAAGGAGAACACCTTCCTGTAGAAACCCAAGCAAGCAAGGGGGTCCTTAGTCATCAAAGACCTTTTAAGTACCAAGAGTTCACTGTGAAAGCAGATAGGTCTTTGAAGAAGAGCCACTTAGAATCTGAAGACCATACTTTCAAAACTGGGGGAATAAGAAGAAAAGAGGGATGACGAAAAGTGTTGACATCATCCTATGGCCAGAGGAGCCCGCTGTGTCTTTCTTCAGAAAAACTAAAGGATATTTAATTTTTTGTGTGAATAAAAACAAAAAAAAACAACCAAAGAACTAAAAAAAACAAAATCTCACAATAGGAAGGAATGTTAGTGTTTATTAAAGGAAGGTACAATGGGAGTCTAAAAACAACAGCAAGAACAACAGGCACAAAACGCAAAAACCCAAACAAACCAGAAGACACAATTTCAAGGTGGGAAAGGATGGTAATGTTTGCCTACTCCTCCGTCCTATTCAAACAGTGTTTGAAACTCTTCTACATGCATTCACTGCTTCCTATCTGCAGTTGTTTCCACTCATTTTCTGCTCTCCAAGCCCAGGAGACACATGGATATTAACAAATATTCATTAAGCACTTCCTGTACGTCTAAGTCGGCTAGATTCTGAGGACATCCTGGAGAAGTCTAAGACAGTCTGCCCTGCAGGGATGCTCATCATCTCTCGGGCCACTGCTGTCACGTTTCTCTCTCCAGTGCACTATATAAGGGTTTAATGTTTAAGAACCAACGAGAAAAGCATCTTAAAAGGTGTTATCCTAGCATTATCTGCCATAGCTAGGGCCTTTTACACGTCACCTTGGAGGCAAAAATGATCAGCTGAGACCTTGGGAAATATAATAATCCACAGCACCCAGCAAAACAATAGTTAAAGTTTTCTTACCCTGCTGATCCCAACTTTCATCCACAATTATCACTTCTATAAAATGTATAAGCAGGTTCTATCTATTATAGATCCATCCCACGCTAGGCAACAGCGAACCCCAATCCACCAGCAAGGAACACCAGGATTGTTCCCGGTCATTTAGGTTAAATGTAGGCTTGTGCTGGTAAGCAAAACCAAGGAGCTGAAGAATGCAATGCCCCTTCCTGCAAGCCATCCAGACTACGAGAGAATCTGAACAGCGTTAATGATATGGTGTGATTGCCATTTGAGACTGTGGATATTACTATATGAGATCACAGAAACAGGAATGGAATCTGAACCACTTTGCTAATTGATTGTTTGCTACGTTTCTGCTCAAAAGGTACTTTTATAAGATATAATAATTCTATCCTATATGAAGACCAAATTAGAGAATATGAGCTGAAATGCTATTTCTAGAATGTTTGGTTTTTGCTTATTTTTGATTAGAGATTCAATTCTCACAGCAGTAAAATATAACACTGAATCCTATTTTGGAAACATGCAATTTCATGGAAGTATACTCCACTCCACCCTGTCATAGCTTTGGGTGGAGGGGAAAAGAAAAAAAACCAATCCTTGTGCCAGGAAAGTAAGTATTTGCCAACTTTCCAAAGGGATCCTCTTTGAAAACCCAAACCCACAAGGAAAGCTTTTAAATATTTTTTATATTCAAAGACCTGGAAATAGTCCATCTGACTGCTGAGGTCCAATGAATGGTTTTAGGTGAAGATTTTGCTCTCCCCCTAAGAATTGGTGAACATAATTATGCTTATTGAACAAGGGTAACATTTCTATTTTCAGTTTTTTGTTTTGTTTTGAATCTCCAGAGATTAATTTATGGATTGGATGCAAGTTTCTCTGAGTGAAGCAGTAAAGGCTTCCTGATAATTGGTGCTATTTATCAGGAAACTGACAGACACTATAAACCCATCCCTAGCGGTCTCGTCTATCTGGAATACTTCTATCCAAACTCAAGAAAATATGTGACTTCTCCGTGTTCTTTCCTCCCCCTAAGATTTTGAAAAGCAAGTTTAAAAAAAATGCCACACTGAATTAAGTCAGTACAGCATGCATTCAGTACTTCTGCCAGTGGTATCAAAGGACTCTTTCAAAATTACTCCCCATAACATTACCCTCAATGTTTACAGATGGACCGCTAAGATCTTTCATCTTTTATTTTAATTTATATATGAAGGCTTTATCTAAGCACTTATGCAAGTATATTTCACAGGCAGGTCTGTTAATACTTCTCAGATTGAGAAATTCCACACGGTATTCTGGAAAGTATGGACTGTACTGCCACAGAACCACAAATAAGGCAAGAGAACCCAGAGGCCGAGTACGTGCTGCTTTTAAAATATTCCTCCCACCCCTCTCACACGTGAAATATTCACTCCAAGTCCAGTTCAGCAGAAATGCCTCAAATAGGGAATAGCCATGAAAATCTGAAAACTTTAAGATGTGATTTTGGTTATGCTTCTACCCAAGGGCTCAACGTAACTCTGCCTAAATCACAGGATGGTGGAGACAGGAGGATGGGAGGCCACTGTCACTGTTCTGAATGCTGCCACTCTCCATGGGGCCTCCCCTCCCAGAGCATCACAGCCGAATTAACTCTGCGACTAGCTTTGGGATCAGTGAAATGGAGGAGGGAGTGACACATGCCAATCCCAAGCAGAAGCCTTCCAAGCCCGTGCCTGGTTCTCAGTTCTGCTCCCTCTGCCCTGAGACCTGCAGTGTCCAGGTAGCACTGCTGCCTGGTTAGCCTGAGCACCAGGGGAAGAAGGCAGTGGACACAGCACACATGTAAGGTAGCAAGAAGTGAGCCTTTGGCTCTGAAAGCCACAGAGAGGTGGAGGTCATATACTATTGCAGCATGACTTAGTGTAAGCTACTTAATAAGGGAAGGATCTCAAAATCTCACGCCCAGCTCTTCTGTTTCTAGAGAAGAAAACTCTGTTGAGGAAGGAGAATGACTTGCCCAAGGTAACACTGCTCCTTGAAGGCAGGACACAAACCAGAGCCTGGAGCTCCTTTTCTGCATGGCAACCTCAGAGGTGATGAGAGTGGGATGGGATTCCCAGCCATTGAAGGCAAGTCATCAATTTCACTGAAGTCTAAAAATAGAAATGAAAATACAAACACCACTGCTGGGTGATTTTCATGATCCCAATGCTTCTAAGGAAGGGCTTCAACAACCAAGCTGCCCTCCCCTCCCTCGTCTGTGCCGCAGCATATGAGACCAGCACTGACACAGAAGCTTTTCTGTAAAAACATGTTACATGACATGTTTCATACTTTGGCCCTTGGATTATTCAGATCTGTTTTTTTCTCCCAGCAGCAGCCTCTGGGATATTTCACTTTCCTCCTGAAGGTAGAAGAAAGGGAAAGGAGACTGAGTTACGCATTCTAACGACTCATTGACAGCTTCATAAGATGCACAGAGGGATAAAAGTAAAATCTAGAGATCGGGGTCTCCAATTAATAGGCTTCTACCTAGAAGGAGAGGCTGTACGCAGAAGCCGGTGCAAATTGGGCCCTTAAATGTATATGTTTCCAAATGCAACATTTTAAAAAAAGTAAACAGCAGTTCATCATCAGTATCACACAGTCTTGACTGCCTTGCTTTGAGTAAAGATACTTCTATATTATGGATCCTGAAAAGTTACCCAGACTTCACTCTGTTAGTGAAGTTACCCAGACTTCACTCTACTAAGGTATTAATAACACTTGAAGCTGTCTGATTGGCACATACCACCCATGCACTGATCTCTTTTACCCCCACTGCCCAAGGATATCTGAGACAGAAAGAAAACGCTCTTTCGTAGTTAAAAACAGGTCAGTGGAAGCACACTGCATGCTCTAACTGTGGACCTGCAGTGTCACTGCTGCTGTCAGACAGCTACATCTGCCTTTCCCTCCTCTACAGTTCAAGGTCAGTCAAACCCTCTTATCTCTTCCCATGTGCATGGTCAGTAGGGATGTGACAATTTAGAGAGAGGGAGCACATCAGTACCATCCTTAAGCTCCTCAGTCTGTGAAGCTTTTCCATAAAACTACTGGGGTGGGAGGACCAGAGAGAGAAACCAGATTGTTTTGTCATTGTTATTATTAAGGAAAAGGGTAAGCCTTAAAATGTCCTTTCCTCACTAGAAAACTCCCTTTACAATCAGCAATATCAGAAGAGTCTTGCTAGAATGTACTGGAAACCCAGTTCTCCCAGGACAGTGCAGTAGGTACCAAAACGCTCGCATTGCTTTCTGGTCAGCATTATATTGGGCAAATAAGAAATAAATGTACACGCTTTCTACCATAAAAGACAAACGTGGGAGGTGGGGGGATGTTGAGGACAAGCTGTCCTAGAATTCTGGGACACAGGATGGCCAAGAGCATAATTTTAACTCTTAGATTGACAGAGGTACCAACACAAGAGAAACAGCACATTCCAGCCATTTCAAAGAGTGTTCACAGCTGTAAATCCAGATAATGGACAGGGTGGCCCACCCTGCTCTCCACCTGCCAGGGCCAGATAAACAGTACATACACGGGCATGGAACCAGACAAACGGGAAGGCTTGCCTCCCTCGGCCCCTCTGTCCTCAAAGCCCCCGAGAAGATTTCAGTTTGTGATTATCCAGATATAATAACGTGTTTGGTTCCTAAGCCACGCACTATCTAAAATCTTTTCTATTTAATGAATGTTCAAGTTGACAGTCAATTAAAACTCTGCATCATCAAGCAGCTGACAAAGTCAACGTTCCTGCAACTATGCAAAACCGAAATAAACCAACAGGGAGGAAGAAAAGAAAGGAAAAGGCTAAAACCATAACTCGACAAAGAGAACCTTAAAAGGAAAAGTTTTTCTTTCTGCCTTATTTACACCACAAGCCAACACACGTGCGTACGTGAAACTACAAACACGTGCACACCCTCAAACACATACAGACAAGATTGTCCTGGCAGAAACTCAGTTCCAGAGGTTTTCAACATTCACTGATCAATATCCTATTTTGCCAGAGACGCTTAACTTCTTACTGAGACTCCTTAAGTTTCAGTGAGTCAAAGGATTGCAATTCTTTCCTAAAAAGGATAATGTTTGTTTAAATGCACACAAACACACACAGGCCTTAATGCTAGTGAAAAAAGGCCAATAATAGCCAGGTGTTGCAAAACAGAAAAGCACGCCACAACCTGATCCTTGCTTTCTGCTCTTGAACTCCTGCATTAATTACAACAAATTACAGGGAATCCAAGTACAGTTTATATGTACGATAAACTCCCTAATAATAGCTTATAATTTAATCAGGGGTACTCTTTAAAATAGAAAAACTCATTCTCTACAATACATCCTAGAGAGAGAGCATGAATACCCTGACAGCACTTCTTTCTGTCCCATTCTACGCTATTGGGTACAGATTCCTCTATAGCAATCACACCAATGGAATTTTAAAGAGCCAAATAGGTTTCACTGCTGTGGACTGTGATGCCTTGAACTAGGAAGACAAGGCAACAGCACTAGAAAATACCCAGGCTCAAAAGAAAACACTGTCCTCAAGTGTGTGATGTTAAAACAGAACCTGAGTCTGTTTTGCTCCAGCTTAAAAATCTCCAATGACTTGGAAGAGTTCAGCAGTTCCTCAAAAGTTAAATATGGAGTTATCATCTGACCCAGCAATTCCACTCCTAGGTATATATACCCAAGATAACTGAGAATATGTGTTCACAAGGAAACTTGTACACGAAGAGCAACATCATTCATAGTAACCAAAAAAGAGGAAACAGTCCAAACGTCCATCAACTTATGAATGGATAAACAAAATGTGGTCTATCCATACAATGGAATATTATTTAGCCATAAAAAGGAACAAGGTATTGATACATTGCTACAACACGGACGAACTCTGAAAATATTATGCTAAGTGAAGTAACTCAAGACACAAAAGGCCACATATTGTATGATTCTATTCATATGAAATGTCCAAGAACAGGCAAATCCATAGAGACAGAAAGTAGATTAGTGGTTGCCAGAGGCTGGGAGACAAGGGGAGGGGGAAAGACTACTAATGTTATGAAATTAGATAGTGGGAATGGTTGCACAACTTTGCATACATAGTAAAAACAACTGAATTGTATACTTTAACATGGTTAAAATAGTGAATACCATGTTATGTGAATTTTATCTCAACAAAACAAAATATCCAATAACCCTAATCAGGAAAAACTTCAAACTCCTGATACAGAACACCAGATTCTTCATGATCCACTTAGAACTACTTTCTTTTTAATTTCATGTCTCACCACACAGCATATACGTGAGTTGAAATAAGTTTACTGTGCTTCCCAATACCATCCCCTTCCTGTTTCCTCTGTCTGAATGCCCTTGCCCATCCTTCTCCATTTGGACCATCATCTACTCAGCCTTCAGAGCCCTGTTGAAATGTATGTCCTTTTGTAAAAGCTTCCCAAATCCTCTCATCCAGTTAGTGAACCCCTCTCCCAGCTCTGAAAGCAGGTCACCCAGGTGGTACCCTGCACTGTTGTCAGCACCTCTCCCGCTCCACACAGACTGGGGACTGGGTCTTACCATTTAATGTCAGTACCTGGTGCCAACTAGACACTCGATAAATGTTTCTGAGTAGATGAAATACTGACAGAGAAACAAAGACAGAGGGAGGAAGCGAGACTAGTCACCTCAAAGGAAGATTATTAGATGTTATTTCTATGGTATGAAAGAGGCACCTGAAAGTTTCAGAAATGTAACCCATCACATATCTGTTTTTAGGCAAAGGGAAACAATATTCCTTCAAAGACCTAGAATAGTCAACACAATGTTAAAGGAGAAGAATCATGCTGGAGGAATGACACTACCGGACTTCAAGACTTACTATAAAATTACAGTAATCAAGACAGTGCAGTATTGGCAAAAGAAAAGACAAATAGATCAATGGGGCAGGATAAAGGGCCCAGATACAGACCCACATAAATACAGTCAACTAATCTTTGACAAAGGAACAAAGGCAATACTATGGAACAAACATAACTTCTTCATCAAATGGTGCTGGAACAACTGTGAATCTACATGCACAAAAATGAATCTAGACACAAACCTTACACCTTTCACAAAAATTAACTCAAAATGAATGACGGAACTAAATGCAAAATGCAAAACTATAAAAATCCTAGAAGATAACACAGGAGAAAATCTAGATGACCTCGGGCATGGCAATGGCTTTTTAGATACAACAACAAAGACACAAATTCATGAAAGAAATAATTAATAAACTGGACTTCATTAAATTTAAAAACCTCTGCTCTGTAAAAGACAATATCAAGAGAATTACAAGACAAACCAGAGACTGGAAGAAAATATTTACAAAAGACACATCTGATAGAGGTCTGATCCAAAACATATAAAGAACTCTTAAAACTCAAGAATAAGAAAAAAAATAACCCAATTAAAAAGCAAGCCAGGATTTCCCTGGTGGCGCAGTGGTTAAGAATCCACCTGCCAATGCAGGGGACATGGGTTCGAGCCCTGGTCCGGGAAGATCCCACATGCCACGGAGCAACTAAGCCCATGCACCACAACTACTGAGCCTGAGCTCTAAAGCCCGTGAGCCACAACTACTGAAGCCCACGTGCCACAAGTACTGAAGCCCATGCTGAGCAACAAGAGAAGCCACCGCAAAGAGAAGCCCGTGCACTGCAACCAAGACCCAAAGCAGCCAAAAATAAATAAATAAATTTATTTTAAAAAATAAAAACAGGCCAAAGACCTTAACGGACACTTCATCAAAGAAGATATACAGATGACAAATAAACACATGAAAAGATGGTCCACATCATAAGTCATCAGAGAAATGTAAATTAAAAGAACAACAAAGTACTACTGCATTACCTATCAGAATGGCCAAAATCCACAACACTGACAACACCAAATGCTGGCAAGGATGTGGAGCAACAGGCACTCTTCATTCATTGCTGGTGGGAATGCAAAATGGTACAGCCACCTTGGAAGACAGTTTGGCAGTTTCTTACAAAACTAAACATACTCTTACCATACAATCCAGCAATAGTGCTCCTTGGTATCTACCCAAAGGAACTGAAAACTTATGTCCACACAAAAGCCTGCACACAGATGTTTATAGCAGCTTTATTCATAATTTCCAAAATCTGGAAGAAACCAAGATGTCCTTCAGTAGGTGAATGAATAAATAAACTGTGATACACCCAGATACTAGAATATTATTCAGCACTAAAAAGAAATGTGCTGCTTTTGCAAGGAGCCCGCGAGGGGGGTTGGCGCGCGCTAAACGGGAGAAGCACTGGTTTGAGAAAAGCATGGGTCGCAAGTACACATTGGGACCCTGCCATTAATGGAGGGGAAAAGCGGGGAGACGCCAGCAGATTCCATCCTGTAAGCTGGTAGGAAGCCTGAAGGCTTGATGGGATTCCAGTGTGATAGGAGGCAAGGACATGCTTCAGGACCCCGGAGGAAGATGGCGGAAGAGTAAGACGCGGAGATCACCTTCCTCCCCACAGATACATCAGAAATTCATCTACACGTGGAACAACTCCTACAGAACACCTACTGAACGCTGACAGAAGACCTCAGACCCCCCAAAAGGCAAGAAGCTCCCCACATACCTGGGTAGGGCAAAAGAAAAAAAGAATAAACAGAGACAATAGGATAGGGACGGGACCTGCACCAGTGGGAGGGAGCCGTGAAGGGGGGAAGGTTTCTACACACTACAAGCCCCTTCGCGGGCGGAGACTGCAGGTGGCGGAGGGGGAAAGCTTCGGAGTAGCGGAGGAGAGCACAGCAACAGGGGTGCGGAGGGCAAAGCGGAGAGATTCTGGCACAGAGGACCGGTGCCCTCAGGCACACACCAGCCCGAGAGGCTTGTCTGCTCGGCCGCCGTGGCGGGCGGGGCTGGGAGCTGAGGCTCGGGTATCGGCTTTCAGTCGGAGCGCAGGGAGAGGACTGGGGCTGGCGGCAGGAAGAGAGCCTGAAGGAGTTAGTGCACCACGGCTAGCCCGGAGGGAGTCCGGGGAAAGGGTCTGGAGCTGCTGAAGAGGCAAGAGACTTCTTTCCCTTTTGTTTCCTGGTGCGCGAGGAGAGGGCATTAAGAGGGCTGCTTGGGGAAGCGCCGGTGACAGGCACGAGCCGCGGGTAAGGCACGGACCTCGGAGACGGGCGTGGGCCGCCGCCGCCGCCGCCGCCCGCCCGCCGCGGCCCGCCGCCGCCGCCGCCGCCGCCGCCGCCGCGGGGCCTGTGTGCGAGCGCGGGTCACTGTCCGCCCCGCCTTCCGGGGGGCCTGTGCACCCCGCCACTGCTGGGGTCCCCGAGACCCGGGGACGGCTTTCCCGGGAAAGCGCACGGAGCGCCACGGGCTGCTGCAACGTCACGCCGGCCTCTGCCGCCGCAGGCCCGCCCCACACTGCGCGCCCCTCCCTCCCCTCTGCCTGAGTGAGCCAGAGCCCCCGAATCAGCGGCTCCTTTAAACCCGTCCTGTCTGAGCGAAGAACGGACGCCCTCCGGCGACCTACGCGCAGAGGCGGGGCCAGGTCCAAGGCTGAGACCCGGGAGCTGTGAGAGCAGAGGCAGGGAAATCTCTCTGTGCAGCCTCGGAGGCAGCGGATTAAAGCTCCACGGTCCATTTGATGTGCCCTGCGTCTGTGGAGTGCATGAATGGACAGCGAATCATCCCAAATTGAGGAAGTGGACTTTGAGGACAAGATTTAAGACTTTCCCCCCTTTTCCTCTTTTTACAACGAATTATTCCAAATTAAGGAGGTGGACTTAGAGAGCAAGATTTCAGACTTCTCGCCCTTTTCCTCTTTTTACAACGAATTATCCCAAATTGAGGAGGTGGACTTGGAGAGCAAGATTTTTGATTTTTCCCCCTGCTCTCTTTTTGTGAATGTGTATGTGTAATCTTCTGTGTAAGATTCTCTCTGTATAGCTTTGCTTCCACCATATGTCTCAGGGTTCTATCGGTCCGGTTTTTTTTTTTTTTTTTTTTTTTTCAATAATTACTTTCTAATTTTAATAACGCTACTATATTTCATACTTTATTCTATTTTACTTTACCTGCTCTTTCTTTTTTTCCTACTCTCCCTTCCTCCCTCCCTCCCTCCGCTCCTCCTTTCCTTCTTTCTTTTTCTTTCCTCCCTCCCACCCTTCTTCTTTCCACTTTCTTTTTCTTTCCTTCCTCCCTCCCTCCTGTCTTTCTTCCTTTCCTTTCTCCCTCCCTCCCTCCTTTCTTTCCATCCTTCCTCCCTCCCTCCCTCCCTCCTTTCTTTCTTCCTTCCTTCCTTCCTTCCTTTCTTCCCTTCTTCCTTTCTTTCCCTCTCTCTTTCTTTCTTCTACTAATTCTTTCTTTCTACTTTTTCTCCCTGTTACTCTGAGCCGGGTGGATGAAAGGCTCTTGGTGCTGCAGCCAGGAGCCAGTGCTGTGCCTCTGAAGTGGGAGAGCCAACTTCAGGACACGGGTCCACAACAGACCTCCCAGCTCCACATAATATCAAGCAGCGAAAATCTCCCAGAGATCTCCATCCCAACACCAGCACCCAGCTTCAGTCAACGACCAGCAAGCTACAGTGCAGGTCACCCTATGCCAAGCAACTAGCAAGGCAGGAACACAACCCCACCCATTAGCAGAGAGGCTACCTAAAAACATAATAAGGCCATAGGCACCCCAAAACACACCACCAGACGTGGACCTGTCCACCAGAAAGACAAGATCGAGCCTCAACCACCAGAGCACAGGAATTAGTCCCCCCCACCAGGAAGCCTACCCAACCTACTGAAACAACCTTAGCCACTGGGGTCAGACACCAAAAACAACGGGAACTACGAATCTGCAGCCGGCAAAAAGGAGACCCCAAACACAGTAACATAAGCAAAATGAGAAGGCAGAAAAACACACAGCAGGTGAAGGAGCAAGATAAACACCTACCAGACCTAACAAATGAAGAGGTAATAGGCAGTCTACCTGAAAAAGAATTCAGAATAATGATAGTAAAGCTGATCCAAGATTCTATTTCCATGATCCATAATCTTGGAAATAGAATAGACAACATGCAAGAAACAGTTAACAAGGACCTAGAAGAACTAAAGATGAATCAAGCATCGATTAAAAACACAATAAATGAAATGAAAAATACTCTAGATGGGATCAATAGCAGAATAACTGAGGCAGAAGAACGGATAAGTGAGGTGGAAGATAAAATAGTGGAAATAACTGATGCAGAGCAAAATAAAGAAAAAAGAATGAAAAGAACAGAGGAGAGTCTCAGAGATCTCTGGGACAACATTAAACGCACCAACATTCGAATTATAGGGGTTCCAGAAGAAGAAGAGAAAAAGAAAGGGACTGAGAAAATATTTGAAGAGATTATAGTTGAAAACTTCCCTAATTTGGGAAAGGAAATAGTTAATCAAGTCCAGGAGGCACAGAGAGTCCCATACAGAATAAATCCAAGGAGAAATACACCAAGACACATATTAATCAAACTGTCAAAAATTAAACACAAAGAAATCATATTAAAAGCAGCAAGGCAAAAACAACAAATAACACACAAGGGAATCCCCATAAGGTTAACAGCTGATCTCTCAGCAGAAACCCTACAAGCCAGAAGGGAGTGGCAGGACATAATTAAAGTGATGAAGGAGAGAAACCTGCAACCTAGATTACTCTACCCAGCAAGGATCTCATTCAGATTTGATGGAGAAATTAAAACCTTTACAGACAAGCAAAAGCTGAGAGAGTTCAGCACCACCAAACCAGCTTTACAACAAATGCTAAAGGAACTTCTCTAGGCAAGAAACACAACAGAAGGAATATACCTACAATAACGAACCCAAAGCAATTAAGGAAATGGGAATAGGAACATACATATCAATAATTACCTTAAATGTAAATGGACTAAATGCTCCCACCAAAAGACACAGAGTGGCTGAATGGATACAAAAACAAGACCCATATATATGCTGTCTACAAGAGACCCACTTCAGACCTAGAGACACATACAGATTGAAAGTAAAGGGATGGAAAAAGATATTCCATGCAAATGGAAATCAAAAGAAAGCTGGAGTAGCAATTCTTATATCAGACAAAATAGACTTTAAAATAAAGACTATTAGAAGAGACAAGGAAGGACACTACATAACGATAAAGGGATCGATCCAAGAAGAAGATATAACAATTGTAAATATTTATGCACCCAACATAGGAGCACCTCAATACATAAGGCAAATACTAACAGCCATAAAAGGGGAAATCGACAGTAACACACTCATAGTAGGGGACTTTAACACTCCACTTTCACCAATGGACAGATCATCCAAAATGAAAATAAATAAGGAAACACAAGCTTTAAATGATACATTAAACGAGATGGACTTAGTTGATATTTATAGGACATTCCATCCAAAAACAACAGAATACACATTTTTCTCAAGTGCTCATGGAACATTCTCCAGGATAGATCATATCTTGGGTCACAAATCAAGCCTCGGTAATTTTAAGAAAATTGAAATTGTATCAAGTATCTTCTCCGACCACAATGCTATGAGACTAGACATCAATTACAGGAAAAGATGTGTAAAAAATACAAACACATGGAGGCTAAACAATACACTACTCAATAACGAAGTGATCACTGAAGAAATCAAAGAGGAAATTAAAAAATACCTAGAAACAAATGACAATGGAGACACGACGACCCAAAACCTATGGGACGCAGCAAAAGCAGTTCTAAGGGGGAAGTTTATAGCAATACAATCCCACCTTAAGAAACAGGAAGCATTTCGAGTAAACAACCTGACCCTGCACCTAAAGCAATTAGAGAAAGAAGAACAAAAATACCCCAAAGCTAGCAGAAGGAAAGAAATCATAAAGATCAGATCAGAAATAAATGAAAAAGAAATGAAGGAAACGATAGCAAAGATCAACCAAACTAAAAGCTGGTTCTTTGAGAAGATAAACAAAATTGACAAACCATTAGCCAGACTCATCAAGAAAAAAAGGGAGAAGACTCAAATCAATAGAATTAGAAATGAAAAAGGAGAAGTAACAACTGACACTGCAGAAATACAAAAGATTATGAGAGATTACTATAAGCAACTCTATTCCAATAAAATGGACAACCTGGAAGAAATGGACACATTCTTAGAAATGCACAACCTGCCAAGACTGACTCAGGAAGAAATAGAAAATATGAATAGACCAATCACAAGCACTGAAATTGAAACTGTGATTAAAAATCTTCCATCAAACAAAAGCCCAGGACCAGATGGCTTCACAGGTGAATTCTATCAAACATTTAGAGAAGAGCTAACACCTATCCTTCTCAAACTCTTCCAAAATATAGCAGAGGGAGGAACACTCCCAAACTCATTCTACGAGGCCGACATCACCTTGATACCAAAACCAGGCAAGGATGTCACAAAGAAAGAAAACTACAGGCCAATATCACTGATGAACATAGATGCAAAAATCCTCAACAAAATACTAGCAAACAGAATCCAAGAGCACATTAAAAGGATCATACACCATGATCAAGTGGGGTTTATCCCAGGAATGCAAGGATTCTTCAATATACGCAAATCAATCAATGTAATACACCATATTAACAAGTTGAAGGAGAAAAACCATATGATCATCTCAATAGATGCAGAGAAAGCTTTCGACAAAATTCAACACCCATTTATGATAAAAACCCTGCAGAAAGTAGGTATAGAGGGATCTTTCCTCAACATAATAAAGGCCATATATGACAAACCCACAGCCAACATTGTCCTCAATGGTGAAAAACTGAAACCATTTCCACTAAGATCAGGAACAAGACAAGGCTGCCCACTCTCACCACTCTTATTCAACATAGTTTTGGAAGTTTTAGCCACAGCAATCAGAGAAGAAAAGGAAATAAAAGGAATCCAAATTGGAAAAGAAGAAGTAAAGCTGTCACTGTTTGCAGATGACATGATACTATACATAGAGAATCCTAAAGATGCTACCGAAAAACTACTAGAGCTAATCAATGAATTTGGTAAAGTAGCAGGATATAAAATTAATGTACAGAAATCTCTGGCATTCCTATACACTAATGATGAAAAATCTGAAAATGAAATCAAGAAAACACTCCCATTTACCATTGCAACAAAAAGAATAAAATATCTAGGAATAAACCTACCTAAGGAGACAAAAGACCTGTATGCAGAAAACTATAAGACACTGATGAAAGAAATTAAAGATGATACAAATAGATGGAGAGATATACCATGCTCCTGGATTGGAAGAATCAATATTGTGAAAATGACTCTACTACCGAAAGCAATCTACAGATTCAATGCAATCCCTATCAAACTACCAATGGCATTTTTCACAGAACTAGAACAAAAAATTTCAAAATTTGTTTGGAAAAACAAAAGGCCCCGAATAGCTAAAGCAATCTTGAGAACGAAAAACGGAGCTGGAGGAATCAGGCTCCCTGACTTCAGACTATACTACAAAGCTACAGTAATTAAGACAGTCTGGTACTGGCATAAAAACAGAAAGATAGATCAGTGGATCAGGATAGAAAGCCCAGAGATAAACCCACGCACATATGGCCAACTTATCTTTGATAAAGGAGGCAGGAATGTACAGTGGAGAAAGGACAGCCTCTTCAATAAGTGGTGCTGGGAAAACTGGACAGGGACATGTAAAAGTTTGAGATTAGATCATTCCCTAGCACCATACACAAAAATAAGCTCAAAATGGATTAAAGACTTAAATGTAAGGCCAGAAACTATCAAACTCTTAGAGGAAAACATAGGTAGAACACTCTATGACATAAATCACAGCAAGATCCTTTTGGACCCACCTCCTAGAGAAATGGAAATAAAAACAAAGATAAACAAATGGGACCTAATGAAACTTCAAAGCTTTTGCACAGCAAAGGAAACCATAAAGAAGACCAAAAGACAACCCTCAGAATGGGAGAAAATATTTGCAAATGAAGCAACTGACAAAGGATTAATCTCCAAAATTTATAAACAGCTCATGCAGCTCAATAGCAAAAAAACAGACAACCCAATCCAAAAATGGGCAGAAGACTTAAATAGGCATTTCTCCAAAGAAGATATACAGACTGCCAACAAACACATGAAAGAATGCTCAACATCATTAATCATTAGAGAAATGCAAATCAAAACTACAATGAGATATCATCTCACACCAGTCAGAATGGCCATCATCAAGGAATCTAGAAACAATAAATGCTGGAGAGGGTGTGGAGAAAAGGGAACACTCTTGCACTGCTGGTGGGAATGTGAATTGGTACAGCCACTATGGAGAACGGTATGGAGGTTCCTTAAAAAACTACAAATAGAACTACCATATGACCCAGCAATCCCACTACTGGGCATATACCCTGAGAAAACCATAATTCCAAAAGAGACATGTACCAAAATGTTCATTGCAGCTCTATTCACAATAGCCCGGAGCTGGAAACAACCTAAGTGTCCATCATCGGATGAATGGATAAAGAAGATGTGGCACATATATACAATGGAATATTACTCAGCCATAAAAAGAAACGAAACTGAGCTATTTGTAATGAGGTGGATAGACCTAGAGTCTGTCATACAGAGTGAAGTTAGTCAGAAAGAGAAAGACAAATACCGTATGCTAACACATATATACGGAATTTAAAAAAAAAATGTCATGAAGAACCTAGGGGCAAAACGAGAATAAAGACACAGACCTACTTGAGAATGGACTTGAGGATATGGGGAGGGGGAAGGGTAAGCTGTGACAAAGCGAAAGAGAGGCATGGACATATATACACTACCAAACGTAAGGTAGATAGATAGTGGGAAGCAGCCGCAGAGCACAGGGAGATCAGCTCGGTGCTTTGTGACCGCCTGGAGGGGTGGGATGGGAAGGGTGGGAGGGAGGGAGATGCATGAGGGAAGGGATGTGGGAACAGATGTATATGTATGACTGATTCACTTTGTTATAAAGCAGAAACTAATTAAAAAAATAAATAAATAAACTTAAAATAAAATGGATAACCAGTGGACCTACTATATAGCACAGGGGACTCTGCTCAATGTTATGTGGCAGCCTGGATGGGAGGGGAGTTTGGGGGAGAATGGGTACATGCATATGTATAGCCGAGTCCCTTTGCTGTGCATCTGAAACTATCACAACATTGTTAATCGGCTATACTCCAATATAAAATAAAAAGTAAAAAAAAAAAAAAAAAAAAAAAAAAAAAAAAGAAATGTGCTATCAAGCCATAAAAACACATGGAGGAAACTTAAATGCGTATCACTAAGTGAAAGAAGCGAATCTGAAAAGGCTATATACTGTACGATCCCAACTATATGACATTCTGGAAAAGGCAAAACGATGGAGACAGTAAAAAGTCAGTGGTTGAAAGGGGAGGATGAATAGGCAAAGCACACAGATTCTTAGGGCAGTGAAAATACTCTACCTGATAATATAATGACAGATACATGTCATTACACATTTGCCCAAACCCATAAAATGCACAACATCAGAAGTGAACCCTAAGGTAAACTATGGATTTGGGGTGAATATGATATGTCAATGTAGGTCTCCTGGGGAAAAATTCTGGTGAGTGATACTGATAATGTGGGAGCCTGTGTGTGTGCTGGGGCTGAGGGTATATGGGAAGTCTCCGTACCTCTCCGTCAGTTTTGTTATAAACCTAAAACTACTAAAGAAAAAAGAAAAGACTTAACAACAACAACAAAAACACTCCTTTAGCAGGTGAACCATTTGTTTACTTGTAAATTACTTACATTGCTTTCCGAGCTACCACGCAGCAAAGAAGGCGCCTGGGGATAAACTGCAGTCTATGACCAACAACAGCATGAAGCAAACCCTCGTGATGGCAAAAGCAGCACAAGTCAAGGAGGAACAAAGCTCGTTCGAATTAGCACTCTACACGTTCTAACGCCTCCTCTACACTGCCGCTGTAAAATAGGAGTTGTAGCCCCCTTACAACAGGGATAACGTCTTAGCTCATCAGCTTCAACTACTCACCTGCCTGCCCCCAAAATCAGGTGTTCATAACATTACCTACAACTCCAGTGTGGGAAAAAAACACTTAATTACACTTGGAAACTGGGTGAGTCAACTGCCCAAGGTCTGCCTTCCTGGTAAAGAGCCAGGTTTGTGGCTAAAAAGTTTGCATAATATTCTTAAAATTTTGGTGAGCTAGCAGATGAAAGAGCAGTACTGTTGTTAGTGATATGCCTGATCTGAAGAAGAAAATAAATAAAAATCAGTGAATAGGAGGCAAGAGGATCTTCTCTGTGGCTGTCAAGCCATGGAAAGACATGGAGGAACCTTAAATGCCTATCACTCAATGAGAGAAGCCAGTCTGAAAAGGGTACACACTGTATGATCCCAACTATATGACATTCTTAAAAAGGCAAAACTATCGGGGCTTCCCTGGTGGCGCAGTGGTTGGGAGTCCGCCTGCCGATGCAGGGGACGCGGGTTCGTGCCCAGGTCTGGGAAGATCCCACATGCCGCGGAGCGGCTGGGCCCGTGAGCCATGGATGCTGAGCCTGCGTGTCTGGAGCCTGTGCTCCGCAACGGGAGAGGCCACAACAGTGAGAGGCCCGTGTACCGCCAACAAACAAACAAACAAAAAAGGCAAAACTATGAAGATGGTAAAAAGGTCAGTGGTTGCAGGGGGGGAAAGATACATAAGATAGAGCTATAATCCCTAATTAAAGGTATCTCCTACATTCCCACAACTCAGCAACTGCCAAACGAAGCCAGTTCTTCTGTCGATGAGGTAATGTCCCAGAAATGAGGAGAAAATACTAAGGGCTTAATAAATGTTTGATGAATGAATGATGGAATGAAAGTAATTAACTAATTATACATCCAGAGAGACTATGATAAAAATAGAAGTTCCCAGCCTATATTAAGTCACATGGTTAGACCCACAGGGTATCTGATTATTACTGGTGACTAGGAAACTCAGTATGGATAGAGGTGAATGGGGAGACCACTGGGTACTAGAATGCTATCTTCTTCAAGCCATTTTCCTGCTATCAGAGCAGGACAGCACGAAATGGAGGCCTTCTTCAGTTCTTATAAATGAAATGTGCTGGTCTACCCAACTCTCACACACCCACTGGACTCAAGAAACAACTGAAGATTCTATATTGGCCACAAGGCAAATGACAAGCCAAGCCAAGGGAACACCCTCCAGCTGTGGGAAACTTTAGTCTAAAATAAGTGTTGGAAGGGAATAATCTGTCACTGACTGTGGGGTTTTTTTCCATTCACAGTGATGGGCTGAGAATCCTTCCTGCCTTTAGCTGTCTTCCTTCCAGCATCTCTGTCATCGAAATCATGATGAAATCCATTGTGCTAGCTCTTAGTTAGGGACCCAGTTTTGTCCCTAACTAAGACTAGCCAAATCTAATTTTACATTCTGGCTGCTGTTTTTACTTATTGATCAATTACATTTTAAATATTTTTCATCACTAGGCTTCAGGCTTTAGTGCTTAAACTCTGCAGGTGCCCAGTTACCCCATGCTCTCTTAGTCACTTAATGCACACTTCCTCATATTCACAGCTTAAAAATGCCTGAGACCTAACAGGGTGACCCATATTAAAAGTATATTTTAAAACACTGATAGAAAAAAAAAAAACCACATAAGCTAGATGGGTTGTTCATCAGAAATAGCAAAACAGCTGCTATTTCTGCTCAGAGGTCAGAAATATAGGAGATACCTTAAAATCCTGATGGATGATCGAAATTTCCATTGTGTGGGCCTATTGTGACCAACCTCACCTCACTTTCTATTTGGCCAATGAGATTCATGTTCAACTTCTCCCCAATCACAGCACTTCAAAATCACAGACTTCATATATTTCGAATGATGACAGGCTCATCATCTCTATTAAGCCATAAGCACTCTGGGGGCAGGAACACACCAGTCTTCGTTCAGTGATTCACAGACCCAACAGATGATCCCGGACATGATAACTGCACAATAAAACACTATGATCATTTACTGACTCAGAGAAGCCCAGTGGGTAAAACAGAATGCTTTTTTTGGAAGTCAGCCACCCAAATAGTTGGCACAGAAGAATACTAGACTCAGCAGCAAAGCGAAACCCCCAAATCACCTATTCCCCAGGTAATGCACAATAAAGCCTTTCCCAGCCACCAAACTGGAGTAATTCATTCCATCCTCTGTGTTCCCACAGCATTTGGTAACTCTAACATGCCTCATCAAGGCAATGTGTTTAATTATGGGGATTTCTTTCTGCCACCTGGGCTATTGTATGAGCTTATTTTGTACATCTTTGTATTTCACCTCAACATCTAGCATAAAGTAGGTCTTCACTGTACCTCTACATTAGAACAAGACATCACGCCAATCATACATGATGTGGCCTTACTTAAAAGCCAGTTAATTACAGACTAGCTGAAAGAAACTTTACATTGTTCCTAGGGTTGTCTGAAAGAAATAATACAAACATACCACATGTGCATCAAAACCTATGGAAGACTTGAATTCTCCATGATTGAAATTTTCAATTTCTCTAGATGTTAAGAAATCAGAAGGTTCAAATAATCTTTAACAATAACAGTGCTTTCCATTTGTAGAGTTGTCTTCCAAGTGTTTTCATGTGTAATACGACACGGCACTTCATATTCACAGCCCCCTTTGAAGACAGTCACTACAATTTCCCTTTTACCCGTGAGGAAGGGGAGGCTCACAGGGGCAAGGTGACTTGCCAAGACTTCTGATCTTACAGTCCAGTCTCTTTCATGACAACATTGCGCCTGCGTAGTAAACTGGCACAGTCTGTAGTTTCTGTAAGTGTGGAGCATAAACCTCAAAGGAAAAATGGGAAGGAAGAAAAAAAGTACAGAAGACTGTAAACACATTACAACATGAATCCGCTGACCACTTACTGGATTTTTACTGCTGGAAATGAATACTACTTTTCTTTTGCAGAATCTTCAAAAGCAGCTAAGAAGATCAAATGTGGCAACAACTGCCAAAGATAAAATACCAAACCAGCAAACATCTCACTGCCCAAGAATCTAGCATCTTCCTATGCTGTGTTTTCTGCCAAAAGTGTCCTTGATATTTTCAGGCATGAAAATGTCTCTCTACAATTCTTCCTTTCAAACCCCTTCTGGGGCTCTAGGATCAAAGGACTAGATACTCCATGTGTTGAATGCAATTTTACAATAATTTTAGATGTCCTTCCTTCTGTTAGAGTTTCAGTTTACTAACTGCCCCAGTCTCTATGCAACCCCCAGTACTTAGTAGACTTTAAGGTAGGAACTTTTAATTCCTAGAAAAGAAAATGATGACCCAAAGTGACAATGAACTACACACAGGTGGAAAGAAGCCCTTTGTTTAGGTATGGGGGCAGGGAAGGGGGGCTGTCAAGCAGAGGACTGTAATTCCCACATCAAAGAAAATTCCTCATTCCTCATTTCTTCCATTTCATGCAGATGGCTGCTAGAAACACATTTCTCTTTTTCACTCAGTTTAAGAATTGAAATTTTTCTCATTAGAAACCAGAGTAAAAACACAGCAAATGTTTCTTTAGGAACCAAAAACCTAGGTTTTTGGTTCCTAAAGAAGGTGCCAATTCTGGAGTACACAAAACCAAAAACCTAGGTACACAAAACCTAGGTACACAAAACCAAGAAGGTGCCAGTTCTGCAGAGTCAGTAGCTGCACGGGGCCTGAGGCCATGTTCAAAAGACAGGATTCCTAAAGAAAAGTACAAACTCCCCCTTAAACAAAAAGCTCAGTGGGCTTCTCCTAAAAAATTATGACTGCAGAAAATATATGGCCTGCTATATTTTGTTCATATGTTCATGAAATCACTGCAAAATCCAGTGGTTAGTAATCATAGTAAAAGTGGTCAAATTCTATTACTACAATGATTTCTGAACCTCTTATAACACTTGTATTCAAAAGTAAAGCCAACGTAGACCCAATTTACTGGTAAAATATTAGAAATGTACAAATAAATATATTCAATTATGTATTCATCCATTCAATAAAACTTAATGAGCACCTACTACATGCCAAGAGTGGTTCTCGGCACTTGGGATAGAGCAGTGGCTAAAAAGTCCCCATCCCTGCTCTCGTTCATGTAGGTTACATTCTGGTGGGGAACGACAAGCAATAATTAATTAATAAATAAGTTCGCTGAGATAAAATCAGGTAAGAGGTATAGAGAGTGACAAAGTGCAGGTGGTCAAGAAAGGTCTCTCTGATAAGATGAACTTTGAGCAGAGATCTGAAAGAAATGAGGAGCTAGCCATTTGGGGGGTGTGGCGGGGGGAAGTGTGGAGGATGCTCTCATTCCAAGCAGATAAACAGCAAATACAAAGGCTTGCAAGAAAATGTGTGGTGATGTGTTCAAGAACGGCCAGGCGGCCAGTGTAGCAAAGAGTAAGCAAGAGGTCAAATGGCAGGGAAAGGCGGATGGATGAAAGACAGGGAGTGATCGTAAAGGGCTTCTAGCGCAAAAGGTCAGGATTTTGACTATTCTAAGATGGCAAATCAGTCGAAGGAGCTGTGCAAAGAAGCTACATAAACGGACATACGTTTAAAAGGATGGTACTGGCTGCTGTATAGACCTCGGACTGTAAGGGGCGAGGGTGGAAGTAGGGACACCAGTCAGTAGAAATGACCGTGGACTGAGGTAGAGCAACAGCCATGGACATGGGGGATGTAATCAGATGCTGGACATATTCTGAAGGTCGGCTACAGGGTGTACGAGAAAGAGAGAATTCAAGGTTGACTGCAACAGTTTTGACCTAAGGAACTAAACTAAAATCTTTAGATAAAGGCCTCTCCTTTTTGGACAACTGGTAGACTACTTTTTAACAAATAGATTTGGGGGAAATGGATTGAACTGTTGGTTTAAAAAAAAATTATAAACAGATTATGTTTTACTATTACAAGTTCATCAAAATACTTCAAACATTTGATTTAATCTTTTTTAAGTTTGGAGGGGGGTGTCTTTGATATAGTAATGGATTCACTCTTTTTTTCGTCATTCTTTTTCTTCTTCTTCCTCTCCCTTGTCCCCCCGCCCCCAAATCTTCTGCTTTGTATTTCTGTAAAAGCAGAATGAAGTTCTTAGATATTTCTACCTGTTTTCTATGATCTGAATTTTGAGGCCTGATCAACAACATCAAGAAGGCCCATGTAGCAAACGTGGAGTGAGCAAAAGGACACGTGGCAGGAAATGGGAAATGAAATACTACTCTCATCCAGCATCTGCAAAACCCCTGCGAAGCCCAAATCGTGGGCACTTCCCATTTGATCTCCATTATAAAACCGCCATACTTTAAAAACAACATCCTCATCATCAAATTAAAGAATAATAACACTAAAAAAAATCTGCAGTATAACTTGATGAAAAAACATGCACTGAAAAGATTAGGGAGAAAGAAAAACCAAGTGTAATTACTGTGTAATTACTAGTTACTAGTCCATGCATTTTCTGTTACTTAAATTTTACCTTTATGAAAACTCATCTAGAGCCACTATCCTCTTTACACTGGCAACTAAGTCCTGTACACGTTCCACATAGACCTAAGTCCCAAGCATTTCTCCACTTTCTCAAGTTAGTACATTCTGTATAATTTCCATCAATTCTTACATAAAGGAATGACTGATTTATAGACAGACATTTCCTCATCAAAGTCATAACCATAGATTTAAGTCAAATCTAAAGAAGAATTTGACTAAAAACTTATTTAAAGAAGAACAAACATAGTGGACCCTTCTATAGTTTATTATATATATATATATATATATATATATTTATATAAATACCTTCTATATGCTTATCATCTCTATGAAGGGACCTGTAATAATTATTATGTGAAAAGAAACCATTTTGGGGGAACTGCACAACATTGTTTCACCATTTTTTTAGAGAATTTGGTATCTGATTTTAATCATTCAGCTAACTAGGTACCATATGCTCTTATAATTCCCTGAATTTTATAAAAGGGAAGGAGACATTCATAAACAGCTATAAATATTTCAAAAATGTGACCTGCGTGAGGGAAGGCAGGGACTTTGGCTATTTTGTTCACTGCTGTATCTCCAGTTACTAGAACATTCCTAGCACACAACAGATGCTCAGGATATACTTATTGAATGTATACACACACACATGAATGAGTGAATGAAAAACCTAAGTGACTAGTATATTGCCCAAAATGGTTGTCTAAGCTAACTCAAATATAAACTATAAAAAATTGTGTTGTTATACTAGTTATTCCATGCTAAGGATAAATATGTGGTATTTAATAATAAAATATTTGGGGGAAGTACTAAAGGTGGATAATTTTTTTTCAAAACATAGGGTTTTATCATGAGAAGAAAAAGTAAAAGTAGTCTCTTTATAACGAAAATACTGAGTACTCTAGACTTAAAGATAGCATTTTTCCTCAATGACTACCAGATTAAAACCCTAAAGAAGAAACAGTATAACTTAGTTCCAGGATATAGAGAGAGATTTCATACCAGGAACCTGTGACCCAATAGTAACAGGAAAATCTTGAACTTCAAAAAATTCTTTTTTCCAAGAAATCAAAAAGCTGATTCAAAAAGATACAATTATTTCTATAAGATAGAAATTTTTAACCTCTCCTGTGGTATAGGAGATAGTATTTAACAGATTAAGAAAATAACAAGAGAGACTAACTGGTTTCCCCAAGGTCACACAGCAAGTTAACAGGGGCACCAAAAGCAATGCAGAACTGCTGACTCCTGGTCTTCTCTATTTCTGGCTGAAACCACATTTATTTAATAGGATTCAACAAGTGGATATGTCTTTGTTGGCAGAGAGGAGAAATGAACTTCATCATCTCTATCTTACGGATGTGGAAACTGGCTCTCAGAGGGTAGAGAGCCTTCATGATTTACAAGGAGTAAAGGGGTGAAGCCAAAATACAAATTCAGGGCTCTTTCTGCTACAATGTAGCTACTTCCTACCACATTTTAGAACTCCCTTGAGGAATTTACACTGCAATTTTCTTCTCCTCTCATATAATTTCCTAGGAATGTTCTCCCTTCAGACCCTCCACCTTTACCCATCAGTGAGCCCCTGCTACTTACGGGAGTTACCTTACCCCTTAGTTATGTGCGGGAGAAGACAGCCTACCACCTTGTCTTCCCTTCCAACGGTCCTGATTCACCTATCAAAATCCAACATCTTCTTCAAAGTCCAATTCAAAGTCCACTGACACTTCACACTTCGAGTTACCTTTATTGTCAACTTGACTAGGCCATCGTATCCAGATGTGTGGTTAAACACTATTCTACAGGTTTCTGTGAAGCTGATTTTTTGGTAAGATTAACATTTAAGTCAGCAGACTTTGAGTAAAGCAGATTATCCTCCATAATGTGGGGAGGGCCTCATCCAACCTGTTGAAAACCTTAAGAAAGAGACTGACTTGGCCCAGGGGAATTCTGCCAGCCACCCACCTTTGGACACAAACTGCAACTCCTCCCTGGGTGTCCATTCTGCAGGCCTACTCTGATGATTTTGGATTTGCCAGCCCCCATAGTCCTGTGAGCCAATTCCTTAAAAGAAATCTCCCTCCATTGCTACAGATCTTGTTAGTTCTGTTTCTCTAGAGAACCCTAACACACTTTCCCAAAGTTTCCTCTTACCATTCCACCCATGAAAGGTACCGCCAGTTGGCATCACGGTATACTAGTGATACCTTCAGATATTTTTATGTGACCATCTAATCTTCCCTAATAGACTGAAAAACCCATAGAGAACAGGTGCACCATCTCGTGCCACTCTACATTTTAGAGCATCTTACACTTAGGGACTAATAAATGTGCTGAATGAATGTCCAGAGATGAGTCTGGAAGGCAGAGGAGGCTTCCAAAGCAGGAAGGAAAAAGGAAGAGGGAGATACTTCCAGTACTAGCAAAGAACAGAAAGAACTGAGCAGCTCGGGTGTCAAGAAACATTGAATAGACCAGCCAAACAAGTATAAAAGGTGAACGGAAGGAAGTAGAAGGCAGTAAGGAAGATACCGCCTTGCAATGCTTCAAATGCCGGTGTATGTTTATCTTTGAGGCAATGGTAAACCCTCAAATCAAAAAGGTTTATTCTGATAAAAGGAAAACGATGAAAACAACCACCCTTAAAAAAAAGGTTAGAGTTGGTGTGTAAGTGGTACGTACCACAAGATGGGTGGGAAAGATACAAGTTAGGAGGCCAAATAATAATTATGATAATAGTGTCAGGTACTATAAAGCATACTTTTCCATTTACTAACCAGATTAATCCTCACGAGATCTGTTCGTGAAGAAACTAAATCATAGAAAGGATAAATAACTCACCCGAGGGCAAACAGAAGGCAAGTAGCAGAGCTAGAATTCAACTCCAAGTCTGTCCAACTCAAAAGCCAGTTGTCCTCACCACTTCACTGTATCTCAGGCCAGAGGTAAGAAAACATAAAGCAGGGACAAAGTAAGCTGGAATGGATTTAAATGGAAAGTGGGGTACAATAGGGGTAAACATAGCTTCTGGAGCCCCACTGTGTAGGTTTGAATCACAGCTCTATCACTTATTCATATCTGGGGACAAGTTACTCAACCTCTCTGTGCCTTAGTTGCCTATTCCATAAAATTAGAAAAATAGTAGTACTAACTCTAAGAGTTATTGTAAGGACTAAGTGACTTAATACATATAAAGATCTTAGAACTGTGCCCTGGCACACAGTAAACATTTAACAAATGTTAATAGTCATTATTGTTAATATTAAGAAAGATCAGTAATTGTAATGATCTGAAACTTGCTTTTATGTTTACTAATGTGCCCTACTGGCCTCAAGCACAGTAGGCACACAATATATATTTATTTTATAAATAATGAACTCAATATAGGGAGCAAAGAGAAAGCAAGATCAAGTAGCTAAGATTTTTCAGCCTTAAAATTTGCTTTTTATTTTCCTGGTAGTAATAAAAATTTTACAGAACTGCTAGATAAAACTACTATATGCATGTTCAGCAGAAATTAGTCCACTTGTCAAAGCCATATGCAAGAATGTCCATAGGATATGTACTAGAATGTCTATAATACACATACTAGAAATGTAAACAGCAGCACAGTTCATAGTAGCTCCAAATTGGAAACAATCCAAATGTCCTCTCAGTAGAATGTGTAAATTGTAGCATATGCATATATTGGAATATTAGGCAGCAATGAAAAGGACCGAGATCTAACTATACATATATTGTTATATGGATGACTCTCACAAAATGGTGATTAAAGAAGTAAGACACCAAAGAGAACATACTGTATTATTCCAGTTAGAAAGTTAAAAAAAAAAAAGTAAAACTAATCTATATTTTTAGAAGTCAGGATAATGGTTACTCTGGGGGGACAGACTGAGAGGGAACATGAGGAAGGATGTGAGGGACTGGTGATGTTCCGATTTTTTTTTTCTTTTTTTTGGCTGCGTTGGGTCTCCGTTGCTGCACGCAGGCTTTCTCTAGTTGCGGCAAGCAGGGGCTACTCTTTGTTGCAGTGCACGGGCTTCTCGTTGCGGTGGCTTCTCTTGTTGCAGAGCACGGACTCTAGGCACGCGGGCTTCAGTAGTTGTGATTCACGGGCTCAGTAGTTGTGGCGCACGGGCCTAGTTGCTCCGTGGTATGTGGGATCTTCCCAGACCAGGGCTCGAACCCGTGTCCCCTGCACTGGCAGGCGGATTCTTAACCACTGCGCGACCGGGGAAGTCCCGATGTTCCAATTTTTTTTTTTTTTTTTTTTTTTTTTCTTTTTGCGGTATGCGGGCCTCTCACTGTTGTGGCCTCTCCCGTTGCGGAGCACAGGCTCCGGACGCGCAGGCCCAGCGGCCATAGCTCACGGGCCCAGCCGCTCCGCGGCATATGGGATCCTCCCAGACCGGGGCACGAACCCGTATCCCCTGCATCGGCAGGCGGACTCTCAACCACTGCGCCACCAGGGAGGCCCCCGATGTTCCAATTTTTGATCTAAGGACTGGTTACATGGGCGTGTTCACTTTGCAAAGATTCACTGAACTGTACCCTTTGATTTCTGCATTTGCCTGTATGTGTCACCCTTTAACAAAATTTACCTTAAAAATGATTATTGGTAGAGAAAGAAGATGACAATGAGACTCCAAGTGGAAGTAACTACCAGAGCATGGAGGAATGGTCAGGGCCTGGTATAACAAATGACGTAAGGAAAGAGAGCCCTGGATGACCGTAATTGCCAATTTATGACAGGGAAAGAATCACGGAGCTACCTGCAGAAAAATGAGGTATGTAGGGAAGGATTTAAGGTCAGGAGAGGTAGCAGGAGGGTAATAGTTCATCACTGTCTGCCTTTCTGGATCCTACAAGATTTGGTTGCACAAGAGTGTGCGAAGTGCCCCAGGTAGAGGTGATCAACAAATGGTACTGTCATCATCACCCCAGGGAGCCTGAAGCAAGACTATAACATGCAAGCAGAGGGGCTCCCATGAACGTAGGTTCCTTAACAAAAAGGCTGTATTTTGCATATACTCCAGTGCCGTGCACACAGTAGACACTCGGTATATTCATGAATGTGTTCTAGACTGTCCTCTGTCAACAGGAAATCAAGAATAAGATGTGGGTAAGTGGTACAAAATTAAGACATCTGTCAGAAATTACCTCTAAAGTCTGAAGATGATTAAGCTGTATGGCAGGTCATAGATAAAGAAAAATTTAGAAGGGCAGAGTTCTGGCAAAGCGAGGACCAGATAAGGGAATGGCACCAGGAGCCCAGGAGGGAGGGAATTTCAGGAGTGGACTCGCCATGTCTAGTGTTGACCGGGAGTAAAGAGAATAGGAGTGGAAAAGGCCCCCGGTTCTAAGGTGGGGTGTCCCGTGGTAACCTTCAAGGGGCCCAAGTGAGCCAAATCAACGACGTACATAATTTCTCAAGGGTTCAAGAAGGAATGGATGAACAAAAAATAATGGAAGCAGTAAGTAAATAAACAGAATACACACAGGGAACACCAGGCGTCTGAAGGTAAGAGAGATTTTAACTGGTAATTAGGAAGTAAAAAGCTGTGAAATGAATATTTTGGGATTAATTTTTGAAATAGAAAAAAAAAACCTGGTTGAAAATAGAAGGCAAGGAATCTATGAGAAGCAGATATTAAAGATACTTGAAAATTACCAGAAGCTGGACCCAGATTGGGGAAAGCATTGAGAATCAAGAAAAAAGGTTGAAGGGTCAACCTGCTTGCAGACAGCAAACGCCCAGTCCGTGGACCCGGGTGAAGGGTGGGAGTAGAGAAGCAGCAGCTGGAACATATTAAACAAGGATGTGGGCACAGGACAGCACTCCGGAAGCAGACACCTGCCTGGGCTTCTTTGCTCTGGATCTGATCAGACTGGTTTCTTTAAAGAAGAGTCACATTTGATGATTTGTACTGTCCTTTATCATGACAAAATTCTGTGTTTCTTAAATGAAAACCATAAAAGGAGAATCTGTACAATGGCCAAATGAGTCTCCTTCAAAATATTAGCAAACATTACTCTAGACAATTAAATATACATATATAGATGTATATATATATATATATATATATATATATATACACAAACACACACACAGTATTTCATTCCTGATGATCAAAAGTTAGATTGATTCTCTCTCATTTATTTTAATGCTTTCTAATCCAATTATTTATATATTGGGTCAAGGGTAAAGAGAGGTAAAATGTTTTAGTCCTGGTGTGTGTGTGCATGTATGTATGTTTTCAGGTATAATGCAAGCATCGCAGAGCAATGAATAAGAATCTCTGTAATTCAACATACCCCTCCTGCAGATGTTCAAAGCTCTAAATGGATTTTCAATCATACTGTAGTTATAATTATACAATGTTACAAATTAGCAAATAATCACATTAAATCAGAAAGGAAAAATGCCTCCTTTAGTGTATAATGGTTATGTAATTCATGATACCCTTTTGAAAATGAACCAGATGTAAAGAATACAGTTTTCCTTTATCTGTATTTTCCAACTTCCTGTGGATAAAAACATTTCCAAGCCATATTTTTTTTAATAAGAGTGGAGTTTTCTTGGGAAAGTGTCAGAAAATTAGCTCTCAGAATAATACTTTCAGTACTCATAACAAAGGGGAGTACTTCAAACATCGTGTGTGTGTGTGTGTGTGTGTGTGTGTGTGTGTGTATGCAACACAAAGCCTCTCCATGTATATAGTAAGGAGGAGGTCACAGAAGATTCAGAAAATTAAGATAACTCCTATCTAGAACTGAGCATTTCTACCTTTAAATTTTTTATTATTTAAATATACTGTGCTTCTGGTTGGTAGTTGGAATCAAGGACTCCATGAACCAGTCTAAAAAATAATATCCTTTTTAAAAAAACTAATCATGAAAACTTTGATGTTTTTACAACTTTGGGATTTTATTTGGCTGGATGTTTTTATTATCGTTTCTCAGTTCACCTATTGTTTCATCTTACATTTACCTAAATTCAGTAGAAATTGACAAATTAGAATGGCAAGAGAGGGGAATTCCCTGGTGGTCCAGTAGTTAAGAATCTGCCTTCCAACGCAGGGGATGTGGGTTCGATCCCTGGTCCGGAAACTAAGATCTCACATGCCGTGGGGCAACTAAGCCCATGCGCCACAACTAGAGAGCCCGTGTGCCACAACTACAGAGAAACCTACGTGCCACAAATAGAGAGTAGCCCGCGCACTTCAATGAAAGATCCCACATGCCACAACTAAGACCAGACGCAGCCAAAAATAAATAAATAAGTATTTTTAAAAAAGAATGGCAAGAGAATTACTGAAATCCATATACAGTATTCTCAGTTTTTAAATATTATTTTTTTAATTAAAATTAAATTTACAATTTCAAAGCCTGAGTAAACATTGGAAAAGGTCTCATACAGAGTTTTAGGGTCCTAGAGTAGTATACACAATTTAGGCCAGTTGTTGTTACCACTTTTATTAAGGATGCACATAATGCTAAATTCTTGTACAATAAATAACATTTAATGACTTATTTAGGGATCTATCATACATTACAGTATGTAAGATCTATTACGCATTATCAAAGTTTAACTAAACGACTAAAATGTTAGACTCTGAAGTATGCGAAATAAAAACTGACCAAAATTGCTGAAGAACCTTGAGTTCTCCATTGTGTTCAGGCCAGGAACCCATGAAGATGCCCACAGTTAGTCTACAAGTAAGACCACACCATCTGTTGTCCAAGTTCCTCAGCCTAAAACAAACACTGAGACTCTTTAATTCCTTCCCAATTCCTCCAATCCATCCTGAGAGTCTCTAACATCTATTTACTAACGTAAAACACCAGCTACAGCAGAAAGAACATCAAGATAGAGTTTACTTCCATTTAACCAAAAAAAGCATAAAACTCACCTGTGGCACTAATTAAAAGATTTTGATTCAGGCAGTCAGGAGTGGGGTTCAAGAATATGCATTTTTTAAAGGTACTGATTTTTTTTTGAAGTATAGTTGATTTACAATGCTGTGTTAATTTCTCCTGTACAGCAAAGTGACTCAGTTTTATATATATATATATATATGAATATGCATTTTTAAAGAATGCCACAGGTGATCCTGAGCCATGCAGGCTAAGGACCAAACTTAAACATTCAACCAACCCAATTTCTTACTTTTGTTTTGTTTTTTTTTAAATAATCATCACTTACCAAGAGCCTATCATCCCCTTAAATAATCTTTATTTGGAATCTGTTTATCTTCTTCAAACTACACCCTCTTCAAGTTACAAGTACTGCAAGATTAGCATCAGGTCATCCTGGCCCATCCTGCTGTAGCCAACCTGGCTTCATGACCCTGAACAGCTGCTCTGACCATCTGTGAAGCTGCAGGCCAGGCCTGCCTTATCCTGTTTCCTCACACTCGCCTGTAACCTCAGCCCAGAAAGCAGGACCAGCCTGGGCCTTCTGGGCAAGATCTGCTCCCTTGTATGGGACTGGGGCAAGGGTGGGGAATCTACTTAGGATGATAACAATACAGTTTTTGCTTAAATTAGTTTTTGCAACTCTAACTTTAGGAAGTGCCAGAGGAAATAAGGGACAAATTTGAACTTAATTTCAATGACATCAAATACTTTGTCTTTGGAGGGTAATTTTGATTTCTAGCACTCATGTGTCAGTACCAAATTTGTACTCAATAAGAGTTTCTACTAAAGCAGGGTTTACAGCGATTTGGGCTCTGCTAATCATCAATTAGGTACCTAGTCCCTTAGTAGCACTGTAATGTCACAACTTGGCTAGGCTGAACTACACTTTCCAGAATGCTCTTCCCTGTATGTTTCCTATTACCATGGGCCCGGATTGATTCTTCTACCAGGTGATTGACAACTATCCGCACAGCAATTTCTCCTTACCTTACACTATATCTTTGTTATTTAAAAAACAAACATTATTTGAATACCCTCTATGTGCTGAAACCCACTATGTGCTTTCTGAATTAATCGTCACAGTAACTATGCTGGTATCATCTCTGATTGACAATAAACACAAAGGCTGAGTTTGGGGAGGTTTACAGAGCCTGACCAAGAAACAAATACCTGCAAACTAGGTCTTCTGACTACAAATCTGTGCTCCTACTACAGCAGTTTTGTTTCTGAACTATATTTCATTCCCAGCTATTATTTTCCTTGAAGATTAGACCGAATATGAGTTCTTTGCTGATTCCATCAATCATTCAAAATATACACACAATGCAGTCTGGCAGATACATAACTTGCATTCATATTTTCCCACCAGTATCCATCTTTTCACAATTGGTCATTTATTTCAAGGATCCAAATTACTGACCTTTTCGAGTTTTCCTTCGATCTATGGGTTTCTCTCTTTAGCGATCACTGTTCAGGTCTTCTGAAGACCTTCTTCAAAACATTTGTTGTCCTGGTCAAAAACATTTGTTTCTAACATTGCTTCATCTCTCTGATTGTCTGTTAAAGTATCATGCAGTCTGGCTTGCATGTCAGTGAAACTTACGTAAAATTTGCTGGGCTTTGCTCTGAATAACGGTAACACCTTTTTATGCTGGCAGGAAACATTTTTACGCTGGCGACACATCTACTCACTCTGGCCAGCTGCAGCACAAGATTGACGTGTTAACCTTGAGAACTGGGCTGCTGTAAACTGAAACACGTTGCAACGTGCCCCTGCTATGAGGACTCCTCCCCTCCTCTCACAAATTACACCAGAAAGAATAGTATCATCCTTTCACAGTCACACCTGGGAACTTGACTCCAGCTGACACCTTTCTACTGTTTATTTCCAATGTCTCAATTTTCCACTCTTCTAAAGGGCTTAATGTCATCTGAAAGCTTGGCACTTTCACTCTGTGCCCAGGGCAGCAGATCACTGATAAAAATGTTAAATAAAACCCATCTCAGTTCCAATCTTGACATAATGCTCACCCCATTCAAAGAAGTGCCTGTTTTCCCGTACCCTTTGTTTCTGCTGTCTAAACTACTTCCTTCCCTTGGACAAAACACATCTCTTCTAGTACCACAGGGTGTCTTAGCTATTGCAGGGCAAGGGACGGGAGGATGGGCCAAGGCTTTTGGAAGTTTAAATAAATCCTCTCCCTGGGCTCTCCCACGTTTGCATTCTTGGTTCACCTAAAACCATTCCAGTATTGGCTGAAGAGCCCGACTTCTCTGTCTCTAAGCAGCGGTGTGACTATGGGCAAAGCCTCTTTATCTCTCTAGTTCTTACTTCTTTCACCTGTACAATAAAATAACTGGTCTCTGGAATCTGTGGCGTTTCACATTTGGATATAAAACTATGATTCTGGTAAAACTATGATTCTGGTAAATCTGTCTTGATAGATGGCAAACTGCTTTCTCAAATAGGCTATGTTTGCTTAAGATTTGGGTGATTTTTTTTTTTTTTTGGCCTACAGGACATTTGGTACCTTTGTGACGGTTGGAATCTTTTATGAGTAGTCAGAGATGAGGCAGATATTGAAACAATAATGGGGAAAACTCTGAAAGACTTAAGCTACATCTCCACTACATAAAGTACAGAACATGTCATCTAGCACCCTGGAGCGATCTGACATAGAAACAAACTTTTCAGATGAGGATGTAAGGAAAATGATACTCCCACATCCAGCTGAACCATCTTCAGTTTCTGGTAGGCGGCTAAAGTGTTAAGACGGCTGGACTCTGAGTGGCATAAACGCGACTGGGCCAATGCGGAGGTATGGGTTGATCCCAGTACTGAGAAGCACTTCAAGTTATATAGAAAGCACAAGTATCAGCAGTCACAACCTAAATGCCTACAGGGCCAGCAGGTCACGTGAAGGAGTCCATGTCGCTGACTGTGACACCACAGGGAGTCGGGGAACTGGGCAAACTAGACAGCCTATACCTATCTGTAAGGCATCCAAATTCAATTCTTAAAAAAATGGTCCAGGGCTTCCCTGGTGGCGCAGTGGTTGAGAGTCTGCCTGCCGATGCCGGGGACACGGGTTCGTGCCCCGGTCCGGGAGGATCCCACATGCTGCAGAGTGGCTGGGCCCATGAGCCATGGCCGCTGAGCCTGCATGTTCAGAGCCTGTGCTCCGCAACGGGAGAGGCCACAGCAGTGAGAGGCCCACGTACTGCAAAAAAAAAAAAAAAAAAAAAAAAAAGGTCCAGGTAAAACAAAACCCACCAGTAGACCAGAATCAGCTCTCGTGCTGCCAGCGTATGATCTCTGACTTTACGGGTACTTCAGCCCTCTGGATTTCTTTGCTGACACTTCAGTAGGAACTAACGGCCCCACCTCCCATTTCTCTGGTAACGCTGGGGAGTAGAGGGACATGTGGAAAAGAGTATTTCTCTGGCAAAGTAATGTGAAAGATTCAACTACTTTGATGGACGAAATCCCCGCTTATTAGTAATAAAACTTCTATTAGGGAAAAAAACCCACAACCCTTTTTCAGAGAATCATAATAGAGCCCCCTTCATAGGGTTGTAGTGAGGACCGAAAAAGGTAATCACTTAAGATACTTAGTGCAGCCCCTCGTACATAAATGCCAGCCACTCTCATGATTATTATTATTAAATTCTATCAGGTGATGGAATACAAACTACATTCTTCCATGGAACCTCAGAGAATGATCATATTCTCAGGCTGGGTAGGTTTGGCCGTCTTGTACTGGGCCAGAAAACAGCTATACCATAAAGCACAAAAAAGGATTCTGTGCTTTCTAGATGCTGCTGCTGCTCTGACACTGTAGGCCTCTTTAACGTGGGAATACAGCACATCTGCCACTTCCCTCCTCCTTCCCCACCCACTCTGCCCCGACTTAAGGTCCCTGCACTGAGATCCCAGAAAAAGTAGAGCAAAGGATTCTAAAACATCTACTACTTCCTGTGCCTCTCCCCGCAAGATTTTTTTTAAAACCCCCGTATTGAAATGAACACACCATTCCCAACCCCACCCATTATAATGATACCCCTGCAAATCCTAGGAATACTTTCTAAGGAAGTGGATGTCTTTTAAAAATCCATAGAACATAGCCGGCATGCTTTGACATGACAAAACACCTCTTCCCATCGCTTCTGTTTATTTTTCCCCTCCCCACCCCTCAGCTGAAGGTAAACACTGCTGTGTGGGACCATCATGTTCTACCAGCTTTTAAAAAAAAAAAGAATATTCTAAAATTTTAAACCCTGCTCTCTTATAAGTCTTTATTGTTTCATGAGTCAAATGTTGGATCTTTCTCATTCTTCTGCAATGTAACTCTGATAAAGAACCATTTGAAATCAATGAATGAGTGAATAAACAAACGAATAAATGTACGTCTGAAAATCAAGGAGTCTGAAAATCAAGGAATACACAAAGAACAGAAGTATTACCCTTGCTTAAGATATCAAGTTATTTTCCAAACAGCTCAAGAGAAGCACATGATTTTTGCTTGCTTTTGAGAATTTCAGAATAGACCATCAAATACTAGTAAATACACGTTAACCGTACGATTGAAAATGAGAATCTTAACACTTTAAAAGCAAAGGGTTTGGGGTTTTTTTTGAGGTATACTATTGATACTTCACCTATTTGGCAGAAACTTTGCTTTACTAATGGTTAAAGCATAGAGAAGCATATCTTGCTTTACAAAGGGTGAAAATCAAATGCCAGATGCATTAAAGAAACCTAACATTACATGAAGGCTCCTTTTGAAATATGAATGATGCCACGGACCTATTTCCATTTGACATTCCGATTTTTCCATTTATTATAGAACACCTACAATAAATAATAATAATGTCAAGTGATATTATTAAAGAACACTGATTTATTTTACCATTTGTTTTCTCTCCCCTAAAGGGAAAGAATATCAAAGAAACACCCAGATTGTGTTTAAGTGTTAACTTCATTTTATTTGTGTAGACCTCACTGTTCTACTGGCAGTGTGTTGCCTCAATAGCTATCTCCCTACATATTTTTGCAGACTATATCTTTTTCCTGTGAGGGGAAAGAGAAGGATAAATAGTAATTCCATGCATTTGGAAGACTTGGTATGATGAGGTAGGCACTAAGGTGTGCTTTTGATTTAATTAAGAAAAGTATAAACTTTGTGGAGTCATCTTCTTCAAAGCAAAACATGAGGAAATCCTAGTTGAGGATTGAGATAAGCTAATTGATCAGCTTCCCTAAAGGAAACTCAATTGATTTTATAACAGTTCCCCAAACTCTGCAGGATTTTCCGGTAAGTCAAGTCCAGGAGCAGAAATGGTTACCAGGACCTCAATTTTATTTTCATATTTGCAGAGACAGTGAAAATGTTGTGTTCCCCCATGGTTTTTGTTTGTTTGTTTGTTTTTTTACCTTTTCTCTTTGATCACACCCATAACAGAAGACTCAGATCTACCCAGAGCTAAGAGCAAGTCACAAGGCAACAATAAAACAAGCAGAGATGAATGAACAGGGATGGAGGTAGGAGGCTGTCCTGGGCCGGACTGGCTACAAAATCTGCAGAGTCTAGTGAAAAATGAAAACGCAGCGTTCATTATTCAAAAATTAAGAATTTCCGGGACTTCCCTGGCGGTCCAGTAGTTAAGACTCCGTGCTTCCACTGCAGGGGGCATGGGTCTGATCTCTGGTCGGGGAACTAAGATCCCCCATGCCCCGAGGCGCAGCCAAAAAAAAAAAAAATTATTAAGAATTTCAGAAGAACAACAGCAGTGCACTAAGCCAAGTGCAGGGCTTTTCTGAGTGTGGGGCTCCATGCAACTAACTGCACAGGTCACAGGTCCATGAAGCTGGTTCTGGTCCTGGAAGACACTTACCAGGCTCCCTGGGTAAGCTTTACAAACAAACTCCAATCTCCAGTAAGTCAAATATGTGGAGATGAAATAAAAGCTGCTTGGAGATACAGCTCTTTTCAGGAGAGAGAGGATGTGTTGAGATCTGTTCATTTTGTACTCCCACTGACTAGCAAAGTGTCTCACAGGGAACAGGTACTTAAAATAAAGGCTGAAATGAAAAATAATGCAAATGGCAACTAACATTTTCATCAACTCATCTCCTTTGGGAAAGCAATTCTCCCCTTCAAGATTGCTCTGCTTGTTGCAGACAGCCGTTTTCCTCTCTCATCTCATCATACATGACATTAGCCCACACAGAATGATGTTTGAGATTAAATCCCAGTATAAACAGCATCTTAAAATATCTAAAATATCTGGCAGAAACAACTCCGTTCTCAGTCATCAGCAGAGAGAGAACAAGTTCTCATTCACCCGCTGGAGCTGGCCAGGAGGAGGGTTTGCCATTCTCAGCAAATTATATTATCCACAGGGAATTCATGCTGAATTTTAAGTCTGATTTGAAGAGAGTCCCTATTTCCCAGCCCACGGGTAAACTTTAAATAGCCATTAAAATGACATTTCAAAATAATAAAAGAATTCACAGAATGGAGGAACAAAATAAATGGTGTTGTAAAAGGAAATGGAAACGTTACCATAATTAGAGCTTTTAAAAGAGACATTTTAATCACTGGTCGAACACTGACTTGTTTACAATAGCACTCAAGGCAGATGGCAAGAGACTCAAAGGAAAACCATAGGTATTTACTAGAAAGGTAAGGTGAAGAAAGCTTTGGAACCACTTCTTGAAACCTAGTTTAAAAAAAAAAAATCAAAACACCAGTTTGACCTTTATGGGGATGTAAGGCTTCATCTAATCTGGCTTTGCCATCAATATAATATGCCAGAGGCCCAAACTATGTAATTGGAAGAAAAGGGGGGTTACCATTGCCCCCCACCACGATAGTCTAACAATGTAATAACGTAACTCTCTTGTCACTCACCATCACAACAAAAATGCACTCACGCTCTTTATGGTACCTAAACAGTGCAGCTTTCAATGTGGGCATTTATTTGCAGTTAGTGGAATGACACGTTGTCCAGTAAGTTCTTCCCAGACAGGAGCTACATTTTAACATTGTAGAATGCCCCCTACAAGCCCATACAGAGATTAAGTATTTTTCAAAATCCTTCTGGAAATAACTGCTAGGCAGTTTTACCAAGCAGACTAGAATATAGCCTCATAGTCCAGTACTTTAGAGAACTTGAGACATGTAAGGAGAATGGTGATTCCAAGAGTAGAGTGACCCACAGAGGCTGAGAAGTGCAGAAAACACAGAGGCAGCACCCTCTAGATGGAGAGAGCTTGGAACAGGTCCCACAGACCTGAAGTTTCCACCAGAATTCCACAATGTGTCAAGACTGTCCTTGGCCGGTAGAGCAACTGTGCTGGCCACAGCAGTGGTTCCACTGCTTTGCATCAAAATGATGCTTACCTCTAGGAAGGCGGATGGCCGCACCTCAACAGCAGGCTACAAATGTGTTCTGGAAAAGTAGGAAAGGTTATCTGCCCTCATTAGGACAATTAGAAGCCCCTTAGCACTATGCAAACAGACCATTCAACAGGAATAATGCAAAGACAAACATGTTCTGATAACAGAAAAATGTCCCAGAATTGAAAATTTTAGAAACCATGTATGCAGTCAGCAACTTCAACCTTGAAGCCAATTCACTCTTCAAAAATTACTTTTTCTCTTAAAAGTGTTCTCTTTAGTATTGAAAAAACTAAAGAGGGACTTCCTCACTGGAGGAAGACTTGGAAAAACCCCAGACCTAAACGAAAAGCAGTGATCTTGGCCAACAGCTTTCTGGTTTCCCCTGGCTATTATTAAGGATCCTTCTGTTTGACTAAGAATTTCTCCACCTCTCACAAACCATCTTTTTTCTTTCTGTGTCCAGAAAAAAATCTGAAAACCATGTGTTTATAATGAGCCTGTTGCTATGCACATCATTAAAACACATTACAAAAATCTTTCCTTTGAGTCAGGAGGAGGACAGGATGGGGGAAGATGAACTCCCAGCCAGAGTCCCTTTGCTGAGCAGACAAGCTGGCAAAAAGGGAGATGAGAAACAAAGCAAAATGGAAAAAAATATGGTGGTCCCATCCCTTGAGTCATTTTAACCAAAGGAGGAAAACTAACATTTTTAAAGCCCCAAGGTAATGTATCTTACAGTTTGGAACAGGGCTAACAAACTCTCTTCCTAATCTCTTTAATTCCTATGGTTTCACGACTCATCCTCCATCTGTCTGTCAGTGTATCCTTTTCACCAGCTTTTTCACACTTCTGTAAGGCTATCAGGAGTTTTGTTTTGTTTTGTTTTTTCCCCCTTTATGTGTACTTCTGTGTGTATTCTCCTTTTGATATCTTTGGTCTTCTATTCAGTTACCACCTAAACGTAGGTCCTGAACTGTCCATGTCGCCCCCTACTCCCCATAGTATCTTGGCCTTTTTCCCTCACTTACGAAGAGATTTGTTCTGCAAAAGTCATATCCTGGGAACGAGATGAGACAAAGCATATCAAAATTAACGTCAAAAAACAAAGATTCTCGATTTTCTAACTTTAAAAACCTGGACTTGATCATCTTAAGTCAATCACCTTCTTAAACAGTTTGCAATCAACATCCTTCTCCAATTTTTGTTGTATTGTTCCAAATACTGTATTAACCTGCAAGTTTTCAAGGGTAAGACTGTCTGAAGATGAGAAATGAAATATACATCTTTTAAATATATCTTTCACCCCTGTGTGTCTTTATATGGGTTCACACACACACAGGCACACACACGTGCGTGCACGCACACACACATGTGCACACACACACAGAGTATTAATTCTAAGCTCTTTGTTCTTAATCAGAAAAGAAATGGCTGGTCCCGACCAATGCTATAGAACCTGTTTTACTTTCAAAGAGAAGTAGCCAAACCATTGCAAACATGTGTTGGGTGAAAACAACTGTGGTTGGCTCCAGACAAAGGCTTATTTTTTAAGCACAGATGGTTGAATGGTTGCCTCCTCCAAACGGTTGCCCACAATGAAAGACAGATTTCTATTTCTAATCTATGCAAACATCTTACTCTGTGGGGCATCACAAAGACTAACTGTTCTGTGTCAGATGCTGCGGATCCCAGGTGCTCTCAGAGAAGCCAAAGCCCACCTCCACCTGAGATGCCTGGTAACTCAGGTAACAGGGGCTGACTGGGGAGTGAGCCACTAACCAGCTCCTTGTGAATGCTGCTGGGGCCTTCCATCAAACATTCCTCTGGAATCCCCCACCCACCACTGCTTCTCCTTGGCTGCTCTGCCTGGAGGACAGTTTCAATATTCAGTTGAGACCCCAGATGCTTCTAAAACCTCCCAGGAAGGCTCAGATTCCCAAGGGCTGTTAATTGACTATTGGTAGCACTCTTCACCTTGAATTCAGCTCTTCTGTTCATCTCTAATATCAAACCCAGAAATCTTGAGCACTTAGAACTGTTATTCTGTTCAAACCAGTCTCCTTGACCCTCTAGTCTATATGCCTAAAACCTAGGGTGAGTCTCAGTGGATTGCACCTGGGTCATTGTTGGTGTCTCTCAACCTTCCCAAGTATATGTATTCCTTTCTTCTTTCTTTTTTTTCCAGCCATGCCGTGTGGCTTATAGAATTTTAGTTCCCCAACCAGGGATTGAACCCGGGTCCCCCACAGTAAGAGGGCTGAGTCCTAACCCCTGGACCACCAGGGAATTCCCTCCTTTTTTTCTTTTCATTCTCCCTCTATCAATGTTCCTTTCTTTATTTACAACACTTTTCTCTATTATTTCTCCACCTCCCTTGCTCTGACCCCCCCCCCCGCACATTCCAGTTTTAGGGCCCCTGGGGACAACAAAAATTCCTGCAATGTTGGGGGGGGAGGGGGAGGACCAAAAAAAACTCCTCGTGCAAACCGGCTCCTAATTTTAAACATCCTTTCCTATAAAGAGAAGGTTATACCTGAAATCTACATAGGTTAGTTCCAGTGTTTAAGTCTAAAAAATGTCCTTCAAAGTTTTGAATTATTTTCTGTTAGTTTTTCTGATCAAACAACAGTAACAGAGTTTGCTTCAAAACCCTGTGTCGAAAAACACTTCTTTCCTTCCTTATCAAACTTCTTAGGGCTTCCCTGGTGGCACCGTGGTTGAGAGTCTGCCTGCTGATGCAGGGGACACGGGTTCGTGCCTCGGTCCAGGAGGATACCACATGCCGCGGAGCGGCTGGGCCTGTGAGCCATGGCCGCTGAGCCTGTGCTCCGCAACGGGAGAGGCCACAGCAGTGAGAGGCCCGCGTACCACAAAAAAAAAAAAAAAAAAAAAACTTCTTAAGTGAACCAACCTAACTGAGCAAAAAGAAATTCAAAAGTTCCTACTCTATACCTCAGTTTTTGAGATTTAAACACTTTTTGTTTCAGCTTATAAATGCAAGTATTGACAATCAAATAATGCAGCATTAAGTTTACTTATCTGGAAAATCTAAAACTGTAAAGAGCTTTAGAGGTTAACTAACTTATTGATTCCCAAGTCTGAATGAACATCAGAACTACCTGAGGAATACTGTTTATTTTAAACAACACATCCTCGTGAACCCCAGTCTGAGACATTCCAGTTCAGACTTCTGGTGCGGCCCTAGAATCCATATTTATAATAAATGCTTGGGGTAATTATGATCCAGTAGGCCCTGGTCTGTTTGAGAACCACTAATGATTCCAACATTCCTCCCAATATGGAGGTCTCCTCTATAAGACACTACATGGGCTACCACTCTGTGCTACAGCATTTTCAGAGACTGGGGCTCTTGCCCTTTCATAAGTCTGCTTACTCCACTTTTACATGGCTTTATTATTAGAAAGTCTGTTCTTATGTCGAGCCAGATAACCAAAGTCTTTCAACTCCTTGAACTTCATTATTACCAGCCCTAATTTTGTGCTCTGGAGCTGACACAGAATTCCCTCCCCATGAGAGTCCAAAGGCAGCTACTGTACCCTTACAAGTCTTCATTTTTCTAAGCTTAAACAAGCTTTTTTTCTTTAACTTCATAAAGCACAATTTCTGAGTCCCTCACCATTTCAACTGCTCTTCCTCAACGGACCTTACAAGATAAATCTGTCTAGAGGAACACCACTTCATTTTTTTTTTTTCTTACGGGCTGTACTTTTCCCAATATGCATTAATTTATAGTCCATGTTTCATCCTTGGCACTCATTCTCTTGCATTTAATGGTCCAAGAGCCATGAATCAGCAAGTATTTCTTATTACCCTAATGCTGTGTTCCTAACACTGTGTAAAGTACTCAAGGATTCAAAAGCTGGAGGAAATCATCTTGCTTTGATTTGACTTGAGGAGATTTGAGGAGATAATTTCTTGGACAGAAAGGACTTCAATAAATGAAATCCCTTGAAAACACTGCACAATGGTACACAATCAAGTGCTTCAAATGAATGACACCTGAAAGACGGACATAGGTGTCCTGGGTCAGACTGTCGGCTCTCTCGTGGCCTGTGTTTATAGAAATACCACCTATTTAACAATGATTTGGATTAAAAAAAGAAGAAGATGGACACTATCACCTTAAAATGTAAATAAAAATTTCAACTCCATCTTTATTTCAGACATTTAAAATCTAAGAAATGACACATGCAATAATCAAGTAGAATACTGTTCCTTCTACCTGGGATGCCACTGGCATTGCTTCCCAAGCACTCTGAATGCCATGATCCAAGTAAAAGGCTTAAAGTAGAGGGTTTATGCGATTCCCTTCATTACCGGAAATAACACAATGATAAGGAGACACCCCCCCACACCTGCATATTTTAACCAACACCAACAAAAACGCACTCGTTTCATTCACAGAATCGCAGACTATCAGAACGGTTGGGACCCATTCAAATGCCTCACTTTACAGATGAGGGAAAAATAGCGCTTCAAAGATGGCACGTGGTTTCTCTCCCAGTTAAAGCAGCCAATGAGCAGGAGGGCGGGGCTAATCCCCAGATCGCTCTGCTGTTGGCTTCCTGCCTCCTTGTATTCAAACTACGAAACCAAAACTCTTACCCTCTCAGAGCTTTCCTCAACTCTATTCCCATCTTCAGTTACCTTCTCAATCCTCAAATCCAGAGTCTGATGATGCATTTTGTTTGGGGACATTTGAGGGAAGGACTGGACCAAACAGTTTTAGGTGGTTAATTTTTTATGAAATCCTAGCATATTGATTTTACCCACAGTCTATGCTGCTAGACACAAAATTCTACGTGCTTCAGGATCACCGCTACCTCACTAGCAGTATAGGGAACCGCTAGGGTTAGCTACACAGATTCAAACAAAAATTCTAAAGCTGCAAAGCAACTGGTAAACAATTCCCAACTATGCCACCCTCTTCCCCCCCCCACCCCACCCCCGCCCCCCACACACACACCCTTAAATCAACCAGCTCATCTATTTCATCTGAAGCCTCACAGTTAATCCACATCCTACGTGGAACATGGAGGAAAAAATGTACCTACCTTGTGGCCTCTTGCTGAAGCCACGACACATTTGGCACATAAAACATGACTCCAAAGAAAAGCAGAGGCTCATTAGCAAATTTGTCCAGATGTTTCTTCAGAGGTTTCTCCAGCTCCACCCATCGTGCTTGCTGGCTCTTGCTGAGAAACCAAAGGCCAAAGTAGTGCGTCTAGATAAAAGGATAAAACAGCATCAGTTCACGCTTACAAGGGGCATCCTGAGACCACACAGGAAATAAGACTCCAGCACCTTACCTCCCCTTTGGTGCCTCAGCCTGTACACAAGGATCCAGCTTTTACTTTTGAACTTTGGGATACGTGAAAAGAAACCACAGGTACCCAGTACTGTAATCTACCCTGAGTCTCCAGATGCAGTATTCCTACCCATTGCTGCTGTTTGTACATGTGGGTACTGATGCACCTATGCTAGGTAAGCGGGGGTGATGCAGAGTGGGGACAGTGTGGACTTATTCTAAGATCTCAAGGCTGACTTCCCTGTGCTAGTGAAGCACAGGAGCAGAGGCAAACACAGCTCTCTCACCTGCTACAAAGTAACTTACGGTTCAACTCCAAAGATGAAACCTTCTGCCAACGTTAAGCCACAGCAGTGTAGATATTTTCATACAGTACCGGATTGGAACAGAAAATTGATTCACTGTTTAGGCTTTAATGAAGTACTTTTAAAAAACATCAGCCGCGACCACTTCATTATACATGAACTGCAGCGAATCCCTCCCCCGCATTAAGCAGGGAGAGCGGAAGTAGCCCCTCTTCACAGCTGCCACAGGAGCCCCTGGTGGTTGTTCTTGGCAGATCATGGGGGGATTTGAGAGATGAGAGTGAGATTTTCACCCTTAGACTTGAAGCCTCAACCAGGTTAGTTTTGAACAATGTGCTAAATGATTAAAATAGGTACTTTTATGCATCCAATCCTGTCTTTACATTAATTCATGTTAGGATTTCAGGATTAGCATAAGTCGCTAAAAAATAGATCACTGCTTTTGAGGCGTTCTTTTATATTTCAATTATAGCCTAGAATGGTTTACAGCACACCTGGAAAGCTGCCTTCAAAGGAGTCATTTCATTACAATGTTTAATTGCCAAAGGCATTTTGGTGCCGACCTTCCCACTCCAGGTGGCTGCCACCTCAACAATACTATAGATCAATCCCCATCACCACCCCACCAAAATCTGTAATCAAGTTTTGACTCTGACTTTACCAGAAAACCAGACACATCCTTCCCTACATAAAGCTGCAGATCCAAAATACTCTAAAGGATATTTTTAAACGGGTTTTTACTTTCAGATGGGACCATTTCCTCCATGATTTTCCAAAGGGCAAGTCCATACCAGAAATCTATGCATTTCTTGAGCAACAAAATGCCAATGAACAGAGCCGAGGTTATATTTCTATCAACTTAGACCAACTTGCTTGAGTGAATTCTGACCCTATTGTTCATTTCCCAGCTCCAGTGAGCCCATTAGTTGTTCCAATGGGACTGATGACGTAGGGGAAATGAAATGTGGCTGAACAGAAAGAAAATTGGCTTTGAAGTCAGTTCATCTCCAAGCTTTTACACTCTCTGTCTTGATAACTTTATACAAGTGATGGAGCCTCCGAGGGTCTCAGAGCTTCCTAATCTGTAAAATGGGGATGGTGATTACCCCCATCACCCACAGGCTGTTAGGGGTGTAAATGAGATAATGCCTGTCCACATGTGCGTGGCCCACATTAAGTAACTACTTCATAAATGGTGACTTCTGTTGCTGCTCCTATTATCACCATGATCATTGTCCTCAGTAAGTGAAAGCAGGCAAGCCTCAAGAATCTTTGTCATCAGTGCTATTGGCATCTCTATCAACCACAGAATCAGAAAACAGAAGTTAAAAGACACAGACGTAGAGAACGGTCTTGAGGACATGGGGAGGGGGAAGGGTAAGCTGGGACGAACTTAGAGAGTGGCATGGACATATATACACTACCAAATGTAAAACAGATAGCTAGTGGGAAGCAGCCTCATAGCACAGGGAGATCAGCTCGGTGCTTTGTGACCACCTAGAGGGGTGGGATAGGGAGGGTGGGAGGGAGACGCAAGAGGGAGGAGATATGGGGATATATGTATACATATAGCTGATTCACTTTGTTATACAGCAGAAACTAACAATACACTGTAAAGCAATTATACTCCAATAAAGATGTTAAAAAAAGAAAACAAGTTATCTAAAGATAAAGGAGAAAAAGCAAGCAAAAGCAGAAGCTGGAAGGCCTATAAATAACATAAAAATCTAAAAGGTATAAGAAAAAAAAATCACAAAGCAGTGCCTCCCCAAAGATTTTCTTTAGAGTCTCATTATAGGTGTTTATGGGACACTGGAACATCACTCTGATGCTTTCCTAGGGGATCTATCATGGGGGCTTAGGCTAACCTTAAAATGAGGCAGTCTGGGTACTGAATAAACTGTCTGAAAAGGGTCCAAGGCAGTTCTGCATTATACTGAATTCCTTCATGGAGCACAGCACCATATGAGGGTATTCCACCATATTGTGGATGGCTTGTAGTGAGTTTGCATATGATAAATGAGGTAATATATGTAAACAGTGACAGGCTATGTGATAATTATTTTAGTTGAAAAAGAGCCCTTTTATAAGCATAGGTGGAGAAAGGGAGGGCAAACTCTGCAATTGCTTAACAAGCCAACCATGATTTATTATCTTTCACTAAAAGGAGTCTTCACATTTGGAGGCATGATTTTATGGTCCATACTTCATTCAAATTGTAACATTCACTCAAATTAGTAACATTCAAACTATAAAGGGTCCACAATAACTGCATAAACATTCTACAATTGATTTTGAAAAAAAAAAAAGATTTAACGTTTACTTCTCCTATGCTTTGAAGGCCGGTATTTTAAATTTCCTTTTCTCATTCCCACCCAATCATTAAACCAGACCTGATCTCCCCGCTTCAAAAAAAGAAAAAAAAAAAAAAGCGACTTCCCTCATGGCACAGTGGTTAAGAATCTGCGTGCCAATTCAGGGGACACGGGTTCGAGTCCTGGTCCGGGAAGATCCCACGTGCCACGGAGCAACTAAGCCCATGCACCACAACTACTGAGACTGCGCTCTAAAGCCTGCGAGCCACAGCTGCTGAGCCTGCGTGCCACAACTACTGAAGCCCGCACGCCTAGAGCCCGTGCTCCGCAACAAGAGAAGCCACCGCAATGAGAAGCCCACGCACTGCAATGAAGAGAAGCCCCTGCTCCGCAATGAAGAGAAGCCCCCGCTCGCCACAACTAGAGAAAGCCCGCGCGCAGCAACGAACACCCAATGCAGACAAAAATAAACTAATTTTTTTAAAAAAACCACCTTAAGAATATTCCATGGAGTACACATACACATACATGCATGCACAAAGATACATTCAGGCACACGTGCACACACAGAAAAGGAAGATGATGAGGTACAAGAGAAATCATTGTATGATAATAGTCTTGAGCCATAATTAACAGTACAGAATTCCAAATAACAAGGTAAACCACTTCCAATGCCAAAATCTAATCCATGGCGTAAGATATTTTTGTTGCTGCAATACAGTCTTTTCCAGAGGACACAGGGTACTTCTGGGTGACTCACCATGCATTTATCCAATGAAACAATTATTTAACTATTCAAGAAATGGGGTTCCAATGCAGAGGCAGGTAATCTGGAGGACACAGTTTCTACATACTATGGCCAGAATGACCTAGTTTTAGAAGTGCTGTATTGAGTTATTTAGGAGGAAAGAAAGTTCATTTATGAGATCCCCATCCGCTCACTGTTTGTGAAGCTCTGCCCCAAGTAACCTTCTCCATTCCCACCCCATCCCCCCACCCCGTTCTTCCCCTAGCCACATCCCTGCTCTGGAGTATTCAATGGAGGAGAAAGACCCTGTCTCAAAGTTCTTACCCTGTTCTGTTCAAGTTCACAAGGCAACACATTTATTCAGCCATGTCTACAAAATGCATCACAGAAAATGGAATCAGAACCTAACCACTCACTTAAACTAACATGTGCACCAATCAACTTCCTGTGTATCAGCCAAGGGGCCATTACTCCCATCAAGCCCAGCTGAGACCACACCAGGCCTGTTCATACGTGACTTGCCAAGTTCAACTCCAGCTGAATTCTGAAAGCTGAGCTTCGCTGCTAAACACTGCCAGATGGTTGAAGGAAATGTGGTGGATTCCAAATAGAAATGGTAGAAATGGCTACCTCCTCCATGACCAAAAGGATTCCACAGTATTGCCCAAGAAAATGCCTGAGACACTTGTTTGGTTTATCTCCAAAGCACCAAACATAAACCAGGTCCATCTAATCCTCAGGATACCTCTGTGTGGACTCTAAATCCCATTTTATTTCTCTAGTTTTCTTTAGAAAACAGCTCTGTTGCCATGAATTCTGCAATGAGTTCATTGCAATAAGAAAAGACAGGGCTTCCCTGGTGGTGCAGTGGTTAGGAATCCACCTGCCAATGCAGGGGACACGGATTCGAGCCCTGCTCCAGGAAGATCCCACATGCCACAGAGCAACTAAGCCCGTGCACCACAACTACTGAGCCTGCGCTCCAGAGCCCGCGAGCCACAACTACTGAAGCCCGTGCTTAGAGCCCATGATCCACAACAGGAGAAGCCCCCGCTTGCTGCAACCAGAGAAAGCCCGCGTGCAGCAACAAAGACCCAACTCAGCCCAAAATAAATAAATAAATAAATTTATTTAAAAAAAGAAAAGAAAAGACAGAAGAACCGGTTCCCAGGGAGAGGAACCACATCTCTGAATCAATTGCTAAAAATGCAAAAATGCATTACTAAAAAAATAATGTAAGAAGAGTCACATAAATTGTCATTTTCATATGAGTAGTTTCCTGGTTTATTTGGTTTGGAGTTTTGCATTTTAACAGGGAAGGATAAATCTATGTGAGCCCTCAAAAACAGGCTAGTTTCTTCAGTGGCAGATTGGCACGTGAATCCTTCGGTGTCATAATAAGAGCCCTCTTTCGGTATCATGAAAAGATTGTAGTAAATAAGGCCTTTAAAAACAGTTTGGGATGTTTTTGATTGATTTCTTCATTTATTTGTAAATATGGTGTTATCCCCCATGGTAGCTATTAATAGGGAAAGATATTTTTTAAGGGTTTTGTTTTTCTAGTTTTATGACAATGACACAGCTTTAATGCTAACTATTTATAAGGGTTACAGACACAGTCTTGGCAATTACTAGGGATTAAATTCGCCATCTTATCTCAAGCATTTTGAAGAGTTAATCATCCAGAAGCAAAAGTTTAAAATACTTTCCATTAGGCTGTAATAGGGTCCCTGTAGTAGCCAGTATATTTCAGTTGTAAATTAAGAAACAAAAAGGTTGAGACACCTTCACATAAAATATATAGGAATTACATACAAGCATTCAAACTTTCACGGAGGCATGGAAAATACTTCAAAAGATGACTAGACACAGACTCTGAAAACAGCACTTCACGCAATTACATTCCAAATGCTTTGGAAAATAAACCACCATACATCAGTTGGATAACTGCAAAAAACAACTTGCATGCAATCAACCTCTACTCTGGATAGTCTGGGATTTCTATAACTGGCACGTCTATAATTAACAACTGCACCATCTTCATTTTCCTAGTCAATCTTTTCATAAAAGTACAGGAAAAGAAACTGCAGAGTAACACAGACCCAAGAGGCAAATCTCATAGCCAAGAAAATTCACTCTTCTGAGGCTGCACGACTCACTCCGAATATACAAAAAGATGAAGACCAGGGGATTACTTCACCTACAATCTCTGTAACTAGAAAATAGACACTGGCACCAATTTACCTTACAGAATTGACATTAAGCTAGTAAGATTTCACATCATAATCTTTACGAAGACAAAAAGCAATGCAAAATTCAGAAGTTTCCCCAGCAGAGTACTCTTTAATCAGTTCTTAATTATGGTTGATTATTTTAGTCCTCTGCAGATACAAACATATATAGATATACTTAAGCTGGCTATAAAATACAGCAAATTCCACTATTACCTGACAGGGCCAGGGAATGAAATGTTCGAGTACACCCATTATCACAGATAAATTTCCAATTCCCAAAAGATTAACATAAAATCAAGCCATAGAAATGTCCTTAATGTAGGTTAGCTTTACTTTGATGAAAGGAAATGCATGTTAAGATTCTGTATCTTTGTAAGCTCTAGCCATTATGAAAAGAGCAAAATGTGAGACGTTTCTACCATAGCTGATAGCTCTGGATAAATCAGCTTTCAGTAAAGATGAAAATATAAATTTGCAAAAGAAAAGGGGAATAACTTAGAGGATAATCACCAACGCTATGAAATTGTTATGGATTCTTTTTAGGCTCCTTTAAAAACCAGGGCTCTTAGTTTAGCCTTAGAAGAGGCCCAAGAGTTATCAAATTTATTCTTCCCCGAAGTGCTGGATTTCCTAATAAAACAACTGTTCTCTACCTTGAATAGCGTATAGCCATGAACAGTATTCTCACATACCTGTGTTAAATTATTTATCTCTCCTCCATTTATTATTTTTTAATTAAAAGTAGAGTCACGATTATCCCTAAAGGAAATAATTCTAGCATATTTTTATGTTTTATTGGAATTCTTTATATTCCTTATTACTATTAACATGGCCTCCTTGCTTTTCTTAGAACAGCAGTGCTTAGTAGAAATATGTGAGCCAGGTATTTTTTTAATGTGACCTGAATTTTTAAAAATTATTATGCTAACACTACTTTGTTTTATTTATTTACTTATTTACTTACTTACTTACTTATTTATTATTTGACTGTGCCGGGTCTTTGTTGTGGCACGTGGGATCTTCGCTGCAGCATGAGTGCAGACTTCTTAGTTGCAGCCTGCGGACTCAGTTGCGGCATGCAGGCTTCTTAGTTGCAGCCTGCAGACTCTTAGTTGCGGCATGCAAACTCTTAGTTGTGGCATACAAATGGGATCTAGTTCCCTGACCAGGGACTGAACCTGAGCCCCCTGCATTGGGAACACGGAGTCTTACCCACTGGACGACTAGGGAAGTCCCTGAGCCACATATGTAATTTAAAAATTTCTAGTAGCTACATTTAAAAAGTACAAAGAAGTAAAATTAATTATAATAAATTTTTTAAAGAAGTAAAATTAACTTTAATAAATTTTACTTAAAATGGTATAGGGACTTCCCTGGTGGCACAGTGGTTAAGAATCCACCTGCCAATGCAGGGATACGGGTTCGAGCCCTGGTCTGGGAAGATCCCACATGCCGCTGAGCAACTAAGCCCATGCACCACAATTACTGAGCCTGCACCCTAGAGCTCACGAGCCATAACTACTGAGCCCACGTGCCACAACTACTGAAGCCCGCATGCCTAGAGCCTGCGCTCCGCAACAAGAGAAGCCACCGCAATGAGAAGCCTGTGCACTGCAACAAAGAATAGCTCCCGCTCGCCACAACTAGAGAAAGCCCGCGTGCAGCAACAAAGTCCCAATGCAGCCAAAAATAAATAAATTAAAAAATAAAATAAAATGGTATATTCAAAATATTATGCTTTCAACATGTAACTATTATAAAAATGACTAATGAGATATATTAACTTTTTTTCATACTAGGTCTTCAAAATCCACTGTGTATGTTATACTTACTACACATCTCAGTTCAAGCTAGCCACACTTCAAGTGCTCAATAGCCACATGTAGCCAATGGCTATCCTACTGGGCAGCACAATCTGAAATTAATAACTGTTCAAGGAACTGAAAGATTTTGGCTCAGTGGAAGATCATAGCTTCTAATGATCAAAGCCATCTAAAAATGGAATGAGCAGACTTACAAAAGGGTGAGAGCCCAGACTCTGGAGGGACTGTAGGGGGTCTAGACAGCCTGAGTGGTGTCTTTTTTTCTTTTTTAAACTTTCTATTTTATATTGGAGTATAGTTGATTAACAATGTTGTGTTGGTTTCCGGTGTACAGCAAAGTGATTCAGGTATACATATTCATGTATCTATTCTTTTTCAAATTACTTTCCCATTTAGGTTGTTACATATTATTGAGCTGTGCTATACAGTAGGTCCTTGTTGGTTACCCATTTTAAATATAGCAGTGTGTATATGTCAATCCCAAACTCCCTAACTATCCCTTCCCCCTGACCCTTCTCCCTACCCCATAACCATAAGTTCTGTTCTCTAAGTCTGTGAGTTTGCTTCTGTTTTGTAAGCAAGTTCATTTGTATCATTTCTTTGTTTTTTTGTTTTTTTTTTAATTTTTGGCTGCGTTGGGGTCTTTTTGCTGCGTGCGCCCACTTTCTGTAGTTGCAGCGAGTGGAGGCCGCTCTTCGTTGCAGTGTGCAGGCTTCTCATTGTGGTGGCTTCTCTTGTTGCCGAGCACGGGCTCTAGGGGAGCAAGTTCAGTAGTTGTGGCTCACGGGCTCTAGAGCGCAGGCTCAGTAGTTGTGGCGCACAGGCTTAGTTGCTCCACGGCATGTGGGATCTTCCCGGAGCAGGGCTCAAACCCGTGTCCCCTGCATTGGCAGGCAGATTCTTAACCACTGCACCACCAGGGAAGTCCCTGTATTTCTTTTTAGAGTCTGCATATAACATACTATATTTCTCCTTCTCTGTCTGACCTGAGTAGTGTTTTGCAGAGGAGACCACCTTATTAAGTGCTTCCTATGTGCCCAGCACTGAGATACGGTGGCAACTTTGCAAAAACTAACTCATTTAATCTTCCCAACAACTTATGGAGGCTGCTACTATTACCATCTTCATTCACAGATGAGAAAACAGAGGCACAAGGTGGTTAAGTAACTATTCAAGATCACACAGCAAATCAGTGGCAGAGCCAGGATTCAAACTCGGACAGTTTGGTCCAAACTCTCATTCCTAGCCACTAAACTCTGCTGTTTCTCCATGTATTTATTTTTCAAAGATAAGGATTAGTCATAAGGCAACACTGTTTTAGCTATTTCTCTCTTAATCTAGGGCAATGATTTTTCAAGCCATGTTGGGGTGTGTGTGGGAAGGGCACAAGGAGATGGGGCTCCAGATACCCTATCCACTCCCTCAGCAAACAGAGTAGCTCCATTTTACACACTGAAGTTCCACCTAAGATTTCATTTGGGGAAGAGGAAATCCATTGATCCAAACATATTGTAACTATATTATCAGAATTCTAATTTTCTGAGCCTCCTGTATCTCCCGAGCCTCTTCCTTTAAATAGAGTTCCCAGCCAGAAACTCATACCTAATTTTTTTTCTGAACTTATTTAAAACAATTAAAAAATTTTTTTTCTTAAGGGGTTCACGTTATTTCCTCTTGCCAGGTTATTGTTATGTCCACCTAATTAGCATCTCTGTTCCTCCTGTCACCCAATCCCCATCGTTTTTCGGCTATTTGGTTCTTTTCTTAAAACTCAAGGTGATCATGTCATGCTTCACCTTGAAATCTTTTTATGGCTTTCCATCTCCAGGCAGTGTTTTATTACCCAAACGATTCAAAGAGTATTTACTAGAAGGCTAAATTAATTGTGAAACACTGAGCTCAACACATTTATTTTCTTAACTGCAGAACTTAGGAGAGTGTTTCCCAAAGCATCTTCTTACCACGGCCCCTTTTTCTGCCACTACACATCCCTGGGAATTAGAGCGGTGGAGTCAGTCTACCTGAATTTGAGCCAGTCCAGTGACTACACTGTGGTCTCCCCATCCATAAAATGGGGACAGCAAGAGCAGCCACCGGACAGACTTGTTAGAAAATTTAAATGAGTTGATCTCTGAAAGGCACTCAGCACAAGATGTGGTACGTTAAAAGGTGGTGATTATTTTTGTGACACATTTTAGAAACAATGTTCTACAGGATCTAGTTAAAACTCCTTAGCCAGGTACATCAAACCCTTCAAAAGCAGACTCCACCTACCTACCCACACTCTTATCCTCCCCTCCATGACCCCTACACACACACACTCTCACACACACACACACACACACACACACACACATCTGTGCAAACTGCACTCTGCCCTTCCCTGAAAATTCCATGTTCTTTCCTGTTTCTGTACCTCGGCACAGGCTGTTCTCTTTGTTTCTTGTTTTTCCTATTCTCCCAACTCCAGGGTTTCTGGAAGCAGGGACCCTGTCATATTCTGCTTCCCCAGGGGATGACTGTGTTTGCTGACTAAGCCAGGCCTGGGCACTCTGGATGCCCTAGGAAATGGCAGCACAGCTGTGCATTCAAAACCAAATTTGACCCTGAAAACGTTTAGCATATCAGTTCAGGGATTTCTGAGCATGAGCCACCTGTTCTGTTCGCTTTGCTCGGCCCTGCAAGAAACACTTCTTTGCTCCAAACTCGGACGTTTCGGTTTGTTTGGCCTCACTGTGCATCAAGCCCATGAACCTGCATTCAGTAACAGGAGGATGAAGTCATACAGGACACGGGCAACTACTAGTAGAGAGTCAACTGAGACCTTCGGTGACCCAAGGTGACTCAGGATGACATTTCATTTTGTTGGAAGAGGAATATGTGTTTAACACTGAAACATGTATACTTTTCAATTAATGTTTGCATATAATATTTAAGAAATCAGTTTATTACATTAAAAAAAGAGTTTACCATATGGACACACGTCATTATACGTTGGTCAAAATCCACACAATGTACACCACCAAGAGTGAACCCTAACCTACACTATGGACTTGGAGCATATGATGTGTTAATGTGGGTTCATTGACTGTACAAATGGACCACTCTGGTGGGGGGTGTCGACAGTGGGGGAGCCTGGGGGGAGGGGACAGGAGGTATAAGGGACTCTCTGTGCTTTCCACCCAATTTTGTTATAAACCTAAAACTGCCTCAAAAAATACAATTTTTTTTTTTTTTTTTTTGGCCGCACCGTGCAGCTTATGGGGTCTTAGCTCCCCAACCAGGGATGGAGCCTGTGTCCTGCAATGGAAGCATGGAGTCCTAAGCACTGGAATGCCAGGGAATTCCCTACAATCTATTTTTAACTTATCTAATAAAACATAAATTATAATTAACATAGATCAAAAATTAAATCAAAATTAATTTTCCTTTCCTAATATAAATCCACTGTCAAGTTTAGGGTACACCTAAACTACAGAACACTTCTAATGGCAAATTCACCCCACTCTACTTTCCAAAACTTCATAAAGACTAAACAATTCATTGTATTTTAGATGAATTTTTTCTTTCTTCTCTAAAGCACCATCAGCCCTATTTGAAAAATGACCCACATACAAAGTCAAGTAAGTGACAGTGGCAGACCCCGTGTTCACACCCTACCCTCTGTTCTTGGGTGGAGCATGCATTCCTCCTTGAGGTGTGTCTGGGCAAATGAAGAACAAAGTATTACATTGCTCTATCTCATCCTTCAATTCAAGAGGACTTTCTATAGGACTGTTTCACAAAAGGCCAATACCTTCAATGTGATCTGTCACAGAATGAAGGCATAAAACCAAAAGAGAAAGTGATTTGTTCTAATGTGGATGCACCTGTTTAGAGCATGTCAAAATAAAGCCAACATTAAACACAAACCCCATCTTAGCATTAGAAGATCAATCACCCTGCAACACACACTGGACAGTAGAATCTGGACTTCACTGCTCTGTCCTTTGTGACAACCCAGTTGTAGGATAATCCAGGGTTGACCTTTGCCCTCTCACTGAGAGAAACAATACTCTGCTGAAAGTTAATTATTATTATCATACACATCTCCAGACACCCCTCACTTTGCACCTTACACTCTGGCTTTACCTGGTGATTCACAGAGATGCCTTCTCAGGCTCCCAGAATGGTGCCTGATCCATGGACATCCATGGATCGTCAAAAATCCAGTTCCCCATGCCCAGAATGACCTGCCTTCTTTTCCACCTACTGAACTCCTGGGCATCCTTCAAGTCCCTGTTCAAAATGCGAGGGCTCTGTTCATATTTCACTGAGGCTTCCTCTCCCCTAGCTAGGGCTGCGGTGTTCAGTGGAGCAGGCCGTGCACTGCACAACTCTAAGGAGAGCCACTGCCTTTCAGGCCAGCCCCTGCATTGCATTTAGTGCGGATCACATTCAGTCTTAGCTGGTTTTTACATGCTGGATTCCTCTACTAGTCTGTGCATATCTTGAAGGAAAAATTACAACTTATTTATCTTAGTTTCACCAAGTCCCAAAACAGTGTCTGGAACACTGCAGTTGTTCAGTATTTTCTTTAATGAAAAAATGTTTTTCACAACTCTCAAATTGGAACAATTATACATTATTAGACACAGCCCTATGCATTTGCCATACTACATCTCTTCTAATATTTACAACAGCCCTGTAACGTAAGTGAGGTGAGTATCACTATTCCCATCTTATTGCTGAGAAAACTGATTTCCAGAGAAGTTCAATAACTTTTCCAAGGTTACCTAGTAAGTGACAGAACCATAACTTGACTCAAGTTCAAGACTCCAAAGCCTGCACTTGCAACTACTTAACCACATACTATACTGCTTCTAATGCATGCAAAGAATACTTAGTTGTTCTCATTTAAGTTACTGGGAATATTCAAAAGTAAAAACCACTGCATATATTTTCAAATGATCTATAATGAAAATTTTTATGAGAATTTAGACCAGCCTCTTGGCCAACTGACAAGAGCATTAAGGTTTTTCCTTTATGCCGATACACACGCATATGTTTAAATATGTGCACCCTAATGTGCTACTAAGAAGCAAAAAAGAGCCAATTATCAACCAGCAAGGTCAGAACACTTCACGTGTTTATTGTGTCAGCTACCAAGCTACATATACCTGTTGGGCAGGACAGTCTCCTCCACAGGAAGGTAAATGTCAAAGGAAGGCCTGAACACTGAAACCAAAGTATAAACACGAAGACCAGTAGGAAACAGAAGTGCTCAGGTGAAACAGTCCCCCAGAGGATAAGAGGCAGCCTGTGGAAGATGCCAAGCGGAGAGGAAGACCTTCCTTGACCCCAACTCCTTTGTGCAAATGGAAAAAGGGTGGATCCTGAGAGGTGAGCAAAGAGATCAAATAAGATCACTTTCAATAGGGACCGCTCCCCTCTTCTGCATCACCCTGAGAACTGGGCAATGGTGTCACAGGGCCCAGGACAATCACAGGGCTCTTCCTTGCCCTCGGGAAGGCTTGACTCTCAGGGGTCTGCTGTCATTTCAGCACTGGCAACCTTTCAACCACACCCCCTTACCTACCAGCCCATATGCCACATGCGATATGCTCCCAAGACACAGATGCTTGAGGGGGTTTCTCTCAAAAGTCCCTTGTCCTAAATGTCTGTAAGACTGAAAAAAAAAAAAAAAAAAAAGCAGGGCTTGCTGGTTACAAAGGGCACATTGCTCTAAGAATCTCTTCTAAAGAGAGATAACGTGACTGTCTTAATGGTGAACCCTGGGTTTGCTTAAAGCCCAAAGAAAACAAGGTCATGAGGAATCTTAAAAGGAACAAAACCCCCATTTTACAAGCTCCCACAAAAAAAAGCCTCGCTGGTCATGCTCACTTTAAATGCTCTTTCTTTTTTTTTCCTCTTTTCCCTCTTTGAAGAGGAAAATATGGAAACAAACAAACAAACAAAAAAGCAGCTGCATCCACCACTTACGTGGTTTTCTCCTTGATATGCAGCCGGAATGACAAAACCCCAGCTACCCACTTGATTGTTTTAAAGAGAGTAAATGGCTTTGGGGAGGAAAGTCTCATAACAACCTCCTCATGGGCTGAAAGCAAAGGGGAGCCGCCACCCCCAGCCCCCAGCCCGTGCCCCGTGCAAACTCTAGGGGGTGTCCCTGCTTCTCACAACATCAGAGCAGGTCTCTGCATCCACTGAAAGGTGTTAAGATCTAGGCCGTGCTAAGAATAATAGGATGCTTCGAAACCAGGCTGAGGCTGAAAAGCCTGGCAGGTGCCAAGAGAAGGCGGCTGGTCCCTGGGGTTGAGCTCTGGCGCATCCACCCACCATGCTCGCACCCTTACCTCCCGCAGCTCCAGCCTCTGGGCCACCGCCTCCAGGCACTCCTGCCCCGTGCTCTCCACAGACAGCGTGCACTCGATAACGTTGCTGTCCAACAGGCGGATGCGGGTGACAAAGCAGTTCTTGCTCAGGACGTTGTAGCGCCGGGTCCGGCGGAGCTTCAGGCCGAAAGGCATGGCTCTGTGGCCCTCGGACGCTGCCCTCCTGTCCTGACGCCCACGCCCCTGAGACGGCCTTAGCAGCTTTGTGACTGGGCGATGACACTAGCACCCGTGCTCCTCCAAGTGCGGGAAAAGGCGTCCATGCCCAGCGTGGCGCTCTGGAGGGTCGCTGCAAACAGAAAAGCAGCAGCAAGGTCATCACCTGGAAGGGAAGCTCCAGGCGGCACATATTCCACACACACAAGCAGGTGCCCCTGACAGATGAATGTCCAGATTCAAGAGCCCGCAGACTCTGTTGCTCCCAAGCGCCTTGGTCTAACCCGAGCACTTGACCTTACCCTACAAGGGTGATATGATAAGATCCACTTTATGGGGCTTCCCTGGTGGCGCAGTGGTTGAGAGTCCGCCTGCCGATGCAGGGGACACGGGTTCATGCCCCGGTCGGGGAAGATCCCACATGACACGGAGCGGCTGGGCCCGTGAGCCATGGCCGCTGAGCCTGTGCGTTCAGAGCCTGTGCTCCGCAACGGGAGAGGCCACAACAGGGAGAGGCCCGCGTACCGCAAAAAAAAAAAAAAAAAAAGATCCACTTTATGGCTAGAGTAACTGACGTTCAGCGAGATTAAAAGAACTCATCTAAGAACGCACGCGGCCAAGCCAGAATTCACACCAGTGTCTATGCGACTTCGATTCACATGTTTTTCATCGTACAAGCCTGTCTGCTCAAGAAAGCAGAAGTAGAATTTGAACTGTTTTTTTTTCAACTTCTAAATATATTATCTCATTTCAGCCTCATTAACAACCCCCTGGGTGTCGATTGTACAATCCCTATTCTAGAGAGGAAAAAAGTGGGGTTCAATGATTTAAGCAACTCCCTGATCCTGAACTTAAAATCTTATCTTATTCCTCACTCTTTGCAACACTGCCTCTTTACTTCCATTAACATTATTTCCATTTATTTTAATATTTATACTTATTTTCTCGTTTACTTTATCTTATTTTCTTTATTACTGGATGATAGAAAATGGAGTGAATATGCATTTAATTATTAACTAATTATAAATTAGTAATTAATGATTAACTACTCAGCAACTTTCTTTTTTCAAAAAAAATGAATACATGAATTTTTTAATGCACTTAAAATCACAACTCTATCCTTTTTTTCACCAGATATTTAGACAGATGTGGGGAACCACCCTGCAATCATTTTGTTCCTTTACCGAATTCTTGATGCAAAAGCCCATCACCAAATTACAGATAATTTAACTTACTAATAACAAGATTTACTGACACCCGGATGTCCCACCAAATGGCAGCAATGACATTACTGCCACGGACAACACGAGAACAAAATAACAACAGTAAAAGCGGCTTTACCATTCTGCCTTGTGCCAGCAATTCTCTCACTGGGAGGCTCGTTAAACTTAGCTTCCAAAGAAGCCAGAAATGTCCACACGGTCTCTCTGTTCAACTTTCCGTTCTCCATGAAGCGCAAAGGACTATCTCTTGCTCATATGATTGTTCTGTTCATTGGATTCCCTAAGTCAGGCAGGCTTTAAGCCCTTTATCCACAGAATTACCTCTGAGCCCCCTGACACTTGGATAGACAAACAGGAATAATTACTTGTAGGAATTCTTGCATTAATAAGTAAAATGGCTTCAATATTTAGAAATCACTCCTTGTCAGTACCCCAGGCCTCACAGAGGTTGTCAGGACACAACCCTACAACACAGTAAAACACGCTCCTGAGACTCCCTCGGCCAGTCTTTGATGCCTGCCCTCGGCACATTCCTTAGCGTGACAGGTACGTGTTTTATGATGGCTTAAAATACATATGCTAGAGACTTGGGCTTGGTAAAATAGATCAACATTTCTAAATCACTTAATGTTGGCAGAGTATCATGTTTACCTGCAAGGTAGGCCAACCTGATGATCTCCTGGTACCTGCAGAAAAAAAATATGGAGGGACCCACCCAGAAAAGAAAAAAAAATAGAGTATCAGAATTTAAATACAGAGTCCTTAAGAGTTTACTACTCCCACATTCCATCAACTTGCTAAAACACAGGGCAGAAGACACCAAGATTCAACTCCTATATTAGCTAGAGAGCCTCAAAGAGAGAAAAATATTTGCTCTGTGGGCACAAGTCACATTTCTCATCCTGGGTCGGGCACTTTACATTTGGGTGTGTCTCGCCTTGAACACCTAGGAAGGAATGTGGCTGGCTTGGTGCACTTTTATCCCAGGCACTACTAAACACAATCTCAGCTACATATTTGACAGCACACAATCCACAACGCAGTTAGTGAGATAAAAAGTAAACTGCATGGGCTTCCCTGGTGGCACAGTGGCTGAGAGTCCGCCTGCCAATGCAGGGGACACGGGTTCGTGCCCCAGTCCGGGAAGATCCCACATGCCGCGGAGCGGCTAGGCCTGTGAGCCATGGCCACTGAGCCTGAGCGTCCAGAGTCTGTGCTCCACAAAGGGAGAGGCCACAACAGTGAGAGGCCCGCGTACCGCAAAAAAAAAAAGTAAACCGCACAACGTGTACAGATGATCAGTTTTTATAATAAATAAATAAACGGGAAAAAAATATAAGTTCACCAAAATGACTGTTATCTCAGGGCTACATGGTGACGGTATCAAACGGAACTCTTATTTTATATTTCATATATAGTCATCCCTCTGTATCCTCAGGGGATTGGTTCCAGGATCCCAGCAGATACCAAAATTCGAGGATGCTCAAGTCTCTTATATAAAATGGCATAATGTTTTGCAAAGAACCTATCTCGTATACTTTAGTTCATCTCTAGATTACTTATAATACCTAATACAATGTAAATGCTATGTAAATAGTTGGCCAGCTTGGCAAATTCAAGTTTTGCTTTTTGGAACTTTCTGGAATTTTGTTTTAAAAAATATTTTCAGTCCAAGGTTGGTTGAATCAGCAGATGCAGAACCTGTGAATACGAAGGGCCAACTGTATTTCTGAATTGTTCTAGCATTTTACAATTGCCTTATGTTTGTAAATAAAGATTCTTTTAAAATATATTAGCTACAGAAAATGATATATATCAGGTGCAACATCTGACAATTTGGCAACACATCTCCTAGAAAATACCTATTTTAGGTTTAAAGAACTTTTAAAATCTTCTATTTGCAAGACACTTGCCAGGTAAAGTGTCAACAAAAAGGTTATAAGAAAACTGGTCTGGTCCCTCTAAAAGTCAGTGTCCCGAAACAAGAGCTGAACAGGAGGGTTTGGAGGCAGGTTGGTCTAGAGTAAGAGAAATTCCAGAGTTATAAAAGCAAAATGCAATGTGTGAGCCTTAAGCAAACCCAGTTGGAAAAAAATATTTATCAAACACATGAGGCCATCAGGGAAATCTGAAATAGAGAGTAGAAATGAGATGATATGAACATATGATGGTTAACTTTCTTCTGTTTTTAATAGTGGAATTGTGGTTACCTAGGAGAATGGCTTTAGGAGATGCCAGTGGATATATTTAGGGGTAAAAAGGCACTCACGTGATGAGAGGAGGGAGAACTGCAATTGAGCTGAGCGGTTCTCTCTAAGAGCCAAAGTTTAATCTCAGGGAACAGAACATTCACAAACCTTGGTGTGAGAACTGGATTCACCCAGAGAGGCCTGGAGTGAGTGCCCAGTTACTAATCCTCAGTTTACTCATCTGGAAAGATAACCTCAGCCTCAGTCTACTCATCTGGAAAGATAACCCCTACCCCAAGTTTGTGAGGAGTTAATGAGAAAATGTTTCCGGGGTGCACTCAGTAAGTGTGGGCGTGTTCCCTTCCTATGCCCCTCACAGTGAGCTGGGTTTGCTCAAAGGATAGCAGAGCAGGTGTGAAAAGGACTTGAGTACCTTGCCACCTACTGTGGACAAAGCCTTTTAAATAGAAAAAAGGCAAAACAAGGAATATAGAGTTTAACATGAAGCAATGACAATTCCACGGGGAAACTTGACCAAGTGTAAAACGAACCATGGACTCTCCCAGAACTGCTACCTTGTCATTCCCCCAACTGACATCTGGAGCAGAGAGGAACCGCTCATTCGACGAAATGTCCCATTACGAGCCCATTCTCAGTGGGTTAGAAGACTGTAGCCTTCTCCTTAATCCCTTATTTCAGTCAATAACATGTGTATAGTGTCTGGTGTCAGCAACTGGCTTTTTGGGGTTTTCTTTTTTTTTTTTTTGGTAGAAGATTGATTCTAAACTGCCTTTGGGGGACTTCCCTGGAGGTCCAGTGGTTAAGATTCCATGCTCCCAATGCAGGGGGCCTGGGCTCAATCCCTGGTCAGGGAACTAAGGGCCCACAAGCTGCAACTAAAGACCCCCCTTTGTCTTTGGTCCTATAATCCACTAGGCTGTGTCTCTACAGCTGCTTAGCGTATCCCAGTCTCTCTCACACTGAAGAATCGCCCATAGGTGTCTTAGTTCCCAGTTAGAATCCTGAAGGGAAAGATCTGTGTCAGATTCTCTGTCAGATTCAGCTCTGTGGTCTCCTGTGACCCTAAAGTGGAGCTTTGTACATGGCAGAAAGCTAAATAAATATTTGTTGTTACAATGAAAGAAAGAATGAATCCTAAAAATAGTTGAGATTTTGAAACCAAGGTAGGACAGGGGCCTCCAGGTGACCCCAGTGAAACTTGAGGAATCTGAAGCCTCAGATAGGACTGACTTGGGGGCGCTTAAGAGAGGCTTCAAACTGTGGAGAAATGGGATGAGAAGTTATTCAGCTCACTGGTGCTTTTGGGGGAAAAAATTTTACCCAGATTTTGAAAAGAACATTCCCACCACCCAAGTTTCCCTTCTCCAGCCCTTAATGTGCCTTGTCCTGGGGGTGGTCTCGAAGACTAGAGAGATGCCATATCCCCTGGAAGTTCTATGCGAAAACGACAATGGAACTACCGATTGGATAGTATTCTAGTGTGCCCATGACTGCCGAAAGCAATTTGTTGGGATATTTGCTGGGTAAACACCACACTTAAAGGCCTTTTATGGAATAGGCAACAGTGAGAGAGAACATACAGAAAGCTTCAAAGTCACTTCTAAAACCCTCTCCTGACTAGCCCATCAGATTCCCCAAACCTCTAATATGTATATATCCATCTTTGACTATCAGCTGTGAATTTCCAGTACCTTGTACTCTTCTTTTTCTTAAACATATCAACGAAAACCCTGCAAGTTGAAAACACAAAGCAAAGACAGCTTTCTCATAATACAGAAAAAATTGTTTGGCTGATTTAATAAATCTTTAAATAAGCTGGGTTAAAAGTAGAGAGATCTTTCATAATGTCAACCAAATACAGCTTAATCTTCTTTATTGATTTACCTGTACAGTCTTTAGAAAAATGAAAGACAGAAATTAAAACCCAAATCTTCAAGATGGTCATCACACTTTCTCTTGATTTCCCATGCTATATTACACATACTTGACATTTTTTTTCTCCTAAATGTAAGTTCTGAAATCACTAGCAGAAGCTAACTGCTGTTCAGCTGCATTCTTTATTTACCAACAGCCTCTGGAATTTTTCCAGTATTCCATATTATTACAACTCCCAAGCACACCTCACAGAACTATGTAACCCTGGTCTGGGTGTGAGAAAGGAAAAATTGATGCAACTAGTCCATCCTGTGTATAAACCTGCATAAGGCACAGCTTAGTTTTGAAAAATACTATGTCATTTTCCTAAGGAGAGTTTTAAGAAAGAATAGCACGAGCGGGGATGAAAATGTCTCCTCTGATTCCCCCTTTAAAGAATAGCAGACAGGAAGTTCATTTTGTCCAGTGAAAAATCAGACTATTAGCTTCTACTATAAATTTGATATATACCCATATATCAAATTATTTTTAGCCAAGTAAAAGTTTTGTGCAAGGTCTAAAACACAAATCTCTAACTTTTAGTGGCTAAATAACTACAACAACAAAAAGAGAATGGTCACCTTTTAAAATCCCTTCACTTCTCTCCTACTAACTCACTCTCAAACATTCAACGGTGAGATGGAGAAAAATGTGTCCCCAAACACATTTTCCAACATTCCCAGGCACTAACCATGTGGTTGACCTTTCAAGCCTTTCTTAAGCTGTATTTAAGGTGAGAAGAAAGATTCCTGCTATAGAACCCCATCACAGGGATACCTCACCTACATGAAAGGTAGCTACACAGCAACATCTATGTAGAATATCACTGAAAATCAGGAAATGGAGCCAAAACAGCCTTTGAGCATTCATATATCACAAAGCCCTTAAGTCCAACAACATATACTTTTGCTTGGGGAAACAAAAAACACCCTCACAGTTCATTCACTGTAACTTTACATACCTTGCTTCTTAGCCCTTAGCAGATTTTAGATAAGGAAAAGCACCTTGACAGGGCACAAAAGTGGCAATGAGAGAGGTGACAGGTAAACTGTAAAAATAAGCCCTCCACAGCATGGAAAGCTGTATTGGAAACACCCTGTAGTAAATGGGAACGATTAAATAACATCCAGCGGACTCGGGTTAAGAAGGCAGAAAATGAATATATTTTTAAACAGTCCCATTCATGGTGGTTAAGAATAACAAGAAAAAAAAAATGGTTCTTGAGAGGTAAAGCTTCCATTACCTGGAATCACTTTTTTCCCTAAGCAAGTGGTTCCCTATCTTTTATTCCTGCTCTAACACTCAGAAGCAAACCAGTTTCAAGAACTGGTTCCAAGAACTGCCATTTTTAACTGGGGGAGAGGGAAGGGAGGGGGAGAGAGGAGGGGAGGGCGGAGAAAAGGGAGAGAGGAGGGGAATGGAGGGAGGGGAGGCGGCCTGCAGAAGGCAACTCTGGGAAAACGCGGAGTTGAAAAAGCCCCCCAGGTAAATGTTTCAAAACATCATTTCCCCACTCCTTGCTTTCTGAGGTTTCTAGAGAGACATGATCTTCCCACAAGAAGGACCTTAAAATGTGAAAATTTCCATTTTTCACGTTACTGAAACCTTTAAGGCATTGAAAATACATCTTGAATATAAATGAAATAATACGTCGTCAGGATTTGCTTAAAAGGAACGGGGTGGGGGAACTGTGCACGCAGTGGTGGAGGGGGTTTGGTTACAGATGAAGCAGTGCTGGCCATGAGTTGACGGCTGTTGAGGGTGGGAGCCAGGTATGTCAGGGCTCATACCACTCTCTACAGTTTTGGGTGTGCTTGAAATTTTCCGTATTAAAAAGCTGGCAGGGTTTTTTTTGTTGTTTGGTTGGGGGTTTTTTGTTTGTTTTTTTAATAAAGAAGTATTTCTTAAATGGTACTTTGTAAATTAACCTGGTATAACAGATAACAGTGCCCACTTTGCAGAGGTGTTTACAGAAAAAAAGGGTCAGCTTTTTTCCTCTACCCTAAACCCCTCTTGCCCTTCCAAAATAAAACTTGTATTTAACTAGATCAAATTGAGAGTAGGAGTTTTTCATTTCATTTTTAGAAGATGACAGGAAAAGTTTTGTAGGTAAAGTGACAAGTTGGATAAAATACAGAGAACAATCAATCAGACCTAAGAGAAGGGATTCTTCTCTGTCCAACTTGCATAATCACCTGTATCAAAATACCTGACTCGGGCTTACGCCTCAAATGAGCTTTCTCTGTTTATTCATGCCAGGAATGCTTTGTCCTAAGAGACTCCACCCTTCTTTGGGAGACCGTTGAATCTGCAACTCTCAATTCCAGTTCTTTCTTCTGTCAGTGTCTACACCCATGGTGATGTTCGTCCTGGAATGTCAGAGCTAATCACAACCAGGAACCAGAACAGGAGATTCCTGCATGTGTCAGAACCCCACGAAGGCAACAAGGGGCACCTCCATGTTTAAAGGAGATATACGATGCCGGGGTACCCTGCTGAGCTTTACCTCCAAAAGCCCTATGAGATGGCTGTTCCTAATACCCCATTTCACAGACTAGGGCATTGAGGCTGGAGAGGTTAAGAACTTGCCCAAGAACCTGCTAGGTACTAATGACACTATCTGACCCACCACGTTCTTATTCAATGAATCATTCTAATAATATCTGGAAAGTGGGTTGGAAACCATGACCTGGTGATATAAAAATAACAATGACAAAAGCAAGCCACCACATTCTATAAGGAAGACTGCGACATGCCATCTGCAGTCTGCCTCTGCTCACCCACAGTGGACTTGACTCAGCTACGGTGGAGATGGATCCTGAGGCAGGTGACCCATTTTCAGCCCTAGGATGTCATATCCAGAGGGCACGGCAGAAGAATCAGGGTCCTGTTCAAGTCACACCACCGCCACCCCCAATGCCTCTTACCTAGACGGCTTTCCTGCTACAGTCCTGGTCTGTGGTCTGTGCCGCCCAGTGTGGGTAATCCTGGCAGGTCACACACAACCTCTTCAAAAACCAATTTCAGAAACAATCGCAAGAGCAGCCGGAGAGGTTTTCCAGCCGGGTCAAAGGACTCACTTGTCAAAACAAAAGAAACTGCTGAAGGTAAACACACCTTCAACTTGCTTCACCCTCCTCTGGGATTTGCGCCCTGAAGGCACAAAGCCCATGAAGAGAGGGGCTCTTCGTGAGAGGCTGCTGCAAGTGACGTCCCTCGGCCAAGTTTCCACACCTCCCTTTCCTCCGCTTCCTTCCTGCCCTGAGTTCCCTCGACTTCCCCCACAAGTCCAGGGCTTTCGGATGGGAGGACTCATCTGTGTCACTTCCTCTCCAAACATAAGCAGCGGCCAAAGCATCTCTGCCAGTTCTCTCCCCCTGGGTCTGCGCATCCAGTGCCCGGCTTCCCTGGGTGCGTTGCCTTGTTCCTGGGTTTCTCCAGCCCCACCAGTGAGCCTCTCTCTCCCCGATGTGGAGTAATTTCCACACACAAGCCATTTATAAGCTCTATCACCATGGCTCAGCTGCCTCACCTTCTGCATTCATAACATGGGGGTGATAAGAGTCCCCCTGCAACACACAGAGTTGTTGGAGGACTTATAGGAGTTACTACTATATAGGGTGCTGGTCCAGCGCCTGGCATGTGGTCGGCACTATGTATGTTTACTCTCACTGCCCTTATTATTGTTGCTATTTCACTAAATATTGCAGAAGCCTAAGGAAACCCAAAGCACCTGCTAAGTCCCAGAAGAGAAAAAAATCTGCTTTCCAACAAGCCAATAGTTACAGAATGTTTAAAGTTAAGGCTATTCATCATAAGGAGACAGACCATGAATGAAAAGCAACTACAGGTCCCACTGATTGGGAACCGTGACAGGGTGCCTAGTGGGTTTCAGATATGTGATCACTCCAGTGAGTCAAGAATACAACCAAGGGTTTCCCTGGTGGCGCAGTGGTTGAGAGTCCACCTGCCGATGCAGGGGACGCGGGTTCATGCCCCGGTCCGGGAAGATCCCACATGCCGCGGAGCGGCTGGGCCCGTGAGCCATGGCCGCTGAGCCTGCGCATCCGGAGCCTGTGCTCCGCAATGGGAGAGGTCACAACAGTGAGAGGCCCGCATACCGCAAAAAAAAAAAAAAAAAAAGAATACAACCAAGTGGGTTCTAAAGTGTTATAATGCAATCACTTCTCCAGAGCCAAGATGCTGAATCCGGGGGGAGAAAGAATGAAAACAGGTATGAACTAGTGTCAGCTATTAAAGAGTTGCATAATCTCAACTGACGTAACCAAATGTTAATCACTAATGGGAGAAAACAAAGCTTCTAAATAGATGGTCATGCAACACGTACGTCCCTTCATGTAAGAAGACTACGTACACACATGCATGGCAAACCCATCCTAACTGTCCTTTCTTCTCTTTGTCCCCTACCTGGTAGGTAGACACATACACACGCCTTAAGTGGGTACTTGGTAAAACTTATGTTGTACTAAGTAGCTCTCAGTAACAGTACAAAGAAAAGGCGTCTGTCTACCTCTAGCAGAGTAACTTCACTGTTGTAAAAACAATTTGTTCTCATCCTACGATTCCTGTTACCATCAGTGACCTCAAACCTGAAGATCTTCTCAGCTGCCTGCATCTCGCGGAGCAAGTCTGGGCCTCAGGAGACAAGACGCTGTCCGTCTTGTCTCTCCCCCTGCATGGGGGTGACGTCTGTGCCCTGTGGGATGTGAGCCTGGTAAGGACCAGGAGGGCAAATGTCAAGTGCTTCAGTTCTCAAGTGGGACGTTTAGCTCTTAAAAACTGAAAAATAGGGCTTCCCTGGTGGCGCAGTGGTTGAGAGTCCGCCTGCCGATGCAGGGGACACGGGTTCGTGCCCCTATCCCGGAAGATCCCACATGCCGCGGAGCGGCTGGGCCCGCGAGCCATGGCCGCGGAGCCTGTGTGTCCAGAGCCTGTGCTCTGCAACGGGAGAGGCCACAGCAGTGAGAGGCCCGCGTACAGCAAAAAAAAAAAAAAAAAAAAAAAAAAAAAAAAACTGAAAAATTTACACATGTACACTTTCTAACAAATTCATATCTAATAAATGCAGCAAAGACTATACAGAGTAAACCTCATTTAAGAGGCCCCCCTTTGCTCTCTTGATTTATACTTATGTTTCAAAATGTTAAGGATTTCAAATTTCCCTAGAAATAAACACCATTTACTGAAATCTTTGTACATAAGCAAAAAAAAGAAAAGAAAAGAAAAAGAAATTCCTGGGAAAATAAATGCATATCTGTTCTTCCACTAGATTGTAAGAGGGCAGGAACCAAGAATGTTTTACACAACTTTTGTAACCCCAAATCCTTCTGCACTATAATTAACACATACTCTGACTCAGTAATGCCACTTTGGGGAAACTAATTGGAAATAAAAGCAATGAATCTTAAGGATTACATATAAGGATGCTTCAGTAAACATCATCTGTAGTAGAGGGTGGGGACTAAGAACAACCCATAGTAGAGTTATGTCCAAATAAATTCTGCAATTGTCACGTTATTTGGGGTATTATACAGTTATTAAAAAATTAGTAACATCTGAACCTATGAACTCAGAGCAACAGCCATGAAAAATTCTGTAACTATTGGCTTGTTGGAAAAGTTGCAGAGTAATACGTAAGGGAGAAACAAAGCAAAGCCAGTCATCTTGCACATGTTTATGGTTATTTAAGCTTGGAGGACGGTGTAGAACATTTCCATCCAAGCCTCAGGAGGATGAAAGGGGCAGCAGAACATCTACTTTGTCTTTACAGCCTTTGGAGTATTAACATCTTATTAGACCAAAAAAAGGTATTTTAAACCACTTAGCCTCTGCCTCTCCTAAATTCTATATGAAGGCAATTTGGAAGAAGTCCTCCTTCAGGAGTAGTATTATATCAGCTATCATGTATCATTTCAGCTATAGTATTATCTGAGTGATTACTATGTGCCAAAATTGGGCTGAAGACTTTTGCAGGTCTCATATCATTTAATCCTCAAAATCCCTATTTACAGATAAGAAAACTGAGACTATATAACCTGTAGGCTACATAACCAGTCCCAAAGCCATCAGGTGGCAGAGACTCCCTCCAAGCCCAGTCTTTCATCATTAGATTATACTGTAAGATGCACATTTGCTATATATGTCCTCTTCATAAATATCAATATTTAGCACACTGTCTCATTAACCACATGGCTTTCAGCACCATATATAATCATCCCTTGACTAAAAGCAAAAGGAAAAAAAGAAAATTGCTTGGGATCAAGCATTCCTTCTCAAAATTAGAACTGATTAAAACCACTTAAATCTTGGAACTTGCATGAGTTTTCATTCTTTTGAATTATTAGAGTTCAAAATGTCATTCTTTTTCTACTTTAAAACTTTTAATAATCTTTAATACTTTCTGATTATAAATTCATTATAAGAAAGTTGGAAATCATAGAAAACTAAAAGGAAAAAATAAAAGTCACCCATAATGTCACCATCCAGAAATCAATTTAAAACTTTTGTATATTTTATCCCATTCTTTTAATTAAGTGTATTTTAAATTTGTTAACACAGTTGGGATTGCACAACACTGAGATTTTTCTTTTGTCTGATTCCTACTTATTATTTTCCCATATTACTAAAAATTTTTCAAAAACAAGTTTAAACTGTTACATAATATTCTATGGGATAGATCAACGTTTATGTAATCATTCTCCATTGCTGAAATGTTAGGTTGGTTCTGATTTTTTGCCATTGTTCTAAAAGATTTGCCTAGACCTCTGATCCTTTCTTTAGGTTAGATTCTTAAGAAGGAGTGTTATCAAGTCAAAAGCTATACGTTTTTAGAAGTCTCATTGCGTACTCCTAAATCAATTCCCAAAGGACTGTAAAATGCACAAGCCACGACAAATTGTTAAGACTTCCAATTCTTTACCTGTAAAATGACTGAAATACTGCGTTTTCTTAAAAACTTTCATTAAAAGCTGCATAAGGTAAACAGAAAGGAATCAAACGTGGAGTCAAAAGAACCAAGATCACGTTAAAGCTTTCTTCTCTTACAGGGTTGTCTTCAGCATGACTCCCCAAAAGGCAGAAAAGCTTCAGTAAAGGAAAATTTCAATCCACAAGGGATACATCAAAGCCCCAATGCCCCCATATGACAGGAGGTCTGGGCAACAGAACGCCTCCCAATATCCAACCTGCAATAAATGGGATCCCTTCTCTCCAGAGCTACAGTGCTGTGTCCCATACCACGACTTCAGAAGCAGCAGTTCTAAGGATAGCTTTTGAGAAATAGAACATGTTGCCCCCCATCAAGTGGTAACTATGGAAATTACTTGGCCTGAACATCAAATGACTGTACTTCCTTATATTTATATATCATTTCCTCAAAAACTATTATTCACTCAGCACAGACTACTAATTGTGGGAAATCTCAAAGAACAAGTAAAGACACCCTCTCTGCCTACCGAGTCGTAGGAAATGCCAGGTAAGGATAAAACCAAGAGCAGCAGATACACTGCGCAGCTGGGAAGAGATTAGCCCAGACAGAGCAAGGGCGAGACGGAAAGAAGGAGTAGACGAACATGCACACCAACCATCTGGAGACTTCCAGGCTTCAGGATAACTTACAAAAGGTAGAAAGGGAAATGACAAAGGTTCATGGCTCAAGAAGACCTTCAAGTATGCAGAGGATTCTGGCTAAACGTTCTGTCCAAGCTCATTTTATCTCACATAAACACAATAGTTAAGACAGAAGAAATAGAAGGTCCAAACACAGTCAGCACAAGAATAAAAATTAGAATACACTATGGATCTTACTATCACATAGGATATTTTGAAACTGTTCCATTTACCCAAACACTGGAACCATAGTCATTAGTTCTCAAGAGCGGTTAAGTCAGAATGGTAAATGGTAATACAGCAGCTAAAACAGGCAAGAAGTGAAGAATGAAGATTCCATTCTACTACCTGCTCCTGGACACCCTGAAGAGAGAGTGAACTGACTTGGAAAAATGTGACGACACTTCGTCACTGATATACAAGGTTAGAACTTTTAGATGGTGGCTAAACACATCAAAGAAAAATTACCCAGGGTGACCATATTTCAGGAACTCATTCCAGTAACAATCTTCACTGTGTTGAAATTTCTCCTGTGTAAAATATACTTAACTCTCTAATTCTAATTTTATCCATTTCCTCTTAAAGTCTTTCACCTTGAAAAGGGCAACCGGGAACCATCATCTCTACATCACACCTTCAAACATTTAATACTTAGTATGACATGCACTGCCTCAGATTCTCCAACTTAAATCATCTTTCCTTTCTTAGCTTCTCTTTTTAGGTTCATCGCCCTTTAATTATCTCTGTAGTTCCCTATTAACTCTAAATTCTTATTTTCTTCTAGTTGCAGAAGTGAAATAAGACAAGTAATCTTTACAACCTATCTCATTTTCAACAGAAAACACAGCGCACACAAGTGGAGTTTTCCCATATCTTCACTTGAAGGAAAAGATATCTCACTAGAGGAAGAAACCAAAAAACAAACCAACCAACCAACCTAGTCCTGTTCTGATTTGTATCACATAAAGAAGAATAGGACAGGGCTTCCCTGGTGGCGCAGTGGTTGAGAGTCCGTCTGCCGATGCAGGGGACACGGGTTCGTGCCCCGATCCGGGAAGATCCCACATGCCACAGAGCAGCTGGGCCCGTGAGCCATGGCTGCTGAGGCTGCATGTCCGGAGCCTGTGCTCCACAACGGGAGAGGCCACAACAGTGAGAGGCCCGCATACTGAAAAAAAAAAAAAAAAAAAAAAAAAAAAGAAGAATAGGACAAACTAAAAAGAAAGTATAAAATAGGTCTGGAATATGTAGGTTTAATTCCTTGCTCTATCTGGTTACTTTAATCCAGTCAATAATTAGAAATTTAGAGCTAGAAGCTAGGAGATCGCTGAGTTTAACTGAAAAATCACTTCCCAACTGAAAAATCACTTCAAACCGAGGAGGAGAACAAGACTCAAATGCTAAAAGCTCCATGTTTGATGAAAGTAGGGGATTTCAGAAACCCCGCAACAAAAAATACAAATCCAGAAGGGAAAAACCTGGGAGAGCAGGTTAAATTGGCCCTCTGTTAGCCTACCTCTGGGAGGCATAAGGTAGCAGGTGTTTTGTTCTGCGTTGCGAGTGTGTAGGTTGTGAGGAAGGAAGATGCGGAAGTAGGGCAATTGCTTGAATGTCTTTATAAGGAAGTGTTACTCCTCCCGGTCTAGCTGGAACAGGAAGTTGGAGGGCTCCAAGAGGGAGGTCTCCAGGAGGGAAGAAGGAAGGGAGAGGGGTGTGAAATGATCCGACAAGACTGGATCATGTGGAAAGCTGTGTAAGAGGAGTTTCATAAAGCCATTAGAGATGTGTGGGAAGACTTAGATGTTTAAAGAAAACCAAGCAAAGGAAAAGGTGAAGCATTTACCAACTCGAGGAAAAACAAAAATGTGTTCAAAAAAGAAAATGCAATCTCAACACCACACTTGGCTTAGTGTAAACATTACTTAACATATTTATACTGAATAGAAAGCAGTGGACTGAGTCTAACCAGAGTATTCAAGCTGCTAATCATTCTGGAAGGATGGTGGCGAGGAAGACTCAGTCTAAGTGAGCTCAAGTCCTTACCTCTCACTGCCACCACCACCAGCATCCTAGCTAACATTATTGAACACTTACTGTGTTTTTTATTTTTTAAACGACTGAGCACTTATTAGAGTTGGCCTCCTGTCTCTCCCGGGAGTCAGGAGGCTGCCACCACACAAAAGGCACCATGAAGCCTCCCAGACTGAGAAAAGAGGGATGTTTCTCTAGGAAGGAAAGGTCCCCTTGAATGTCCTGAAGTCAGCCTTTGGAATTCCTTCAGCGAGAAGAGGAGCATCCCGCTCAGTTTCAGGAAGTCTGTGGTAAACGCCAGGAACAGGGACCCATTAGAAGAGACTAGATGAATAAAGAAGGGCCCATGGACACTGAGCTGGAAGAAGTGGACCCGAAGAGAAATCTGAAATACAGCTGACCTAGACCTCCAACTCCCGATGTCCACCACTCAAATACTAGAGGCTAATCTAAATGCAAATACAGGTGGCTTTTGTACTGAGCCTAAATCCATGAAGACGGATGACCATGAGGGCTAAAGACATCCCGGCTTTATATGTACGTGGTGATTCCTAGAGCACAGACATGTACAGATGCTGGCACCTTTATGGGTTCAATGAGTGAAGGTCAGTGAGTTCTGGTCACTAAGTGTTCATGGCCAAAAGCCAAACTCCTAGTTTTACCAGAAATTATAGTTACCATTTATGGAGCATTTCCTCCACACTAAACTCTGTGCATATATTATTTCTAGTACTCACATCACCAACCTTGTACTAGGCATCATACCCATCTTACATAGATAAGTAAACTGAAGCTTACAAAGTTTAAGTAACTTACCTAAGACAACACACTAGCTAGCAGTGGAATTCACACAGTCTCCATTTGGCTATGTGGTTTCCATATTCCATAATATCTTACAGTATGAGCCTCTATTATGACTCTTCTAGAGTCTGGAGGAATACAGGGAAATTAATCTCTACCAGTGGAGATATATATAACTCAGAGCTCATGACCTACTGACAGTGTTGAATACAATTAGTTACCACATTAGAGAAATGCACTCTTTGAATTTCTAGGGTTAGGACAAGAGGAACAAAGTTGCTAGATGACCCAGGGTCAGGAGAAGAAGAAAGAACCGAGATTAGAGGGAGTGGAGGGCTAGAAGCCAGGTCTTTACTCCATGTGGGCCTGGCGTTTGCTTGAGACACATGCCTGGCATTTACCAGTATTGTTCCTCCTCTGTTTCAAAAACAAAAACAAACTCCCTGGATCCTGACATTCCTCCCACTAATGAACAGAGGCTAATCTTGATACCGTAGGACTGACTGAAAAAATAAACCAAAATGTGGGAAAGTTCTTAGACATTTACACAACAAACTGACACATCCCAAGTTTTAGCTTTGGCACTTCTCAGGAAATCTGGAAAAGCTGACCCACTGCCACCAAGAGGCACCAACCTTCTACTTATTCATGTTAATTTGTGCACTTTGGTCAAACTCTCCAAAGCGTCTTTTCACTCTACCAACAGAATAATAAATACCAGATAAATCTGTGAGGACAGATGTGTTAGTTAACTAGATGGGGGAAGTCCTTTCACAATATGTATGTACATCAAATCACCACGGCATTCACTTTAAATATCTTAGTTTTATATGTCAGTTATACCCCAATAAAGCTGATTTTTTTAAAGTTTTTAATAATACCAGAAAAAACTATATGCTTTTATATTCTCACGCGTAAATGCAGAAGTGAACACAAATTGCACTGCACCCACTCTTCTTAAGCTAATGCCAATATTAAAAGAAATTCAGCCAACAAGGACCTGCTATATAGCATGGGGAACTATACTTGATATTTTGTAATAACCCATAAGGGAAAAGAAGAATATATATATATATATATATACACACACACATATACACACACACACACACACACGTATGTATAACTGAATCACTTTGCTGTTCACCTGAAACTAACACAGCATTGTAAATCAACTATACTTCAATAAAAAATAAAATATTGAAAATGACATCTATGTAGACGCATTTATTAAATAATTCGAGTTGCCAGAAAAAAGAGAAAATATCTATAAAAACATATAGGAAACAAAAAAAGGTACCCAATTAAAGAAAACTAAGAGAACAAAAGTAGAACCAGACATTTTTGTAGTACAAATATTGAAAAAGCTAGAAAGTTTTTTTGGAAAATGTTTAGACCTAGTGTATCATTTCCACTGCAATCTTTTACCTATAAACATAAAGGGGAGTTTTTTTAATGAATTTTTAGTGTACTATAGTTGGCTTACAGTGTTGTGTTACTTTCTGCTATAAATTTTAAAAAATAAATAAATTAATAAAATAAAATAAACAAATTCAAGTAAATTAGACCTATTTGCCAAGGCATATCCTAAAGTCACCGATTCGTGGGTAGTTCACATATGACTAGAGAAAGGAAAGGAAAATGAAGGAAGGACCAAGCAGGAAACTTACTGAGAGGTCTCAAAAAATAGACTAGAATTAAGGAAGGTGAATCAAGGACTGTGAAATCCAATTATGAAAGCAACAGGGAAAAACCTTAAATCAACCTACCCTTTGCAAATAACATAGGAAAAAGGTAGGAAAGCATCGTGTTGAGACATAACATGCTTAACAGTGACTTAAAGAGAAGCCGGCTTCGGAGGAAGTCCTCTCTCTGACATGCCTGGGAAGAAGAGGCAGAGGATGCTGTGGGTATGATCCTCAGGCCACATAATCAGCTGCATCTGAGGGAGGGCAAGGGTAAAGCACTGCAGGATGGCTTTCCCACTCTGCCACGACATCCCTCCAATAGTCCAGGCAGAGTAACGAAGGCAAACGGATACAAAGCAGAGCTGGGACCAAAAGTCCACACCTAAGCACTGGACCCATTCAGCCCAAAGACCTCACCTTTACGAGAGGATGCTACTGGTGACACGGGGGAGAAAGTGAAGGCTCTGTGTACACCATACAGCATTCAAGCCAACCTTTGAAACACAAGAACATTTCTATCCAAACATGAATTTTGTACTGACCACAGGCCATCCAAGAGAAGTAAATAAGAGTCAAATTTGTTGTCTCTATTCAATTAAGGCTATATTTTAGGACAATGGCCTAACCCACATTTTTAAAAGAAATTCATTATTGCAAATATTTATCAAGGACCTACAATGTGCCAGGCACCATGCTACACAGTACAGATAAAACTACTTAAAACAGATACGGCTGTGCTGTCCTCAAGAAGCCCACCTACCATAAAACACCTTAATCTCTAAAACAACTGTCTGTACAGGCACTCAAAAGATTGAAATCACTAAAGCATCCAAGCAGGGCAGTATCCTAGCTGAGCACGTAAAAATCACCAAATAATGCACTGGCATAAGTCTCATCTTTTTTCTTAAGGACATCGGCCCTTCTTTAAATGTCAAGTACCAGAACACTAAGGAATACCGTTAACTTTCACTTATCCGGCTCATTTCTACTGAGTCACCCTGCAGACACTGCAGATACCAAGATGAGTACAGTCCAGTTCTTGTCCTCAGGAAGCTCATAATCTAGTAAGGATGAATTGTTAAGAATCAGAGAGGGCAAAGAGCATTCTCTGGAAAGAGGTCTGCGAGCTGTGTTCAAGAAGATTTTTGCAAAACTGACACAGAGTAATATTATTGCCTTTTTCTCCTTACAAATTTCCCCACTGCAAGCTCTGACATCAGAGCAGGCTCTTGACCTCTCTGCTATGGTGGAATGTACTTCATCAAAACAAGCTTGCTGCCACTTCTCAAATTACGAAATTCACTCTCCCCTCCCACTAGGGCATTCAAAGACATCTGAATTTTCCCTGGTCTGTGGTGTGGCTAAAGGCTGCTCCCAAAGACTAAATAAGGTGATATGAAGAAGGCCCTTTAAGATATCTGATCTGTGCCTTCCTGAATACTGAGGAGGAGGAAGAGGATGGTGATAATAATGATAGTGATTGATAATCGCAGCTTCAATGGACTCAGCATTGACTATGTATCAAGCATTGTGCTAAGCAGTCTCAGCTCATTGTCATTTAATGCTCATGAGAGCCCTATTGGATAGGTCTATTATTTAATCCCCAGTTTACAGATGAGAAAACTGAGGATTGAAGAGGTAGAGACTTTGCTCAAGGACACAAAGCTAGAAAGTGGCAGAGCCAAACCCAGGTGTTTACCCAGTGTACCACGCCCTCCCTTAGCTGCCTTTTCCCCACATGCACCAACCACCTGCAAGGGGCAGGAGCCCAGCATGCCTTTTCTAATCCCCAAGCTTTTAATTGCTATTGCCTCTGAGAGGTCCTACTTTCCAGAACTCACCCAGTTGACTCCTACTTGTCTTTGGTGTCACCTTTCTAGGAAACTTTCTAGACTGCCCCTCTCTAAGGTTTGATGTCTCTTCTCTGGATTTCCCCAGCGCGTGGGCACGGGCCCTCTCTCTCAGAGAACGTGCCATTCAGTCCTGAGCTGCTCAAGGTCATGGGTCATTTCATACTCAATTTTGGAGCTCCAGAGCCTTGTGGAGCGCTTATGCAAAGCAGGCATCAAATCAACTGTGCTGGTTGGTTGAACAAATGATTGAGGAGAGAGAACTGAAGTTAAGGGCTTATTCCAGAACATTCTTTGGAGCCAGAGATACCCAAGTTCAAGTCCTAACTTGATTTCTTACCAACTTGACCAACTTAACTTTTCTTCTTTTTTTTTTCCCCCGCCTTAACTTTTCTAAGCTTCAATCTCCTTTATAAAACAAAGGCTAAGAGTAGCATATAGCTCAAAAAGCTGTTCTGAGGATTAAGATTTAGAAGCATAGCTCAGTAAGAGGCATATAGTATGGCTCAGTAAATGTCAGCTATTAGTACTAGTAAATTACAGGTCAAAAACCAACTCACCAGTAGTAAAGGACTTGGTACCTAGCTCCTCTCTTCCCTCCAATCTCAAGGCTCTGAGCAGATACAGAGTTACTCCCCCTATAATATGGCTACAGGGTGGGAGAGATCACTTCCACAAGCAAGCCGGATCCCTTCCAGAGCTAAACATTTAAAAATTACTTAGGTTTTTCAATAAAGCTTTGAGGGGAAAAAATGTTTCACACATAACCTTGAATTTAACCTTTTCTCCCAAGACAAGCATTTCCCTAGGAACTCATGACCTAGCTCAGAATAAAGCAGTTGCTACACTAACAACTACCTTTGACAGAGCACTATTAGTGATTGTATCATGCTGATCACTAGTTCAAGTTTAAAAGCTTAGTCATTTCATACCATATTGGTCAAAACATCCTTGGCTATAAATTAGACCACAGAGCGTTTCCCATTTTGCATATATAAGTGACAATACCATGAAAGATGTCAGAATTCATAGTTATATTTATGCTACTTTAAGAAATGTAATTTGCTTAATATGGTCTAACCCCATATTCAGTGCCACAGGAACAATTTGCTTTTCAAATTACATTTTCTTTAATAGGTTTTAAAACTCCATAGATTTCATGACAATAATTATGTAGGACTAGGAATGGCCTGGAAAAATTCTAAGATCAAGCCTCATTTTATATGTTCTCTTGACGCTGTAATGCCATATTAGTTCATGGATAAAACTGCAATCTAAGAGCTCTACAGTGGCTGCAGACGGCCAATGCTGCTGAAATATTCCAACTTTTATTTACTGGCCTTGATAAAGCACCACTGCATCCCCTCCTAGGCTTACAATGAAAACTTCAGAACATGGAAAGTTGGTTTTGGAAAGAGACCGGATGAGATGCGGTACTCATCTACGTAGTGGCCAGAGCAAACTTGCACCTTTTTCCTTCCATGCTTCATTGTTCTTGTACACACCGCCCCCCTCCAACAAAAGGCTTATTTATTACAGTAGATCTTAGTCTAAAAAACCAGAACATTAAGGAAGAAATTTGCCTTTTATACACAATTTTAATCTACTCAGAGGCACAGTGAGATCAGTGAAGATGCTGTAAGTTGATATGCTGGCCCATGTGTTAGACCTATTTTATGTATAAGAGCAACACATACAAGGTCACATATATGCTGTAAGTTGATATGCTGTAAGTTGATATGCTGGCCCATGTGTTAGACCTATTTTATGTATAAGAGCAACACATACAAGGTCACATATATATATGATGAAAAGCTGCTCAAATCTGAAATATTGGCAGAATGATTATATTGGGAGCAGCTTTTACAGAACATATTCTTATAGGCATGTGTCAAAGAAAGTAAGAACAACTTCTAAAGTAGTGGCACTCAACTTGCGTGAAGATAACCAAATAAAATTGCTGGGACACTCCACCAGTGTCCTCTCTCCCATCTGTAGTGCCTTCCTTTTCCTCTTTTTTCTTCTTCTCTCTTCCTATATTATACTAGTGGTCTTGGCAGCCTACTGCATGGTCTAGCACCCCCAAGGTTACAGAGGTTGAGGATTCCTGCCATATAAACTTATGCTTTAATGTTTTCTGGTCAAAATAGGAGCCAGCCCTGGATATACTTCTCTTTACCTGCTGAGTTAACCAACAAACAGTATGCTCCGTTGTGTTCCATCATCTAACTTTAAGAAGTTAGAGCTGCTCTTTTTTCTGAAGGAGTGGAAAGAGAAGATGCTAGGAAACTGGTTATATAGAGGAAGCTCTTACCTGAACAGCAGCGAGGCAGAGAGAAGGAAAGCTGACAAAATACTTGTGTAAAGGAAGAATGGCCTCTCCTGACATTTCTAAGGCCAAGAGCCACTACTACACTATTGGATGAAAGAGAGGCAGTGAGGGCAGGTGATTCTGTTCCTTGACAAGATTCAAGGAAAGGAAGGAATGAAGCATAATTAGCAACGATGACCACGTGTCATCTTCACCACAAGTAAACTTAAGGGAAAGAGACGCCTGCAAGACCTGGAGTTCCTCTTGTCCGACTCATGGAACTAAACAGGTCTTGAAGATTACTTAACTCACTTTAGATCAACCAGCAACAGTCTGAGAGCTGGGACCAGCATTGGTGGTGAGATGTTTTCTCTCTCCTTAGCCTCATCCCGTAAAAGAATGGAGACACATCCAGTTACTCATTAAGGTGAAAAAGATCTAAAGACTCAAGAGCTTGGGCTTTGAAGTAAGAAAGTCCTGAATTTGAATACTAAGTTTGAATTTTAACTAACTGTAAAATCTTGGGCAAAGCATTTTAACTTCTCTGAACCTTGGTTTCCTCATCTGTAAGATGAAAGTAAGAGTAACTACACTTCACAGGGTTACTGGAAGGATTAAATCAGACTATACATGTAAAGCAGTTCAAGTATTTGGACCACAAATAAACCCTAATGAGGTTTCTATTAATATAGTTATTACAACTGGAGGAAAGATGGTTAAAAAATTAGCACTCAAGAAATAAAAAGATTTGAAAGGTGACTCTAAGAACTAAAATTTATTTGATAATGTCTGAAAAATAATTAAATAACGTTAAGGTGAGAAATAAGAATTAAACAGTCAAAATGTCTGCAATAGCTCAAAGGAGTCCAAATAAGAAAGATTTGCCATCAATTTGAAGTAGATTTGCCATCAATCTACTCCAGGAGAAAACATATTTAAACAAGTTATCAGAATACGATAGGTCAGGAAGAAAGCTTCACGACACAGTTAGCAAATGCTATTCTAATATATTTTTCACACCCACAGACAAACAACACCTCGTGTTTCTTTTCTAAACATAAAAATAAACTCTACTGGCATTCATGGTCCTGAGCTTAGAATGTACTCAGTAATTTTCCATGTCACTTTTGTGCTCACAGATTTAGAAATGCACTTCAGTTCCTAACAAAAATATTTATGCTCTGAAGTATTTATTGCTTCTGCTTAACTATATCCCAGCGTACAGATGAGAAAGGTATTCGAGAGGAAATGTGGAATAGTGTGCAAAATGTTCTAGAGCAGAAGGTCAAGCAACGGAACATACTTTACTTTATAAGTGTAACAGGATAGGGCTGGAAACAGAGTGAGGCTTAGCCCAGCCCCGCCTGGGGAGCTCAGCCCAGGTCCTCAAGGCAAGGAATTCTAGCTCCAGAGCACACAGACCGAATGCAGGACTAACACCAAGTACTGGAAACCCACCCAGACCCCAGCCAGGGGAAAACGGGTTCCTATTACCTGCCCCGCTTCCCCAACTTCAAACAGGTTAGCAAATCAGAGGTTTTCTGTTTCTTTTTTTAAGCAACACCTTTATTTTCAAATAAAACATTACAGATGAAAGCAGAACTGACTTGCTGACACCCATATATCCTCTATGACGGTCCCCCGCTCTGACACCTAGCCCCAAGTCCTGGGACCCCTAAAGTGACCAGAAAACACAACTTGAAAAGACAAACTAAATGGGAGTTAGAGAAAGATTGGAAGACCCTCAAGAAAAATTTATCTGGAACATGTAAATTTCCATCATTCAGTTTTAACTTGGTTTTTTTACTATACAGAATTGCTTTGGTAAATCATAAAAAATCTGCACAAGAATATACCAATTTTCATGGGTAAACAACAGGGAAAAAAGAATAGTAGAATTCAATCAATCTAGCTCAATCTAAATATTTTTTTAAAAAGTTATAAAACTGTCAGAAGAAAATACATTACAAATGTGAAGGTATGGGTCTTTCCTAAATAAGATCCTGACCTCAGAAACCATATCAGATTTTATTACATAATCTAAAATTCCTGAATGGCTAAAGACAACATAAAGCAGGTTAGAAGACAACCACTTGGGAGAAAATACTTGTACCATATACAACAGACAAAAAGTCAATATCAAAGAAATCCTATTAATCTATAAGAAACTAGAAAAATGGACACTTTATAACTGAAAGACACAGGGTTAAAGAGCATATGAAGACACTCAAATGCTCTAATTATCAGGGAAATGTAAATTAAACACACATAAGGGGCCATTTTTTTTAACTCTCAAGTTGAAAAAAAATTAGAGATTGATCATTTCCAGTGCCTATGAGAATATGGTGCTTGTTATGGGAACAGACACAGGTAAGACCTTTTTAAGGGAAACCTGTAAAAACTTAAAAAGTGTGCATTGGGCTTCTCTGGTGGCGCAAGTGGTTGAGAGTTCACCTGCCGATGCAGGGGGCGCGGGTTCGTGCCCCGGTCCGGGAAGATCCCACATGCTGTGGAGCGGCTAGGCCCGTGAGCCATGGCTACTGAGTCTGTGTGTCCGGAGCCTGTGCTCTGCAGCGGGAGAGGCCACAACAGTGAGAGGCCCGCGTACCGCAAAAAAAAAAAAAAAGTGTGCATGACCTTTAATCCAGTAATTCTACTTCTAGGAATCTATCCTACAAGATTCTACATGTATTTATGTAAAAGGCCGTTTGCCTTAGCATTATTTATAATAGGGAAAACTTGATACAACTGAAATTTTGTATGGAACATGGTGCAAACATTTAAAAGAACTAGGATGTGTACATACTCACAGGACAGGGAGCTATTACCACACATCTCTGTGTGACAAAAGCCCAACGTAGTTTCTAATTTGTTTTTTAAAATTTTCTTTACATTTCATGTTGTCTATGCACACGCATAAGAAAAGGTCTGGGAGGACATACCCCAAACTGTCAGCTGTTGGCAGGGTGAAAAAAGGAGAATATAAAACTGTATCAGGGACTTCCCTGGTGGCGCAGTGGTTAAGAATCCACCTGCCAATGCAGGGGACACAGGTTCGAGCCCTGGTCCGGGAAGATCCCACATGCCGCAGAGCAACTAAGCCCATGCGCCACAACTACTGAGCGGGCGCTCTAGAGCCCGCGAGCCACAGCTGCTGAGCCCGTGTGCCACAACTACTGAAGCCCATGCACCTAGAGCCCATGCTCCGCAACAAGAGAAGCCACTGCAATGAGAAGCCCGCGCACCGCAACGAAGAGTAGCCCCCGCTCGCAGCAACTAGAGAAAGCCCGCGTGCAGCAACAAAGACCCAATGCAGCCATAAATAAATAAACAGATAGATAGATAAATAAATACAAACTACTATCAGCACGTTGTTCCCAATTTAAGAAAACACACATACACACACGTACACATACCCATGCATACATGCAACACAGAAAAGGACAAAAGAGGTGATGTAGTGATTATTCATGGGTGGTAGGATGCTGGGTGATTTATTTTCTGCTTTAAAAATTTTTCTATATTTCTTACACTTTCTACAATGATCATTATTACTTTTATATTTAGAAAAATATCGTGTTATGCTTAAAATGTTATAATGAAGTGCTTGCGGGAGCTTTAAAAATCTTGAAAAAATAGTATTTATTTCCTGTCCCAAGTATAATATAATAACTATTGAATATAACAGTATTTAGAATTCTGTCCCAAGAACTAGACCTAGGGCAAAGTCCTCCTTGCTCTTTCCATTTTAACTCTGATTCTCTAGACGTGGCCCACAACCATGATACAGATTAATTTTAATAAAAGCATATAATTAACTACAGGCTCTAAACGTTGTCCCAGGTCACTAAGACCTAGAATAATTATAGAAGGTATCATGGAAGAAGGCAACATTGGGCTGAATCTTAAAGAATTCAGAGAAAAAGAGGACATGAACCCAAAAGTCCCTCCAATTACCTCACTATTCATCTCTTCTCAATCTGATGGCTCTCAATGTTTGAAAATTGTCACTTAAACACCTAGCTCCCCAAAAGACACTCATATATGACTCCATAATAATGAAATATATACTGAAACATATCTAAATATGCACACATATATTTAATAGTGTATATTTTTAATGTCTCAAATTCCTACCCCAAAAAGAAAGACTTCAAGGCCAACAGTCTACAAGGTATCCCGGTAACACTGCTGGTGGTGTAACTTTCATGGCAAGCAATTTGGCAATATCTACTAAAATTTCAAATGCACAAACCCTTTGACCCAGCAATTCTACTTCTAGAAATTTATTCTAAGACTCATATGTGTGTGAAAAGATTCTTTGTAATTGCAAAATCTGGAAACAACCTAAAACCCCATCACAGAGGACAGGTGAAATAATGGTGTGTACATAAAATGGAAAAATTAATGAGGAGGCCCTATATAAGCTGAAATGAATGGCTTCTAGGATAAGAGACAACACTGACATAAGAGCAGGAGTGATGCACTAGGTTTGTGGAAACAGTCGGGGGAGAGATATATACGTTTGTATTCATACAAAATATCTCTGGAAGACTACATTAAAAACTATTAACAATTGGCCTCTAAGAGGGGAACCTGAGGCTGGGGATCAAGGGTACGTTTAAAATTCTGCATTTTGTTCATCTTTCACCCCTTCAAATAAAAATAGATATAATTTAAATTTTAAATTTAATACATTTTATCTCTGCCCTCAAAAGAAAACTTCAAAGCCAACACTTTACATAGTAAAACTGCCCATCTGTGTGAACTCAGAAAGTCTGCCAAAGTTCACGTCACTGTAATTTTTTAAATGGTTAATATGTTAAACTCTCTGTAAAGTTGTTATATGACTTCTAATTTAAGTATAAAATTTCAAAAAATGCCTGAGACAACTCCAAAAAAGAAAATAATACTCAGCTTTGTTTGATGTCTGATACAGAAAACACTCTTCATATTACAGGAAACTCAACTTCAAAAGCCAATACATTTCCTACAGGAACTCTTGGTCCTGGGGACACATCTGTACCAGCCCCCTGAGGAGGGAAAGGGCAAACGGTCCTACCTGCGAGTGTCTGCCAGCAACTCTGTGTGACATTTTCTCACTGTAGGCAACGAATCACAATTCCTGTTGATGGCATTTTGGCTTATAAAGTATAACTTAATTCTAAGACAACTGTGAGGATGTGCCCAAGAATAAAAGTTCTCCGCAGAACATTCTCCCAATTAAGTACCACATACTCACATGTGTCCATGCTGCTGGTATATTTGTGGCAATCATGAAAGATATCTGAAAAACTATCTTTTAGTAGTCTGGGACAAAAGGCGTAGTCACATCCCAGATTCCCAGTTAGAAGGGGCCATAGATCTCCCTCACTCCCTTGCCAGGCAAATGTGCAGTCTCCTATTCAACATCCCCAAGGCAACTCAAATTTTGTTCAAACACCCCAACTTTCCTCGTTCTTCCATAGGACTCAGCTTCACCTCTCCTGAGCGCTCTCTGCTTGAGGCTTCTCAGAATCAGAGCCGCCCTGGCAGCAATACCATCCTCCTCCATCTCAGTAAATGAAAACTCTTTTTTGGTTCCTAATACAAGTGACTCGAAGACAAGTGGCTTCCTGAATACATTGCTTACTGAATAAATCTCTCTCGGGAAGTCCAACGTCCTAAGGTATCAGGACCACTGAGGGGCAGACAGAAATGAAAGTTCAGCAATCAATTCACCACTGGTCTCACCAGATTTCCACGTCTATAAGGAACCTTGGCTACCACAGAAGCAGAGCGGATGAGGGGATAATTTGTTACAGCCTATCTAAGGTCTTCATAAGAAAGTCTGAAAGAAACATGAAGCCATCAAGGCCTGCCTGGCCTGGCATGACAACATCTGTAGGGCATGTCACGGTGCCTCGGGTCCCTGCATTATGACTATGAGGAAAGCACAAAGCCATTCCAGGGGGTGAGTGCAAGCATTAGAGGAAAGATTAAAAGACACCTGGGGCTTCCCTGGTGACGCAGTGGTTGAGAGTCCGCCTGCCGATGCAAGGGACACGGGTTCGTGCCCCAGTCCGGGAAGATCCCACATGCCACGGAGCGGCTGGGTCCGTGAGCCATGGCCGCTGAACCTGCACCTCTGGAGCCTGTGCTCCACAATGGGAGAGGTCACAACGGTGAAAGGTCCGCGTACCGCAAAAAAAAAAAAAAAAAAAAAAAAGACACCTGGTATTTGGTAATTATTCATTACTGTGAGGAACTATGTCAAACACTAACAACAAGAGTAGTTGAAGAAAACTAACTACAGTAAAGATTAAAAAGTACTGTAATTGACAGGCTGTGCAGTTTTAAGTCAACATCAAAGTTCAAGGAATATTGGGACAAACAGTTGATATTCATCTGGCAGAACTGGAAAAAATGTTAAATTTTCTTTTCATATTTTGATTATATTAGGGTGTGACTATAATAATATTATAGTCTCATAAACCATGAGAGAGCTGGTTAAACAGAGAAAACTTAATCGATGAAAACGTACTAAGAATTCTATGAACAAGTAGCTATAAACTCTTTAAGAAGGGACCCTATTCATGTTTATCCCTGTTGAATTTCTACCTAACACTGTGCCTGGAACATATTAGGAGCTTAACAAACACTTGTTAAGGAAATGAATTGAGATCACCAGGTGTAGAATAGAGAAAAATTAACTTAAAGCCATTTTCCATGCCATGTACTCAATTCTAAGAGAAATTGTTGTGAAATGTTTTTATTGTGTTGGTTAAGAGTCTGGGCTTTAGAGACAGAGATCTGAGTTTAACCCAGTTCTGTTTCCTACTAGCCAAGTAAATGATGTACGCTTTACACGCCTGTTTTCCCAGGGGCAAGATAAGCCTCTTCTTGCTACAATACAACTCAGAGAGTGGCAAGGATTAAATAAGAAAAAATATATGCAATGAAAAATATTTGTTATATTAATTAAATATTTTTATCATTTAAAAGCTAAGGAGGGCTTCCCTGGTGGCGCAGTGGTTGAGAGTCCGCCTGCCGATGCAGGGGACACGGGTTCGTGCCCAGGTCCGGGAGGATCCCACGTGCCGCGGAGCGGCTAGGCCCGTGAGCCATGGCCACTGAGCCTGCGCGTCCGGAGCCTGTGCTCCGCAACGGGAGAGGCCACAACAGTGAGAGGTCCGCGTACCGCAAAAAAAAAAAAAACTAAGGAAAATGATAGGCATTTTCATCTAAGCTTTGGGGGAAATATAGCATCTGAAGGTCAAGGAATTAGAAGAAATTATCAAAGAAAATTATCAAGAAATTATCAAAAACAGAGTTATTTGATTATGTGAAAGTGTTCCATAATGACACGTAGCACAATAATGTTAAAAATAATATCACAGAAAATATATATGTGGAAAACATAAATGAAAGTGTTATTTTTTTTTTATTTATCTATTTTATTTATTTATTTTTGGCTATGTTGGGTCTTCGTTGCTGCGCGCGGGCTTCCTCTAGTTGCGGCGAGCAGGGGCTACTCTTCGTTGCGGTGCCTGGGCTTCTCATTGCGGTGTCTCCTCTTGTTGCAGAGCACGGGTTCTAGGCACACGGGCTCAGTAGCTGTGGCTCGCAGGCTCTAGAGCTCGGCTCAGTAGTTGTGACACACGGGCTTAGCTGCTCTGTGGCATGTGGGATCTTCCCAGACCAGGGCTCAAACCCATGTCCCCTGCACTGGCGGGCGGATTCTTAACCACTGCGTAACCAGGGAAGTCCCAAAGTGTTATCATTCTTATATCAATTATTTATATAGGATGTAACCAGATTTCCCTCAAAGTTTTTTAACAAGACAGTAGAAAAATTAAATGAGAAGTTGTTGAAATTTGTAATTTAAAAAACCTACTAACTACTACATATAAAATAGATAAACAACAAAGTCCTACTGCATAGCACAGGGAACTATTATCAATATCTTATAATAACCTATAATGAAAAATATGAAAAAGAATATATATATATGTATAACTGAATCACTTTGCTGTATACCAGCAACTAACACAACATTGTAAATCAACTATACTTCAATAAAAAAATTAAAAACCTACTAATATATCTTATAGGTAATATATATTAGTAGCCTAACCCTACAAAAGTAAAGTATCTCAAAAGAAAATTCCAACCCAAAACAACAAAATCCAATTAACAGAGGGATTCTGAGTTTTAAATTCAAACTGTGAAAAATAATCATATTAGTTTATATTTAGTGAAATCTACCATTAAAGAAAAATATAAATATGGTTTTGCTAAAAATAAACAATAGTATTAACAATAAACAATAGTATTAACAATAAGAGAGCAAGCACTATTTATGTTATTATTTAGTATTTACTATGATACTATTCTAAGTACTTCATAAGAACTAACTTCAAAATAATCTCCAATGATACATAAGAGGTAATCTGACCTAAACTTATATCCAGTATTGAGGTTGGCATGGGAAAAGACGTTAGAAGACATTCTGGGCATGGCTTCTTTGTCATAGCTCAGTAATCAGAGGACTAAACCTTATTTAGACACAGCTTCCCCTCTTCCATTCTTATCTCCAATATGCAGGTGCATAGTTGCAAGACAAGATAAACTTTAAAAACAGAGTTTAAGGAGCAGAAAAATAAAATCCAGCGTTGCATTTTCACTTCAAATCTTGGTTCAGGATTGTTACATTTCCACCGACTCCCCAGGGGCTCGTTCTTTCCTCTCAAAGCAAAGTGCAGCACCTTAATACATAGTCTTGTGCTCCTACTATTGCAATGTCCGTCTATGAACAACCAGTTGGGGCAATCAGCAAAAATCATATGACATATTTAGCTGCAGGAAGAGCAGAGACTAACATCAGCAATAATTATGAGTCATTTCATTTTATCTGCATATAAAATATTTCTATCTGTTCAGGAGCAAACATACCTGATGTCACATACTCCAGTAAGGTTTGCCTTATGTCTTTTTACTTGTTTAACTTAGCTTACAGTTGAGTCTCTGAGCTTTCCCAGTAAGGACAAGCCTAAGGTAACAGATAGTTTCTGGGACTCTATGCATTTTGAACACAGCGCTTTCTCGTTCCTGGGAAGTGTGAGAAATAGTCAGGAAACTCAGGTACCTTCCCCCAAATGCAGAACTAGGAAATGGTGATTAGAATGCTACCAGTGATGTCACCACTTCCCAATTCCTCCTCACTAGTTCTGGAAATGAGGGAGAGTCAACTTAAGACTAAAGTCTTCCAACTTACATTACAGAACGTAAAGCACTGCCCCTGCCTCTGCCTGAGTCCTACCTCTGAAATGACCTTCACACTTCACTGGAGGAGTGAGAAAATACATGAGGACTGTGACCCCAGTCAATCACCATTTAGCCAGACAAGGACCCTTTCTCTCACTGCTGCATCCAAGCACCTCGCCCAGCCCTGGCAGTGGGGAGTTGCCCAAACCTATCATGACTGAGAACCAGCTCATCGGGAGCTCCTGATACATTAGTCTCCCCTAATCCTTAGAGCAACATTCTGGAAGTCTGTGTTCTTCCCACCGAACCAAAACTGCCTCCTGCCCTCTATCAGCTTCCCATAGCTGTCACATCCAACTTAAAGCAACCAAATGACAGGCACCAGAGAAACAGGCTTTCAGAAACAGGAAGTCCGCAGACTGATGTCCCAGCCCGCCACTAGATTACATAGTTCCAAGGTACCACTCTGCTCAGCCATGGCTGAGTTCCACTGAGGCAGAGACCAACAGGTAATCAAGATTTACTACACCCCAGGATAATGGGCTAGGTCCAGAATTCTAGGGGCTCTTTATGCATGAGGTAAGGTACAGATCGAACTCTGAAGGACAGTAGAATCGGCTCCATTTAGGAAAAAGATACCTACTTTAGAGCAAGGAAAAGGGTTTGGTGTTATGCACATAGCGGGTAAAGGAAGATGGGGAATTCAGGTTGACTCAAGTCCGTAGTGTGTTTAACTCGATAGGAGGTGGCACCGTCCCCCAGGGTGGGAATAGAGGAAAAGGAAGAGATTTGAGGAGAAAGCCAATGAATTCTGTGTGTGACATTCTGACTTTAAGATATTTGCAGTCAATCACATGGAAAATCCAATGGGCAGCTGGAATGTGGCTGCCCAGAAGAGAGAAGGGTCTGAGCTACAGACGAGCTCAGAAAACAGTGTCAGAAGAGCAGAAGGTCACATGTGAGACCACACCTGCATTCAACAGGTGAGCAGTGGAGGAGAACCCTCAAAAGACAGTGAAAGGGAACACCCAGGGGAGGAAGAACATCAGGGGGGCCCAAGAAGGTAATGCTTCAAGGAGGCGGCCATGGTCAATGTCAAATTCCAAAGGAAGGTCAAATCAGATGAGAACTGAGAAATATGCACTAGCCTTTAGGAGATGACTGGCCCCTCTGCCAGCCATAGGCATGGAGCCAATGTCTGAATGAGAGATGCAGCCATCCCTCAGAACTTTCTCGAAAACCTTAGCTACAAAGGAGAGACTGCCCAGTCTCTCTCTCTTTTTTAAGAGTTTGTATAAGCAAAATATATTCCAACCTGGACCAAACTCTCAGTTCAGAACAGATTTACAATGAACTCTCTAGGGGTAAATCCAAGCCAGACAGACACTGGCCGTGTCAGCCACGCATCCTTGGCTCAGACAACAGATTACTCTGCAGAAAGGAAATTAAGACCAAGATTACTAAGAAAGGAAACCGGGGCCCTGATAACGAGTGTGGAACTATTAACACAATTAAGGACCAACTTCTCAGAACTGGCAAAAACTAATTTTCTTTTTGGAAAGATAAAGGCTCTTTCTAATGTTTATAGAATGTTCTTAAGTAGGCAAGAGCACCAAAAGCTTCAGTTGGCCATAAGACACGGTAAATCTGAAACTGCCTCTTTGTGGTGGAGGTATTCTGCTGGGTGACCACCGCTAACTCACCAGGAATAGAGGGCTGACTCCTTGCAACCCACCCAGCCCAAAACAGCCCCCTGTGAGGGGAGAGAGACCTCTAACTTTTCTTTGCTCCCTTTGTTTGCTTTTATTTTTTATCTTTTTCAGTCCAGGTGACTGGTCACCATAAATAAGAAAGTCTCACTGTCACGTGCAGCACAGCAGACAAAAAGACACATCTGCTCACAACAGCACTCATGTTTTACACCGAGGAAAGGACCATATTAGATGGATCTCTAGCTACACAGCTGTGATCGAGTTAAACAAAAATTCAGAAGCAATCATTCTACTAGTCCCGAAAAAAACACCAAACTATTCATAGATAGCACCTGTTTTCTTTGCAAGTAATGACTCATAAAACTGTGCTTTGTAAATTTTATTTGCGAAAGAAAGAAAAAACCCTTCACAGTCCCACATATTTAAGAGAACAAACTATGGAAGGTAGATGGTCTGAGTCAAAGGTAATGAATGGTTAACCATTATTCATTCTGAGCAGTAGGTCTCATCAAAGATTAGGTGCTATGTCTGGCATGTTGCAGGAGTTAACCATTAACTTACTGCCTAACAAAAGCCCCGACAATCCTTCCCAGCCCTCATGCCTTCAAACCAGACAGTGAAAAGGCAGGAATGCCTCCTGTTTCTGAGGCTGCAGATATGGTTAATCCCACAGCAATGCTCTGTCAATAAAGAACATCTCAGAAGTCAAGACTTCAACATATGTACCTTTTTTCAATTAATCCTGAGTCAGGAGAGGTTCACCCTGGAATATTAAATTCTAGACTGAAAATCTCAAGAGGTGTACATAACAGCTTTTAACCCTGAAACTACAAATTAGCTGTCACAGAGCTAAATTTACCCTTCGCTGGGATGTGGGGGTTTTAGACTTTACCATTATTTTCACCACATTGATTCCACCAACTTTCTTCAGTACTAACTAACTTCATTCAGTACTAACTAGCAATACAGTAGGAGGAAAGATCATTCATTTACATTTCTTATATGGCTACTTTAATTTATCAATCCTTTCTAAATACACTAGGCTCTGCCACTATGAGATGGTTCGGCGTTCTGGGGGAAATTAAAAAAAGCTCACAGTCACTTCAACTCTTCCTTCTTCACCTCCCTTGCCCCCTACAACCTCACCTCAAAAAGCTTAATCAGGGCTTCCCTGGTGGCGCAGTGGTTGAGAGTCTGCCTGCCGATGCAGGGGACACGGGTTCGTGCCCCGGTCCAGGAAGATCCCACATGCCGTGGAGCGGCTGGGCCCGTGAGCCACGGCCGCTGAGCCTGCGTGTCCGGAGCCTGTGCTCCGCAACAGGAGAGGCCACAACAGTGAGAGGCCCGCGTACCACACACACACACACACACACAAAAAATCTTAATCAGATTCCACGGAATAGTGCCCTTGGGGTCAAAAATGACCCCTCTACATTGGGCAAATGTCTAGAGACCTTCTCAATTTGTTTGCACTTTTTCTGGGTGGTTCTAAACCTAGGCCAGTACACCGTAGGTACTCTGAGAATGAATGATACGTTTTCTAAGCAGTTAAAGCCAGGGCCAGGGTTCCTAGCATTAGCTTCTGATGCTTTAATGGCTCCTGGAGTTAGGTTGATTGAATAAACTTTTGCATCTCTGTGTGGAAGAGAACACACAATCACCTTGAGAAAATTCCCCCACGCTACATCAAGGCAAGCAAGCTCACAGATTTAAAGCTACTAAATAGTAAAATACAAAACAATGACCAATAAGCACGTGAAAAGATGCTCAACATCATTAGTCACTGGAGAAATGAAAACCAAAACCACAGTGAGATACCACCTCATACCCATTAGGACGGCATTATCAAAAAAACAGAAAATAACAAGTGCTGGCAAGGATGTGGAGAAATTGGTGCTCTTGTACCCTGTTGACTGGAGTGTAAAATGGTACAGCTGCTGAAGAAAACAGTATGGAGGTTCCCCCCAAAATTAAAAATAGAACTACCATATGATTCAGCAATCCCACTTCTGGGTATATAACTGAAAGAATTGAAAGCAGAATCTCAAAGAAATATGTGCACACCCATGTTCACAGCAGCACTATTCACAAAGCCAAGAGATGTAAGCAACCCAAGTGTTCACTGACAGATGAATGGATAAACAAAATATGGTCTACACATTACAATGAAATATGATTCAGCCTTAAAAAGGAAGGAACTTCTGATAAGGTTACAACCTGATGAACCTGGAAGACATTATGCTAAGTGAAATAAGCCAGTCACAAAAAGACAAATACTGTATGATTCCACTTTTATGAGGTATCTAAAACAGTCAAATTCATAGAGACAGAATGGTGCTTACCAGAGGTTGGGGGGGAGGAAAAGTTGTTGTTAGTGAGTACAGAGTTTCCATTTTGCAAGAGGAAATAGTTCTGGAGATCTCCTGCACAACAATGTGAGTATACTTGATGCTACTTAGCTGTTAACTGGAAACTGGTTAAAATGGTAAATTTTGTTTTCTACCACAAATTTTGAAAAAGAATTTAAAAAACAAACCAAAAAACCCTAAAAAAAAGAAAAAAAAAAGAACGCTGGTTCAAACGCCAAACTAAAGGGATTTTAACCCTTGAAGTACATCTGATCTATATATTTAACTAAAAAATGATCCAGTCTGGAATAGGAAGCAGCAGAAAAACCTAAAGGTAGTTGGGGAAAGCAGTAGCACAGAGGTTAAAAACTGGCAGCCTGAGAATGTCATGCAGTCCACCAACACTCACTGACTCATCTGTTCAACAGGCACTTACTGAGCACCTACTATATGCCAGGCACTGTTCTAGATGCTGTGATTACAGCATCAATACCAAACAGACTAAAGATCCTGCTTACATTCTGTTGTTTTGTTTGACCCAGATACTTTTATTTTAAAATTTGAATTTGTTGCCCCTATTTAAAAACCAAGACATCTCACCCCAAAATGCAGATCTCCATTAGCTCTTGAAAAAAAAAAAAAAATCTGATAGCAATGGCTTGAATTTCAGCCTGGCAACAAGGAGCTGGGACTGCAGTGACTACCGCATTGCCAGGGGAAGGACTCTCTCGTTTGTTGTGGTCCCCACCACTCCCTTTGTGACTACAGGCGTGCTTTCTTCATTTATTCTTCCAGCCAAGGCCTAGAGGTGCTGAATCTATAACCTGCACTGTATTTTGCACCCAGGGGTCCAAGTCAGACTTCACAGAGTTAGAATTCCACATCTGCCACTACTAGCTAAGTGACTTGAGCTAAACTCTCTGCCTCAATTTCCTCATCTGTAAAATGAAGTGATAATAATGGTACTTACTTCATAGGGTTGTCACAGAAATTAAATGAGACAATGGATGCAAAGGGTTTAGCACAGTGCTTGGCACAGAGTAAGTCCTCATTAAATACTTGCTGTTTTTATTTTTGTGTGTGGTTTTTTGTTGTTACTCTCATCATCATTACCATTCTTATTAGGGCAAGAAAAACGATTGGAGGGAATACCAGGACACATCCAGTTGTGAAAGACCCCCTCCCTGTACCACCCACACTCCCAACAATTTTTCTTTTTTCTCCTTTTCTTTTTTTTAAACCCAGGATAATTTTGAGAGCTGACTTAGGAAACCCAGGTGGTCTTTTTACCATCCGGCCACTTCCAGGCTACAGATTCCAGAGCAGCAAGCATATTCAACATATAGCCCCGGGGCTTCCCTGGTGGCGCAGTGGTTGAGAGTCCGCCTGCCGATGCAGGGAACGCGGGTTCGTGCCCCGGTCTGGGAAGATCCCATATGCCGCGGAGCGGCTGGGCCCGTGAGCCATGGCCGCTGGGCCTGCGCGTCCGGAGCCTGTGCTCCGCAACGGGAGAGGCCACAACAGTGAGAGGCCCGCGTACCGCAAAAAAAAAAAAAACAAACATATAGCCCCGAGGAGCAAAATTAATAGTCTGAAAACACCACATTTTAAAAGGCAATAAACCCACTGCCTGAAATAGACTCTCAAGCTCTCTGCAAAGATATCACAAAGTGACCATGATTTTAGGATGTGCTGCATTACATGAGTTTTGTTGGTGCATAAGAACCACTCTGGGCCCCTCATGCACCCTCTCCCCCGTAGCTGGATCATTTGGGGAAAGATTTTTCAAAATTGCAAAATGAGCTTAGAGCAGTTGTGGATACATGTAAGTATGAACCAGCAATTTTCCACATGAAAAGCACCTTAGGAATTTGTTATGCAGATTCCAAGGAGCTCACACTAGAGAGTGTGATTCACCATGTCCGGGGGCCCTTGCAGGAACCTAGTTGTTTTTGTTTTTGTTTTTTTCTTTTTGGCCGTGTCACGAGGCTTGCAGGATCTCAGTTCCCTGACCAGGGATTGAACCCAGGCCATGGCAGTGAAAGCTTGGAATCCTAACCACTAGGCCACCAGGGAACTCCCAGCAGGAACCTAGTTTTAACGAGTTCCCAGGTGGGCAGAGTTGGGACTTCGATGAAATACCAAAGGGTGCCAACTCCTGCACCATCGGATCCAGCTTTCATCACCCCATCGCGTAGCTCACCAACTGCTGTACTGTGCACAAGACCACACAGTCAAAACTCTAAAAGAGACGTGCTTGCTGTATGCTCTCAGGATCTCATGTAACAGCATCCCAAGCTCAGCGCGAGGGCCAGAACAGGTACTAGAGGCATTTCTGTAAGTCACATACTAAGCAGAAACCCTCTTCACCCTGTTCAGTCTCCTGGCCGTGTCTCTTCTCCAGTCAACCATAAACAACTGTCCCTCTCTCTCCACCATCCATACCAATGACCGAGTGCAGTTAACAGCAAGAAAAGAAATTCTTCCCAATACGTCTTCAACCTTATCAAAATGGCAACATGCCCAGGGAATGGCATCTCTTCAATGTCTTCTGAACAGCCAACTCCTCAAAATTCCGCAGAAAGATCCCTCCATGAGCAGAAAAAGCCTTATCTCAGGGATTAAAAGACAATGAAAAACTTACACACACTATCTGAGTTTTTAGAAACTGTGTTCAGCATACTCTTTGAATTTTTAATTCCATAAAAGGGAGTTTTCCTCTTTACTCCCCTCTCTCAGGAAATGTCTTGCTATATCACTGCCCTTGGAAAAGTAGCCTTTGGCAAAATACAACTTTTCTGGCCAAACGGCAATTGGGCTGATACTCTCACCTAGGCCTTGTCCTATATCTGATAAAGAGGGTAGTAGCCAACTTTTCAAAGAAACTCCTAACATCTGGGTATAATTCTCCTGAACCCCTCCTGCCCAACCATAGAAGCAGGAAGTACACCTCCACCTCACCCCAGAGGAGCTGGGCTCACCCCAACCCCAGGTTCTCAAGAAAGATCTCCCTGTATTGGCACATGCATAGCTGACGAAACCAGTCACAGAATAAGAACACATCGTTTGCCTCTCCGGGTTCCCCACCACCTACTCCTACCAGGTGACGCCGCAGAACTGACACGGTAGAATTAATTTCTGTGTGATGTTTTCTGCTTTGTCGTTGGTTTTTACACTTACAGTGTAAGAGGCTGAGGTCTGTATACAAATTGAAAAGTAACGTAGAGCTCTCTAGACTATTCTTTACAAGGATGACAGTGACCAATGAAATACACTGCTGTCCCCACCAGAACAAGTTTAAAAGAGTCATCGCTATACAATGCATGCCAGGCAGATAGTACATTTGCCAGAAACCCAGCATTCCTGTACAACAGATGGTTTATGAAGGTATGTCGACTTTCCTGCTGGGCATCATGCTTGCCAGATTATCACCAGAGCAAAGCAAACACAAAATGTGTTTTGGTAAACTGTGTTTGAAGTTACCAACTACGAAAAGCTTACGGGGCAATCCACGTTGCTACCAGGACTGTACATATTTATTTTCTCTGGAGACAGAATCAAATGCAAATAGAAAGGCAGTTTATGTTTGAAAACACAGGATTGACTTGGAAACAAGAAAAAAAAATCAGTGACACAGGCAGGTCCTAAGTGTCCCATCCAGGAAACTTCTTATTTTTCCAAAGAGAAAAGTCATATACACATTCTTGTGTTACCATCATAACCCAGCTTGAAAGCAATTCCCATTCTCCACCCCACTCCACCCACCCTTGGAACAAAACATACTCAACTCTTGGCTTCCTGAATATACCCTGCATCTAAGGCATCCACACTCCACCACTGTCTCAGCTCTTGTTATCTCTCTTCCTGGAGACATTCTTTCTTGTCTTCCCCATAAATATGTCCTCCTCATCCTTCCAGACCCAGCTCTTGCTTCTGCTAAGATTGTCTCATGTCACCCAGGCAAATGTAACCAGCCCCACCTCTAAGCTTCACAATATTTTATTCATGTCATTTATAGAGCAATCGTCAACCCTGCATATCTTCTTCCTGTTGCCTCTGTTTCTGTGAAACATGGTAGGTGCACTGTAGAAGTTTCCCCAAAAAGCAAACTTCATGCATGCATTAAGAAATGCATGATATTTTTCCCTTCCTGAAATCATTATTGCACCAGAAGTTAAGAAACATAAGTGGAAAAAGGAGGCTCCTTCCTCAAGTATATCTCAAATGAACACCAACCATCAAGATTAAAACTAGTTAAAGACAAAGTCAGTCCATACACTGAATCTGAAGACGCTTGAGATGCTGCTTCTAGGTCAACTCACCAAACTTCCTGAGGATAACACAGCGAAAACAGCTCAAGAAAGAAATGTCACTTAACCACCCACATCCAAAAATCTTATCGCAGCAATAACCAGGAGCCATAAATGAAAAGATGCAAGAACACACCAGCCCGGTGAAGCACATCTTTCTTCTGAGATGAAATGGAAAAGGGAAGGAAAAAAAAAAAAAAAAAAACTGGAGGCAGGGAGAGAAGGGAAGAAAAGAGACTTAAAACATGTAAGGTTTATAATAAAATCCTCTAAAGAAGGAATCATGCTTTGTTATCTTCTTTAACCCCCCAACTACCCCTGCTATTCACCTAGCACAAGGTAAACAGCAAACGTTTGTCAAAAGATTGACCTGGGTGCTGTAACTGAAAATCCAGCCATGATGGACTTCTTTTCCCAAGGATGAAATTATTGTTTTAGGGGGGGAAATGGAGAAGCACCACACCATGTAAAATGTCAGAGAGATTTCCACCCCATGAAAATATGACTCCAGCATACCCAAGCCAGGAATCTCTATTCACCAGGACTAATAAAAGACATCCTGGGCAGATTCAAGGCAATCTTCTTTAGAATTTGATAAATTATTTGCCAGGACAACAATATTTTATTTCACTTCTTTGTTCAGTTAAAGTCATGAAGTGGAGTAAATGTTGTATTACATTAACTGTTCCAAATATAAGTTCGTTTGTCTAGAACACTATTCTTCTCCGTTATCCATTATTATACATGATGAATTCTAAGTCCCTTCTTTAGAGGGCTTTATTATAAGCTTTAGGTATATTTTAAGTCTCTTTTCTTTCCTTCTCTTCTCTCCCTGCCTCCAGTTCTTTTTTCCTTTCTTTCACAAAATGAAAAACAGTAGCTAATGATCAAGTAATTTATTCACACAGAGAGGATGAAGCTTCAAAAGCGAATTCCCATGGTTTTTCTTGAGCCAAGGACTCAAGAGAAATCATCTAAACCAACGAAAATCCCATTGGACACATGGGTCAGCTGGGTCCAAGTGGGAGAAAATAAGGAAGGGATTACAGTTGTCTGTTATCTGCTCTACCTCTAAAGACCACAGCTATGCATTCTTTTCTTTTTTAACATCTTTATTGGAGTATAATTGCTTTACAATGGTGTGTTAGTTTCTGCTTTATAACAAAGTGAATCAGCTATACATATACATATATCCCCGTATCTCCTCCCTCTTGCGTCTCCCTCCCACCCTCCCTATCCCACCCATCTAGGTGGTCACAAAGCACCAAGCTGACCTCCCTGTGCTACATGCACTCTATTTTAAGTTAGAGTCAACTATACTGAAACAAAATAGAGGAAAAATTAAAAAGCGAAACTACATTCAAACAACAAAATAAAATAAATGGTAACCTGATGAAAATGTCCTAAGAATGCCTGCCCTATGTTCTGTTTTATATTCCAGAAACGTTTGTTGTAAACTATTCCGCCTTTAATTATTAAAAAACAACAACAACAAAGAAACCAAAAAAAACCTCCCTCCAGAAGCAAGTGGGAAGCATGTTCCTAGAGCAGCATCAACTGCACTCCTGTATCAAGTTTCCACCATTCTAGTACAATTATCTGATTCTGAGTCTGTTCCCCACCCCTACCCCAACTGGGAGCACCTCACTCATTTTCATAGTCACTGTACCACACCTGCAGTACAGTCAGTTCTCAATAATGTTTGCCGGTCCATAATAAACTGAAGTAACTGCCTAATATTCATTAATATTTTCCAAAGTCAGTTTGAAAAAAGAAATGTCCAAATAATAACAAAATCTTATTCCCAATACTAAAGCACTCTTATTTGTCTAATAGGCTAACACTAAATTATTCTTATTTACTCATTAAATCTATCCTGCCTAGATTTCTGCTGGGTGAGAGAAATTAGACAATTGCTTGTCTAAAGCGGTTTTTTAGTAGCATATAAAATGAAAGTTGTTTCACATTAAACTGGATTTTTAATATTCACAGAGAGTTTAACCCTCCTACCCCATGAAATTTTTGAGGTATAAAAAAGCAGAGCTGTCAGGTATGAATTACAGCCCTGCCCATCATTTGGTGGCTCTGTCACGATAAGACGCAATGATAAGATGAACAGGATCATGCACGAAAGACAAGAAAGAAATGTGTATTAACCCCAGAGCTTACTATGTGAAAATGTTAGGGACTGCTTATCTAGAGGCACTGCCACTTCCCTAATTTTATTCTCTACAGGCTACATCTAAACAAAAATTTTAAAAGAAGGTAACAATAAAAATGACAAAAATTAGAAGGTATTCGAATGCTTTTGCTTTAAACCAGACTATAATAAGCAATGAAATCAAGTCATCAACTCCAGCACCACAGAAAACACAGAATACCCTGGGAACAAGAGAAGACAGGTTTGGGACAGAGAAGGTTAAAAAAAATTGCAAATTTTTAGCAAAACAGAATTCAAGTACTTCAGGATGTCTGGAACCTTAAAAGCAAAATGTCAAGTAGTTCAGCAGCAGGTGGGGATAGAATGGATATAATTACATTCTTCATCAAATCCACCCATGACCACTGCACTGCACCAGAGATTCTGATGGCCGTCATTCCACAGTGGAAACAGAAGAGCAGGCTAAATGCAATCTAAAGCCCCCTTCCAGTCTCCACTTTTACTGTTCTCCATGCCTCATATACTTTCCTCCATCACTTTGACTTGTTGAGTTTATTGGGATCAGTCTTGTGATTAAGAGCCTTGTAAATAAATACAAAACATTTCACCAGTTCACTCAAATGTTTTACTGCCTGACCTCCTGAGTGGAGGTTACACATGGAGCCGATGAAAAGAATGTCATAAGCATTCTTTTCTACCCACCTGGACTAAATGGTTATTTACCCCAGGCTAGTATCTCCTTAAAGGGGCTAAAATGCCTTCTTTGCTTTATGTAACACAAGGGGAAAATAAAACAGATTCACAGTGGCTGCCAGGTCCACATACCATTTCACAGAAGGGATTTTAGGGAAAGAGAGTCATTTGTTTTCCTAAGTAGAGAATAAAATTTATCTTTGCAAGTGGCAGTCTAAAAAAAAAAAAGCAGCGAAATGCAATTTTTAAGAAAAAAAGTTTCGTTGAAAAGGCATGAATCAGTGCAAGGTCCGTGGCACACATGGCATGTTAATAGTGTAAATAAAAAGACCTCTCGTATAAACGCATACACATGTATGTTGTTTCCATAAGTATTTGATAATCCCTTAGTTAGTGGCAACAAGGACTTTTTAGCTACCCACTCCAGCCCAGGTACAGAAAAGAACTTTCTGAAAAAAACAACAAATCCAATTAAAAGAGCAGATCCCTGCCAAGTGAGGAAAATACATTATGAGTACTAAACTGATGACAGTATAAATAAATAGAAACAAGAGCAAAAAGAGTTTAGTAAGAAATTTATTAAAAGAGGCAAAATAAGCCGTGGGGGAAAATATGGGCAACATTGATCCCCCAATTGTTTGACAAAGGCACCTAAAACCCTGTTTCATGAGATTTTCGTTTTGTTTTGTTTATATTTAATTTGCAAGAAAACACAAATCAGAAACTTCTTAGATCATTTTTTTCACAAGTATGCAAGATTTCGTATCAGTATTGTAGCAACTGAAAGATTCAAAAGTAGCTGTAATTTAATATGGGATGGCCAATGGTGGGGCAGTGATACGATCACTGCTAAGACAAGCTTTAGATTAAACAAGCATCTTCTTTTCAAAAAGGAAAACTTGCAAAATGACTGACCAACAGTTAGCTACTTCAACAAACACCAATAATTTCCTATGCTCAGAAAAAAGAACAAGCAGGATACAAACATCCATCCAGACCAGAAGAATGAAACCAAGAATGCATATGCAATGCATGCTTTATATCAGATTCTGAAACAAACTCACTTTCCTAATTACATTTGGCTTAAACCAGCATTAAAAAAAAAAAAGAAAATTGCTAACATTCCTTGAGTCTAAACCAAATGGTGTGAAATGGAGAAGGCTGCCTAGAAGTGCAGTTAGCAAACTCCAGGCTATTTTCAATAAAGGACATAGAAAGCATAAATGAAGAGCACCAGAAGGGAAAAAAATAGCAAGAAAGCTGTAAAAACTTTACTTGTAAACAAAAGATAACCAGTTGTGAAAATAAACGCCATGGCGTTTTTAATGATTTAACATGCAACTTCATGTTTAATACTTAATACTTGTCAGTGATATCAATTACATTTAAAATGCTGGCAAGATAAGACAGAGGAAAAAGAAGCAGCCACTAGACCTATTAAGAAGCAGGGAGGACTTCCCTGGTGGCACAGTGGTTAAGAATCCGCCTGCCAATGCAGGGGGCACGGGTTCGAGCCCTGGTCCGAGAAGATCTCACATGCCGCGGAGCAACTAAGCCCGTGCACCACAACTACTGAAGCCTGCGCGCCACAACTACTGAAGCCTGTGTGTGCCTAGAGCCTGTGCTCCACAACAAGAGAATCCACCGCGATGAGAAGCCCACTCACCGCAACAAAGAGTAGCCCCTGCTGGCCACAACTAGAGAAAAGCCCACGCAGCAACAAAGACCCAACACAGCCAAAATTTAATTAATTAATTAATTAATCTTTAAAAATGGAAAAAAAAAAAGCAGGGAAATACCAATAGAAGTTTTTTTTTAATTGCAGTGGTGATCAGGAGCTGATTAAGTACCAAAATAATGAAAATTATTCTGACTTAATCATACTTATGAGGCATCTAAGCATACAGGAGACGAATACACTATTAATCCTTGAGTGATCCTGACATTTTCATAGCACAGGATCTGCAGGGACAGGCATGACCCATCTTTACAGAGGCAGTGACCTTGGACCTTGTATCCAAAGGTCAACATAGTCTCTCATAGGAGCGCATCTGCTGCCCCTCTCCTCTCCTATCTTCCCATTTTCCCTATACATCCCTTATTGGTGGTCTTTCCTAACCAAGAATGAACCCAGAGTAATTACTTTAACTGGCTTCATGGATTTGACAACTGGGGGACCTGAGGGCAGTTTCAATGAAGGTGCCCAGAAGAAAGGGACCCCAGGGGTCCAACAGTATTCCCCAGACAGCTGGCCCCAGGAGCACCGGCCACCACTACAAAGTCTGGAACCCTTCCTCCTGCTGGGGCTGACCAAGAGCCTCCTGGCTCTGGTTACTGAGCAAAGACCCAGGAATCTCTTTTTTGCACTGAAATAGTATTTAAAAGAGGAGCTTCATTCTATAGTGTGCGACATTAAGAGGAAATGGGCTTTTCTCCAGGTAGCTGAGAACTTAAAGCACCAATTAACATCTTTCTATAGGATAATCAGTTCCTGGTTCCCGGCTAATTGATTTACAAACAAACTTTTGAATCAATCCTTGATAAAGTGGGCTTAGAAGCTGAAACAGGATGCATGTTTCAAAGTAGTAAAAGCGAAAGAATGACAATTTGTATCAATAAACTGTGTGTGTGTGTGTAAAATAAATAAAGACTTTGGTTAAATTAAAATCTAATGAGAGTGGAGAGTAAGCAACATACGGTATGCTTTTAAAAATATGAAAGGACTCAAAATAGAATAGGATCTTTATGTAACAAAGATCGCATATATACTGTGAAATCTATTTTTTCAGACTACCCCTATCCAGCAACTCCTACACATCAGCTTTGGCTCTCTGTTTGGAAACCACTGACCCACCCCCCCAATCTTCTCTTGTCTCTCTTGTCTATCACCTACTGCTTTCTAAAAGAGATTTCCAGCCTAGAGCTTGAAACACCCTGAGTCTCTTAAAGTATTTCAAAATAAGTGATGAAATTCTGAAAACAAATCAATGTAATAAGTGTATGCTATAAAGAAATCTGCCCTGGAGGGCATCACGAAACCTAAAACCCTGGGAGATGATGTTGCAATTCCCAAAAGGATACAAATCACAGCTCAGGAGATGCCAAAGAGGCACATATGTATTAATAACATACAGCAATGCACACTTTAAAGACCTACACAGTAACAATAACCAGCACTAAATCTCTGAGATCTGGAATCCTCTTCCACAATACAAAGATACTTCTGCTAAATTCTACTCATTCTCTTACCCCAGTGATTTCCAAGCTTTGACAGGGCAACACTTAACACTATCTAAAATGACCTCAACGACCAGGGTGAAACTCTGAAAATACATCCAAACAAAATTAGTATTAATTTAAATGAATGCAATAATAAGTACATATACAACATACAGGATAGCCCCCGGGAAGGATCAGAGGTAAATACCACAGATTCATTCAAATAAAATTAACTATCACTGCAAAAAAAGTTTAATACTTAAATATGCTAGTTAAATCTTTTCCTGGACAAAAATAAACCAGGCAATTAGTAGTTTCTTCTGAGGAGAGTAACAGCTCCGAGGTTTCCTTCTTTGCTCTGACCACAAACTCAACCACAGAGTTGAAACAAAAAATTTTCCAGAACTATTGAATTTTCGAAGGAGTGTAAAAGCTAGGAACCTGAGACCAACTAGGCCAACTAACTCATGATGAAGACAAGGAAACTGAGTCATGAGTGGCTAGGTAAGTTGCCTAAAACCAAAATAGCTAATTAGTGGCAGAAGTAAGCCTCAGGTTTCTGAAATGCCACAGGAGTGCACTTTCCACTAGACCACATGGGTGATGATGGGGGATGGCCGGAGAGTTCACCAAAATTCAAAATGGACTTGGCCCATTACACATCTGCCCAGAGTGGTTTCGTCTTACATGGCCTAAGGGACCCTCATGTAACAAGCTAGAGTCACTTCATAATGGTGCTGCCTTTTTAATGGGTGGTGGATTTTTAGATATATGTGTAATCAAAGTGATTAAAATCAAGCTGTAGATAAAGTGTACACATACTAACAGTAACTCAAATACCATGCAAAGAAGTCTATTTGGTTTTCTAGGTAAAATAGTAATCTACGGAAAAATATCATTTTAATGTATTCAATCACCAGTAAAATATGCACTATAAGGAAACTACCTTTAGAATCTGTTTTAGTAACAACTCATGGTAGGTACCCAGACACCAGAAAGATACATATTATTTGAGAGAGACAGAGCTAACCTTAGTAGAAAAGCAATTCTTCGAGCATAGCTCCCAGGAACAAAACACAGCAATGAAAGTTACCCAAGATCTTAACCCAGCAATGACTGGCCCAGACACAGCAGAGAAGAAGGGGTATTTTGATTGGCAAGACGTTTGAAAATCTAGGGGGTTTTGTTTGTTTGTTTGTTTTTATTTTAAGCCTGGGATGTGTGGAAGAAATGATAAATGAAAGAAGGGAGCCGGAGGGCAGAACAGAAAATTAGAAGAAAAGAAAGTAATGAAGTGGTAAAGACAGCAGGTGATAAAAGCCAGGAAAGGCAAAATGGTGTCTATTATCCAAGAGGGCAGCAGGAAAGCCCCCTGCCTTCAATGCGGGTAAAGCTCTAGTCAAGACATAAGACTCAGACCAGATGTTCCAGGATATCTGAGATTTCTGTCTGGGGGCCAACAGAGGCTTCTGTCTACGTATCAGGTCTGGTCTTCTGCTTTGCCTGTTAAGGAACTTGATTTTGAGTTCAACCAGAAGTGACCGATGTCAACTGAGAAATTACACTGAGAAGCCAAATTGTCAAAGGGACTCTGCTCACTCTCAACCCAGAAGGACTAATGTCTGGGCAAATCAGTTTAGTACTCAAAAATTCTAAATAAAGAGAAATAGATCACTCTACCTATTGTTACAAAACAAACATAGCCTGTTACATGCATTGATACTTCTGCTGCCTGTTCAGGGTGTCCCTTAAACAATAATTACATTTTTAATTCTTCTTTTTTAGCATTCCCTTTCATCAACCAAAAACTCCTATCAGCATAACAATATTTCCTTCTAGCAGGTACATCCAAGATTCTGAATAGTCAAGTAGTTTAAAAATGGACTGTATTTCATAGTAGCACAGAAATGCATGCTGAGATACACCTAACCAACCACAATCAATCAAATAGAAAAATCTAAAAGGTAGTTGGGGAACATAGTTAAGCAGGGTCTGAAGTCTTTGGGACAAAAGCTGTCTGGTGGTTTTTAAATTTTTTTTTCTCTTCATTGCTTCCCCCACCTGGCCCGCAGAAAAATCTGTAAAAACATTTAAAAAGTCAATATACACATAAAGATGAATGGTTACAGGATTGCAAATGCTAACAGTGATAAGCACTTCTTTCTAAAGCTCAATTAATCAAAATTTATTGAGCACCTCAGTTATTCCAATGATGGAATAAAAGACCTTCACATCAAAAAAAAAAAAAAGAAAAGAAAAAAAGACCTTCACATCAAGTCAACAATATCCTAATAATATGTATTTAATATTAATCTATATAACAAAACAATGACTAAACATGAGCCTTATAAATTATAAAATCTGGCAGCATGTAAATTGGCCCATCCCTGGAGGAGTGGTTTTTCCAACAAAGAATATAAAAATATATACATTATTTTCTGTGATGCATTAATTGTTCTCCTGGGAATTCAACCCAAAGGAATAATCTGAAAGAAGAAAGACACTACACGTACAAAGATGTTAATGGCATTTTATTTATAATAACAAAAACCCTGGAATAATCCAAACAATCAATAAATGGAAATTGCTGTGGAATGGAAATTCAATGAATTAAATACACACCCGTTAAATTTATACAGACATTAAGATGGTACATGGACTTCCCTGGTGGCACAGTGGTTAAGAATCTGCCTGCCAATGCAGGGGACATGGGTTCGATCCCTGGTCCAGGAAGATCCTACATGCCACGGTGCAACTAAGCCCATGAGCCACAATTACTGAAGCCCGTGCGCCTAGAGCCAGAGCTCCGCAGCAAGAGAAGCCACCGCAATGAGAAGCCTGCACGCAGCAACACAGACAAAAAATAAATTTTTTTAAAAAAAGCAATGAAGACCCAACGTAGCCAATCAATCAATCAATCAATCAATCAATAATTTGGGCTTCCCTGGTGGCACAGTGGTTAAGAATCCGCCTGCCAATGCGGGGGACACGGGTTCGTGCCCCAGTCCGGGAGGATCCCACATGCCGTGGAGCGGCTAGGCCCGTGAGCCACAACTACTGAGCCTGTGCGTCTGGAGCCTGTGCTCCGCAACGGGAGAGGCCTGCGCACCGCGATTAAAAAAAAAAAAAAAAAAAAGATGGTACAGAACCAGAGGAAAGTATGCCAAAAAAGATAAGTGGGGAACAAAGCCAAATAAAAAGTATTGTCTCAATATATTATTCTATTTGAATATTATTCTATATATAGGACATGAATATAATTATACAGTTAATAGAAAGTTTAGAAAGAATATAAAAACACAGTGGCCACGTTTGAGTGGTAGGATAATTGGTGTAAAGATTCTTGAGACATTTTAAGAACTGAAGTGAGGTTGTTTTAAAAAATGGGCTTCAGTGTGATACCCACAAGCACAGGAGTCAAGGACAGTAGGTCCTAATCCCATGTCATGGATACCTGATCACAAGCAAAGTATGGGCCTGTGAGACCAAGGTCCTCAAAGCAGCCAAGAGAAGATGGTGGGTCACTCAAAAGGTAGCTACCCCACTCCCCAAATGCACCTGTATTCGACAACTGAGCACACCAGTGTAACAGAGTGTATTGCCTATGCTTTTCTTGGGGACCTGCAGCAAGAAGACAGGAGGGAAATCAACATGGTTTTTGCCGCTGCCCTCCTTATGAACAACCTCAAGCAACTCATGGATATCAACAAACATGTACTAATTACTATATGACAAACAATGGGTTATAAGAACCCCGAATCTGTGTTATATCTAAAAAGCATTGAACATTCAATGCTGGTGAAAGACAGAGTCAGCTGGATTCAGGTATGTTAAAATTGTCTAGTAGTCACAGGTCTTCTTAGGTAAATAACTACAAAGTTGTGCCTGACAGTCATCCATCAGGTTAAGGAGAACAAAATACCACAGACTGGGTAGTTTATAAACAAGAGAAATTTATTGCTCACAGTTCTGGTGGCTGGAAGTCTGAGATTAGCGTGTCATCATGGTCGGGTGAGGGCTCTTTTCCAAGTTTCAGACTTCTCATTGTATCCTTACATGGCAGAAGAGGCTAGGGAACTCTGTGGGGGTCTCTTTTATAAGGGCACTAATCCCATTCCTGAGGGCTCCACCCTCATGACCTAAGCATGTCCCAAAGTCCACACCTCCTAACAGCATCACCTCTGGGGGTTAGGATTTCAACATATGAATCTTGCAGGGACACATTCAGACCATAGCACTATATAAGTGCATTCTACTTTTAGGCCAACACACAGGCAAGGAGGGAAGGAAAATGGAAGAGAGAGGAAAAAGTACTGAGCAGTGGACAGGGTAACACTAACTAATTTGGGGCAATGCTGTACAGGGTCCTATAGGTGGGACTATCAACCCCAGACCTAAAAGCTATATTCACATGTATTTGACACCTTTAGCCTCAACTCTCTCAAAATACAGAAATCGGTAAAGAGGAACACACTGCAAAGATAAGCACTTCTTTTGTCTTTAAAACTATTAGCAGCTTGGGACTTCCCTGGTGGCACAGTGGTTAAGAATCTGCCTGCCAATGCAAGGGACACGGGTTTGAGCCCTGGTCCAGGAACATCCCACGCGCTGTGGAGCAATTAAGCCCATGCACCACAACTACTGAGCCTGCGCCCTAGAGTCCACGAGCCACAACTACTGAGCCCACGTGCCACAACTACTGAAGCCCGCACACCTAGAGCCCATGCTCCGCAACAAGAGAAGCCACCGCAGTGAGAAGGCCGCGCACGGCAACAAAGAGTAGCCCCCGCTGGCCGCAACTAGAGAAAGCCCATGTGCAGCAACGAAGACCCAACGCAGCCAAAAACAAATAAATAAATTTATGTATTAAAAAAAAAACTATTAGCAGCTTAAGAAAACATTTACAATGAGCATGACAACCTTTGAGAAAAGTTCAGTAGTAACTTTCTGCTTGTAAATTCAACCTAGATATGTAACCATTCAATATAAAACAAGCATCCTATTTTACTGCACTGATTTTTAAAAGCTTCTGTTCTCTAATTACTGGGTTTCTTCTATATTAACATAAAGCATCCTCATTCTCACTTACTTTGAGCCTCAGAATCCAAATTTTCCCAAAAGATTTAATTACAAAATCAAAACTTCATAAAGCAACGGGTCCTCACCTCATCTTCCAAAGAAATTTGCAATGAATTCCAAGACTTACACCAAATGAACTTAAACTGAAATAGGAAACCATCTCAGGAACAAAAACCCAAGACTTTCATGGCAAATCTATTCAAATTCATTATTTCTTCAACACTAATCTGAGTCCTACTATTCACAATATTAATACTCTAAATACTCACACTTTTAACATTCTGCAGTCAGCACCTACTACTGTTCAAATAAACTCCGGTTCACACACTGATGTCTGGTTTACGTGTCAACTTGTTTCCCACTGAGTTGTAGTATTTCTTACAAGCTTTACCAGGCTGCCTCTAAAATGGATTTCTCAGTTCTGAGGATTTTTGACATTCCTCCACTAAATGAGGTGGGAGGCATTTGCACTCCAATGGTAGTTGCAAAATCCAACCTATCATTCCCAAATTCCAGCACACCACTTGCCATCCTCTCTCTCTCTCTCTCTCTCTCTCTCTCTCTCTCTCTCTCTCTCTCTCTCACACACACACACACACACACACACACACACACACACACACACACACACACACCCCTGCTTATTCTGCCTATGGACTCTGGATTGAGTGGCGTGAGGATTTCTCTTATCTGCTCTGCAAGTCTTATTGCCTTTGCTGTGAGGTCTCAGATCCTTACATGAGGAAATATAACCAAGGACACTGATGGGCATGTCTAGATACTAGTATTTCTAAGCAGAAACCAAAGACAAGTGTAGCAGCAGGCAACAGGACACTTGTAAAGTAAGCCAAGTGAGAGGATACAGTTGGTAATAAAAAGTTTTAGTTTACAGGTTGAGGCGGGAAAACTGTAGGAAAGACTGGTTCTTAAGTTTCAATTGGTATTTTCTGCTATATAAACCATAAGGCCATAGAGGAATCTGAACACCGTGGAATGAAAGCCGTCCAATGTTAGGCAACAGAACTATAAACAAATCTCCTCTCCTAAGACTTTGAAATATGCAGCAAAATTCAGCAATTTGAGTAGGTTCAGCCTTTTACCGAGTTCCACAGTAATAATTACTACGATTTGCTTTGGATAAAAGTTATAAAACCTCAAATCAAGTGTATGTTTTCTTTTTACTTTTTTTTTTTTTTTTACTGTTTTAATGTAAGGATAAAGATGTGTTTCAGAAACAGTGTACTGAGAAGAACATGGGACCAAGAAAAAAAAGATGACAAAAATGAGTATTTCTTTATAATGATTTTCAGAAACCAGGAAAGGAAATTATAAGTGGCCCTAGTTGTATTTGATTTAATAGAAAAAATAACAATACAATTTGTTCTAAAAGTTTTTGTTTTAAAATACCATCTTTAACAATGACAAAAATTAAGCTATAAGCAATGATGAAAATTGTATACTTAAATGTTGATGATGGCACTATAAACTGATAGCCTTTGTAGAGAGCAATCTGGCCATATGTAACAAGATCTACAAGCAATTCATGCCCTCTTACCCAGATGGCCTACTTTGGAAACTGTATCCCAAGAAAATACTCTGCAAATAAATGTAATTTGTTCAACAATGTTGACTGCAATGCTATTTATAATTGTTAAAGTTGGAAACAATCCAAATACCAAACCATAAGGGAAGAGTTAAGTCAATGATGGTATAAAAGATGAGATTATTGATCCCAACTGTTTGCTCCCCTCCTCCCCTCCTGTAATATATCCCATCCATGTCCCTGTGACTTGCCTGAGAATCCTGCAAGGTGAGTACAGGTCCCCAGCTCACTGGTTTTGGGCTTGGCTATGTGATACGCTTTGGCCAATGGGATGTGAGCAGACAGCATATTTGCCACCTCCGTGCAGCAGCCTTTTTTTTTTTTTTTTTTTGGCCACGCTGTGAGGCATGTGGGATCTTAGTTCTCTGACAGGGATCAAACCCGTGCCCCCAGCAGTGGAAGCACGGAGTCTGGACCGCCAGGGAAGTCCCCACGCAGCAGCTTTAAATGAGATTGCATGCTTCTCACTATATTCCTGCCTCAGCCATGAGAACAGCATGCCCCAGACCGGGGCTGTCCTCTCGCCGGGGTTCCTGAATGAGAAGACATGTGTGTGGAGCGGCACCAAGCCTGGTCAAGCCACCAAGAGCTGCAGCACACTGCAGCACCCATGTCACATAGACAAGGAATAAATGTTTGTTGTCATAAGCCACTGAGATGCTGGAACCTTTTTTGTGACCATATCAAAAGCTAATACAACAGTCATCAAAATATGGCAAGTTATAGAATCGCTGATATAGGAAGACATATATTTGAAAAAAACTTGTGAAAAAGTAGAAGATAAAACTAATAGGCATTTGCCAAAGACATCTATATAAAATAAAGCAAGCCAACAAGCACCAGAAATTAACTAACTTAGAATGATGTAACAGTTTATAATTTTTTATTTTTTGGCTGCGCCACGCGGCTTGCAGGATCTCAGTTCCCTGACCAGGGACTGAACTTGTGCCCCCTGCAGTGGAAGCACGAAATCCTAACCACTGGACCACCAGGGAATTCCCTATAATTATTTTTATAAATGAAGTATGTATTTATAAATCTTTAATTCCCTTTTAAATGCTACCTTTAAACCAATATATTTTCAGTAATTCTATACAGATCATATTTATAACAGAAGTAATTCTATCCAACACACTGTTTTCTGCATTAAATGATGTACAGATTAGTGCACACATATGTTAAAAATGAATCTAGTGCAAAAGGTTATTCAGTTTTTGAAGGTATGAATTCAGGGTTCATCAAATTCTTTTGTCAGACTACAAGGAAGGGAAGTGCAAAAAAAAAAAAACCAGACAAAAGCAAGAGTTATTTGCCGGGAGAATCCATTCCCTAGTCATCACTGTGCAACGGCAAGGTCTGAAAAGACATCACCTGTCTGAAAATAAAGTTGTGCTACCTTTGAATTTATCTTTATGACCTGTTTGAAATTCCATTACATTTGTGTGACTCAAGAATCATAAGTGTTCATTATAACAAGCACTCTCATTCACAGAAATTTATCCTAAAATAAATTCAATAATGATTTTTAAAAACTGTTAATGTGAAGATTCTCACAATCATCTTCTGTGGAATAGCAAGAAATATAAATGTATATATTTTCAACAACAAAAAAATAAAGGAATTCACAGTATGTCAATTATATGTAGATATATAAAATATTAATTATTAAGACAATAAGAAATACAAAAAGCATGCGTATATGTGAGGGAGTATATAAAACTATAAAAATATGTCTACGTATGAGAAAAGACTAGAAAAACATGAAAAATTTTTGAAATAGATTTATAAACTTTTACCAATTTTTTTAATTGAGGAGAGAGAAAAATCTAATGCTTATATTTACAAAATCTGTACTTGCTATGAAATATTCAACACATCAAGGTCTCTCAGCTAAGAGCAAGGTGAAGTATGCTTAAAGTTTCTAAAATCAATTTCTGATAAATATCTTTCTAATTAAGGCAAGCTTGGATTAGTAAAGAGAGTGTATTAAGCATAATTTCATCATTTCTTGATAACTTGAGGTCATCGATTATTGTACTATATTCCCTAAATCAAAGATGATATTTCTGACAGTGCTGGGGAGAAGAGTGTGCGTCCTTCCTAGGCACTGAATGAACAAAAGAACTACTGCTGATTGGTTCTAGGTAATGTTTTCTCTTTTGCCTTTGAAAGGCAGTGATGCAGAGTGGTTACAAGTACACATTCTGGATTCATGCCCAGATTTGACACTGAGCTCCATCATTTATGTACTCGTATTTGCATGCCAAAGGTGTTACACAGTAAACTAGTACTTACTAATGTACCATCTTGTGCCTCAGCCTTTTTAAGCCCTAGGTTTCTCATCTATAAAATAAGCCAACAAGAGCACTTACTTCACAGAGTTGTTATAAGGATCAAAAAGATAATCCATTTAAAGTGCTTGACAAAGTACTTGCAAATGGTAAGTAGTAAATAAATGCCAGCTAATAGTAGTCTCTCTCTGCTGGTCATCTAAGGCGTCATCAAGCTTGCTTCTTACCACCACCAAAAATGACTTCTAATTTCCATCTCTCTCCACTGTTCCCTCAGTCCTCAGGCATCACTCGTGGGATAGGGCTCCTACGAGTAGTTGGATAACCATGTGTAACAGTCCTGTCCTAAAGAAATATAATGTGGACCACAAATGCAAGCCAGGTAATTTAAAAATCTCCAGTAGTCACATTTAAAGAGCAAAACAGAACACATGAAATTAATTTTAATAATAGGCTGTATTCAATTCAACATATCTGAAATATTTTGACATGTAATCAATTTTTAAAATTACGAGATGTTCGACATTCTTTTTTTGTACTAATTCTGCAACATGTGGTGTGTACTTGATACAGCACATCTCAACTCAAACTAGTCACATTTCAAATGCCAAATGGTCACAATGTGCCTGGTGGCTACCTGATGAGTTGCTTAGTCTTTTAAAGATTAGGACAGCAGAAAAACATCCCCACCTTCGAAAACATCAAAATGTGTTTATTAAACAAACTGATGAATGGATGAAAGGAAAGAAGGAAGGAAGGAAGGAAGGAAGGAAGGAAGGACGGAAGGAAGGAAAGAAAGAAAGAAAGAAAGAAAGAAAGAAAGAAAGAAAGAAAGAAAGAAAGAAAGAAAGAAAGAAAGAAAGAAAGAAAGAAGGGAGGGAGGGAGGGAGGGAGGGAGGGAGGAAGAACAGATGTCCCTAACCTACAGAGACTTCTGGGCCTAAGGTTGTGGTTAAGAAACTGAACTATGGGGCCAGGGAGAATGAGTTCAAATCCACTTCTTCCACTTCATAGTTGTGAGACATTAGCAAATAACCTCTTTAACTCTCATACTTCTCAAGGATAAACTATAGATAAAAATAACCTCTCTTTCATAAGATTGTTATGAGTTGAAAGGCTGTAGAGAAGAAGAGTTTTCTATACCGAAAGCTCTGCTTTGTAAAAGGTCAGAAATGAGAGTGGGAAAAATTGATGAAGGAAATGCTGAGCTAATAATTAGCTAGAGATAATAAAGAGGTCATGGAAGAGAAAAACTGGTCATGTGATAGTCATAGAATCTTTGTTAAATGCCCAGTTGCACAAAACAACTGCCACAGTGGCAGCTATTAATAAAATAATTGCACTGACATTTCTAAAGCCCTCAATGGTTTATACCTCCTTAGCCTGACTGCTTTCTTTTGGCAGTATGATAAGTAAGGGGGTGGGAGGAGGGTGGCGCTGATCACCAGAATTTGGAGAATCAAGATTTTTCTGGAGTGTATATATTAATCACAGCTTCTGGCCTCAATCACACGGATTACTGAAGATATATGGATCTTTCTTTGAAGGATGTAGTGCCTCAAATCCAACCTGAACATTACTCTTCCCTGTATTATAAACACATAAAATGAGACTAAATGTTTACTGTTCCTAAAACTTTCCCTGAAGGTTGGTTTTGTGAATAAATTCCTGATATTTTATTTTAAACTTGCTCTTGTTCTGTGCTTGTCCCCCACAAAGTTCAATTAATAAAAAGTATAAAGTTAGTCTGGTCTGCTAATGAAGACTTTAAATGCTTACTCGTATTAATAATCCAAGTCACTCTACTCTCTAATTTAGATGTTGAGTTTTTTAAAGACAACAAACAAGTCTCCTCTATTCCAGGGACCTTCTCAACTGAGATACTTTTTCTAGAAAGTATTTCATATAATATTCATGTGCCTTGAGATTACATGTGTTTCATAAAATCGATTTTTTTGAAAGGTCCTAACTAAAATAAATCCAGCTTCAACACATTTTTGTTTATTGCAAGACTTCTTGGAGTCTTTAACACGCTCATGTACACAGACTTCAAACCGCTATGCTCAGCCATTATTACCATTCTAGCAGTTTAAAAATGAGAAAAATTAATAATGAATTGAGAGAATCAAACAACAGGGAGATAGTCTATAATTATCCCATGGAAACAGACATCTTTACAGACCTTTGCACTGAGTTTCTGGCCCGATGGGCTGTGCACTGTGCATTTCTCCCTTTTATCATCCCTGATACATATACAGTAATTAACCTATCAGAATCCTCCAGATGAAGGCAATTTATTATAAAGGAAGGGAGTGAGGGAGGGAGAAAAAAGGGAGGAGAAAGGATTGCAGTAGGGAGAAAGAGAGGAGGAAGGAAATTTATCTGAATAATGTAGTAAAGTGTAAACACCGCTTCATATTCACAGGCCAAGCTTAAATGCCTAAACACGTGCATGAGGATGAAGCGACATGAAACACACACTTGTACCAAACCTAGCCCTTGGAAAATAAGCCTCATTTTGAAAACAACCAAACAGCTGCTCGGCAGAAACACAGCACAAATCATCCTTCCCAGCCTTTATTTTTAGATGCCTCTTAAGAAAAACAATAATTTTCTAAAGAATATAATTAAAACCGGTAGGTGTCACTTCATTATTTTGGAGTTTTAATTCATTTCACATCAGTCACACTTTTTTCCCCCTTATAAATCACATAATTATATAATATTCCATAACAAATTCCTTGCCTTTGAATAAAAGAATTTATATGATCTTTTTAAAACGTACAGATTTTAAAACAGAACAATCCACCCAAAATGACAGTATAACCGACAGGTTCAGACACAGGGGGTCTAAAAGTCAGCCCCATTTTTCAAATGATAATTTGGAGACTTGTGTATGTCTAAAAAAAATGTGTACCTTAGTTATGTAAAGCACAGTTTACAAAATGTCTAATGGAAAAGAATATGCTTAATAGATCACAGGATTTCATTGGCAGAAACGAATGCTAATTGCCTGCTGGAATCTTTAATGAAACCTAATTGCTGGCTTGAGCTGTCACCACTGACCCTGGTAACAGACCAGTACACCCTTCAAAAACCTAACACAGCATAATCCTCCTTCATTACAGTTATTATAGCTCTGCAGTGGGACACGTCTGCCACAAAAATAAACTTTGCTGCCTCTCCTCTACAAGGATGTGTCGCTTCTCCATCCCAGAGCAAGTAGCGTTGATGGCATAAGTCACCCTTACAACAAGTGGTACCACCTCAGAGCCCAGATCTACTTCAAAACCTAGACTCACACATCCCTTGGACACTGCTACAGAGACCATCAACATACTCCATGGTCACGGGGGGAAAGGACTAAAAAATAAGAACAAACCAAAACAATTACACCATCACCCATCACCATAAGGTAAATGGGAAAAGCAAAAGAAATCATTTCTAAAACTAATCATGGGTTTGAATTAGGACATCTATGTGTAAATCAATTCAATCTACAGTCTACATTTCCGATATTGAGACCACAAGATATTCCCCCTTCAATTTGAAGTTTTTTCAGACACGCTCTTTTTAAAAAAATTACTTCAATTAAAAACATTAATCTTACATCTATGACTCAACAGTTTCAAGCATTTATTGAACTTCTACTCTGCAGCAGGTGCCAAGAACCCAAAAATAAATAAATCACAGAACATGTCCCCAAAGAGCTCACAGCTTTGGGGAGATAGATGAACAAACAGCTATAATCCAATGTGATGCTTATCAGTAAAGAATGGGGAGAGGACCAAGGGAAGACAGATCAGGGGACAATGAACTCTCCCAGATGATAAAAAGGGAATGTCAGACAAAACATCTAAGAAGATGTAAAACTCGTACTAGACATTAAGGAACAGAGGAATTTGTGATGTGACCAGATGGGAAAAGGAATTCAAGGGAAGAGTAACAGTAACAGCATGAGTCAAATCCACAGTGTTTCAACCATGAGAAATGTTGCCAGCCCAGGCTAGAAAGTTAGGTTAGGTGGGAAAAAGAGCTATGCATGCAGAGCCCTGAATGCTCCGCTAAGAAGTCTGCATTTGACTGTGGGCAGTTTCATGTAGTATTAAAATTAAGTATTTTAGACATACAGGAGAATATAGTAAACATACATGTTCCCACCACCCAGCTTAGGAAATAAAACAATACCACATCTCTCCTCACCTCTGCCGCCACCCATCCCTTGTATTTGGTGTTTATTATCTTTCTGGCATTTCTTTACCAAGTTGACCCTTGAACAACATGGTGTGAACTACATGGGTCCACTTATACTTGGATTTTTTTTTTTATAGTAAGTAACTACAGAACTACTTGACCCGTGGTTTGTTGAATCTGTGGATGTGGAACCACGGATATTGGGGTGGAGGGAGCACAGCTATAAGTTACATAAGAATTTTCAACTGTGTGGAGGGTTGGCGCCCCTAACCCACATGTTGTTCAAGGGTCAACTGTACTTTTACAACAGACATATGTGTCTCTAAACAATATCAAGTGGCAAGAAAGATTTCAAGCAAGAGACTGAAAATATCAGACGTGTTTAAAACAAGACTCTGCAGTGTACGGGGTGGACTGGTCTCTGCACTGGCAGCGGCAGGACAGGTGACAAAGAGATGTCGAGATAACTGTCTTTGCTGAAGGACTGTCACGATGGAGAGAGGAAGGGCAAACTCAGCCTCGGAGTGCATTCCTGGGGCAAGCAGGAGGCAGACCCGAATGAACGGTTACAGGTGACCAGCCGCAGAAGAGAAGCAACAGGCTGGGACAGTCTGTGCTGGGGATGAGGAGGGACATGGAGAGGAGTGAGGTAGGTGGCAGCTACTGGGCAGCTGACAGGCTAATAACAGGGATGAGGCAGGTTAACCAGGACACAAGGCACAAAGAGGTAAATGCCAAGACAAAGCGGCAGATGGGCCTGGCCAGGGGGTGAGATCAGGAAGGCCGCCCAGAGGAGCAGTACTTAAGGTGGACCTTGAGGACGCTTTTTTTTTTTTTTGCGGTACACGGGCCTCTCACTGCTGTGGCCTCTCCCGTTGCGGAGCACAGGCTCCGGACGCGCAGGCTCAGCGGCCATGGCTCACGGGCCCAGCTGCTCCACGGCATGTGGGATCTTCCCGGACCAGGGCACGAACCCGCGTCCCCTGCATCGGCAGGAGGACTCTCAACCACTGCGCCACCAGGGAAGCCCTTGAGGATGCTTTTGACAGGTTAGGATGGCTGAGCATCACGATCCCTGCCCATAGGTGACACGTTATTGGGCCTGTTCAAGAAACAGCTGCAGCTTGGCAGAACCCTGGGGAATAGTGGGACATAAATCTGCAGAAATCAGAGGACCATTTGGGGATTACTTGTGGAGAACCTTAAAGATCAATCTGAAGTATATATAGTGTATACATGTAATTCATAACAAACTCACTTTCATGACCATGAAATCTGCCTTAGTCCCTTTTCCTTGAGAACTGAAATAATGACCAGAGCCAATCTCGTGATTTGGTGATAACGTCAGTGACATCAGTGCTGCTTATTACATGGTTCCGTATGCAGAACAGGCCATCTTGGTTAAGGATAGGTTGGTATCCACTGTGACACGGTGTCATGAAAGGTCTCTTTCCTTTTCATTTTAAAAACTAGTAACCCAGAGGTTGAATAATGAGTGATTTGCCTTTTCCTCTTTAACATAAGGTACAAAAGAAAATAATGCATAGAAAGGAAATTAAGCATATTCTAGTCAATAGTACATCTAAACTTGTGAAAACAATTTTGTTTTATGCCTTAACCCCCAAGTATTCCAACTTATTAATCTTTTTGTGATATTTACACCCCCTTGATCTGCAAGGTTTCCTAGGTTTGAAAAATGAGGAAGAAGATTACCATGTTTTTGAAAGTATACGAGTAAAACAAAACAACAATAAGAACCAGAGTATCAGTGACTTGATAAAATAGCTCAGGGAGGGGCTTCCCTGGTCGCTCAGTGGTTGAGAGTCCGCCTGCCGATGCAGGGGACACGGGTTCGTGCCCCGGTCCGGGAAGATCCCACATGCCGCAGAGCGGCTGGGCCCGTGAGCCATGGCCGCTGGGCCTGTGCGTCCGGAGCCTGTGCTCCGCAACGGGAGAGGCCCCAGCAGTGAGAGGCCCGCGTACCGCAAAAAAAAAAAAAAAAAGCTCAGGGATGTGATTCATCTCCTCAGATGAACAAATAAGATGTGTATCATAAATAGCACTGATATCTGTTTAACTTAAAATCACTTACAGTCATTAACATGATACAATCTTCCCAGAGCACCACACCTCCTGTTAAAGAATAAATTCCACACCAAACTCTAAACCTTCAGGTCAGTATTTCAGAAATGCATTCATTCATTGATTCTTTAAACACTTAAAAAAAAAAGCCAACTCCCTTTCATTCTCTGCAAAACAGCAATAATAATAGTACCTACTTCACAGGGCTGTTGAAAGACATAATAAAATCATCGAAAGTGCTGAGAACACTGGGATAGAGTCAGCACCAGTAAAGGTAAGCCGTGGCTCTTTCTAGCCAACCTCCATACAGGGTAGAGATTCTGAACCAAGTAAAACGTGAATCCTGCCAGGAGAAGCTTATAACTCAGTAGGGGAAACAGGGAGGTAAACATATATAATATGGTGAGACAGAACTTACCGATAGAGCTAAGTGCAAAGCGCTCTGGAGCTATAAAGAAAGGAATGCCTAACTGGTCATGGGAAGGCGTGTTAAGGAAGGAGAAGCTTTAGCTGAAGGCACAGGGACTAAGCAGGTGGCAAAGGGGAAGAGGTCGCTCAGGGTCGGAATGTAAGGAACAAAGGAGAGGGGATTACACATCACCAAATCTTAGGGCCTTAGAACAGAGACAGAGAGAGAGAGAGAGAGAGAGAGAGAGAGAGAGGGAGAGGGAGAGGGAGAGAGAGAGAGAGATAGGGAGGGAGGGAGGGAGGGAGGGGAAGAACAGCAGATGGGAATGGGAAGGTACTCAGAATAAAGAAGCTTTATCATACAGGTAATAAGAAGCAAAATAGGAATTTAAATACCATAAAAGATTTGTGTTTTCAAAAACTCTTTGAAAGAGTAGATGAAGAATATATGAAAGACAGCCTTTGAAACTCTTGAACAATCCGAAGAGGCAGTGGGGATGGAGGGAAAGGAACAAATTAAGGATATTTTAGAGACACAGACTCAAAGGATCTAGGGACTGACTGGGTCTGTTATTGGGGTTTGAGGGTCAGGGTTGGGGGGTGCTAACAAAGAGTGACATGTTGAAGAGAACTCCAACTGCCTGGCTTCAGCAGCCAACTCAGTGGATGTCACTAAGACAGGACATACAGAAGCAGCAGATTTCGTGGCAAAAAACCAATGAGTTCAATCTGAGACAGGTAGAATTGGGTATGTATATCGGATAAGCAGATGGAGAGAAGTACCAGATAAACCAAACTGTCTGGAACCAAGCGGAGGGGTCTGGATGGGAGAAGATAGCCAAGCAAATCCATTAAAATGTAAGCATCTAATTCATGCTCGCCATGGGTCTGGCTAGGGATAAGTGGCCACTAAGTGACTGCCAGCCTCTCCAGAGCTCTAAAACAACCAGAAACAGAATCATTCAAACCAATACAGTGAAAAACTTAAGTGACGACCGCCCCAAGGCTGACTGGGATGGATGGACCAAAATGAGATTCCTTGGCTCAGCGATTCTCAAAATGCAGACGATCAGAGGACCAGCAGTATTAACACCACCTGGGAGTTCCTTAGGAATGCAAATTCTCAGGCCCCACCCCAGGCCTTACAGAATCAGAAGCTGGGGTGGTGTGGGGAAGAGCAGCAATCTGTGGTGAAGGAGCCCTCCAGGTGATTCTAGACTCACTAGACGTTGAGATCTACAGCCTTAGCTAATGTCCCAATTACTTGAGGGGAATGGAGTGTGAAAGAAAGAACTCCCAGGAGACAGGTTTCCAAAGATTTGAGGAAACTATATGTTAGGAAAGGATACACTCTGCACGAAGACAAGCACCAGGAACTTTTGCTAATTTTCTTTTTTTTTGTTTTTTTGTTTTTTTTGCATTGCACGGGCCTCTCACTGTTGCAGAGCACAGGCTCCGGACATGCAGGCTCAGGGGTCATGGCTCACGGACCCAGCCGCTCCGCGGCATGTGGGATCCTCCCGGACCGGGGCACGAACCCACGTCCCCTGCATCGGCAGGCGGACTCTCAACCACTGCGCCACCAGGGAAGCCCGCTACTTTTCAACAGCGAAGCAAAGGAGAACAAGCCAGTGGTCCTCACCGTAAAGCTTTCTAATTTAGGAATATCATTCAGTACTAAAATCTCAAACGTTACAAACATGAAAAGGATGCTCTGCTTCTCAGAGGATGCCACACCACCAGCGAACCCTTTCTCATTTTCTCACCAGACACCTCCCTGTTGAGCAACATCAAGCATTTATGGGATGGTCGCCTAGGGTTACAGGATCTCTGGATATGCAACAGGCCTCTGGGTCAAGCTCATTGACCAGATCCAGGATGAAACCCTTGAGCTGGGCCTAATGGAGTCCCCTAAGGAACTAAGTTAAATCACCCACATATCAAATCTTACACACAAGATTGATCTAAGCGTGGCCACAGTATGTTTTTTCCAGTAGCAAGGACCATAAAGCAAGTCCAACAAAAGCTTGACTGGAGAGTAAAACAAAACCAAGCCGAGGCATATGGAACCAACAGGGAAAAGGGAAAGGAAATTAAAACAATGTTAATACGCCATTTATAATCCAACTTAGACACATAACCACCCTTATCCCACAAAAAGGTACTTAGTCACTATTACCTTTTACCCTCAGCTACTCTAAATCCTCATCCACAGCATTGCATCATATCCTTTCATTCAAAATTATAAATAATTCAGAGATTATTTATTTTCATAATCGGTGTGCATGCAATACATGGCAAAGGCAATGGCTGGTCCTAGCAATGTGATTTCCTCTCCCCTTCCACTGCAAAAATCCCAGCCTGATCTGCATTTTCTTAAACTTTCTCCCTCGACCACTCAAAGGGGTCCTCTCTGACCTGGGACCAGTCTGCAATCCCGTATGCAGGATCTAGCCAATTCTTGACTGTAACAATCCATTCTGCTTCTAGAACAGCTACTACACACCTGCCTTACTGATGTTTTAGGAGTTGTTCCTTTCTTCTAACATTCCCTCCTGCTGGGAGGTTGATACGAAGATCAGTGAGTTAATGTTTGTCAAAATACTTTAGGCTTCTCGGATGAAAGGCAACGTTAAAGTTCAAGCGACCTGCAGCTGGCAGGACACGAGAGGCATTGCAGTTGCCTCTTTATACTTGGGCTTCATAGAAGGAAAGCAAGGCTGCAAAGACACTCATTTGTGTCGATCGGCTAGCTTTTGCACTCTTGCTATAAAGGCAGGCGGATTTATTCTAACATCATTTAATTAACTGGATTTCAACATTAGAAACACAAGGATCCTTGTATTAGCACTGGACCCTCGTTACAGTAAGTAGTATACAGGGAAAAGAATCCTTTTCTCTGCCCTTGTCTACGTGGCTTTCCCTCCCAACTATCCTACTGCCTGGTCCTGCAACGCTCAAGCTCCTCATATATGAGAGGCCAGCAGCTGCCAGCCAACACGTGTGCTTTGAGCCAATAGACCAAAAAAAAAAAAAAAAAAGGGTCAAAGACAAAGCTTTATGTGTATGTTGGCACACATGTGAATTCAGGCTGCTGGGGAAAAAATGACACACACAAAGAGCACATTCATGGCCACATATAACTCCTGGAACATATAAATAGCCATCCTTGACCCAACACCTACTCTGTGAGGGAGGCACTGTTAGCAGAGGGACATAGAGCATTACACAGAATTCCCCACAAATATCCTGGCAAGTTAAATACTACTGGCCCCATCTAAGAGATGAAGAAATGGAGACTTGGAAGGGCTGCGAAGTTCGGCCAACACCACACAGCTAAACGATGGCAGAGCTGGAATACAAACCTAGCTATATCTTGTACTCCCAACCCTGGATCCCTGGCACCAGCATATCGATAGCCTGGAAAAGCTGCAAAATATGCTACACACACCCCTTGGACCATTTAATAAGCCCTCCCCAGGGCTCAGACAGGGGAAGAGAGAATTAAATCAATAAGAGGAGACCACAGAGTCTTATTTTAGACATTAACTTTAACCTCTTCTCTACCAAAACTGGTTTGTTTTCCCTCGTTCTTTTTCAGTCAGCACAAGCAGCAATAACTGAATTGACTAAAGAGTTCATCTCATCTCTTTCTCCTGCCTTATCTCTAACAAAGTGCACAGTACTGTTCTGAGGCTTAGAATGAGTTCCAAAAAATGCACAGCATTTGGTGACTAAGTCAAGAAGTTTGAATGCAGGGTCACAGCTGACAAAGGATAAGAATATGGAACCCAGGTGGGGGACAATGTGCAATCAAAGGGTTTATGTTTGCTTCCCTGGAGCCAAAAATGGAAACCCTTAATAAGGAGGGAAGGCACTGGGAAACAAAAAAAAAATTTTCATAGTTCTCGACTTCTGGCTCTTCCATTCAGGACAAGTAAGAATTCTCCCCGAAATTCTGATTTTCCTCTGAATTCTTTAGGTTCCTCCACGTGAAAATAGTCAAACTGCCCTTTCCATTACAGCTGTCCGTTCCACATGGTCCACACAAACCTAAATAACTGAAGCATTAAAATTAACTATGTGTTTAAGGCAATGATGGAGGCTGGGCAGCTACCTGGGATTAGCAAGAAAAGGCTTCCCTTGAGCTATTTCTCTCAAGCAGGTTCTATACCTTCAGGAAAACCCTCGTCAAGGGGCTGTTCTTGAGATAAGGTATGGTGTTTGCGAGGAGCTTAGGTAAACACCCGACACTGTAGGAAGTCAATGTGCTCTTCTCACTCTGATTGACTGGCCTGAGGTCACCAAAAGCTGGACTTCTGCCACCTCAGCCAGGACGCAGCCACTATGAATAATACTACAACGCCACTTCAGCCCCGAGAAGTGGCACCCTTGAGAGGCAAACCACGTACAGGAGGCTCCCGTACTATAAAAAATTTTCTAGGCAGGATCTGCTGATTCCTGGACGATTAGGCTACAACAATCTCCTAGAAGACATTCAGTTTTTCATAAAGTTTCAGAGGAAGGGAAAGTCATCCTTCCAACTGTACTGGGGCAGTAATGACTTGGAAAAGTGGAGAATACTACAACAAACACAGTGACACATACGTGAACTCACTCTGCACAGCAATGGCCACCCATTTGGACTAGGCAAAAGAGCACTGTGCTGTTCAGCTCCCATTCATTAGCCTATCATTCTAAGGCACAAGCTTTTAAGGCCATCACCAAAAGACAAGGCAACTTTAATACGGGGCTCTGTAAGCTACAGTATTATCACCTATTGCTGTCAGGTGGCTCTTTAAAAGGGAATCAATAACATTCTAATGAAACCAGGCCTGGCCAATTAGTGCTGATGAAAATTTAGATGGTCCCACAACCACTGCTTGTTGTAGAAACAGCATCAGGCATGAAGGCGTGTCCAAAAAGAGAGATGTGTGCTCCTCTGGAAGCTACTTGGTTCCTGTACATGCTTCCACTTTAATTTCTGATATTAAAAAAAAATGCTACCCTGGCTACACTGAACCAACCTGGCCATAAATCCCCCTCCAGCCCCCAGCTAGCTACTAGGTATGACCTTTTTGTACTCGTCTTTTGGAGACTCTTACCTTGCACAAGCTCTTTCCTCTACGCGAAATGCACTTTCCTAATCGGCCCTCCAGGTGAGCAACACCTCAATCCTCTCAGCTCAGCGCACACCTCGCCCCCTCACCTCCGGACCAAGGCTTCCCAGGCCCTCTCAATACACTCTACTTCTAGATCAGCCTGAGGGTTTCCTCCGGGACGCTGCAGTTAGATCTTGTTTTAGCATCTTTGTATCCCTTGTTCCTAGCCCAGAGGGGAAACTGCAATACTAGATTCCTTGAATGAATGGGTGAACTAACCCGTTCGAAGAAATTCACACATTGGTGGAAATCCTGTAACCCACCCGCAGCCAGCAGTCTAGAATTCCTCACCTTCACAAAGAGCCTGCAACAGCCAGTTCCTGGACAGACTAAAGACGAAACCCCACAATCTCCTTAAGTTGTAGCTGGGGGTGACGGCAACTAGAGGAAGAGGAGAGCAAAGGGGGACACGGGCGGCGTTCCCTCACTGCTCCCTTCAAAAGGTGGAAAATCCCTTACAAGCATTCAAACCCCAGATGTAGCGGTCATGCCAGGAGAGAGGGGAGACGGTGCATTAACAACAGCCTCAGAACCTGTTAATACTCAGAACTTCGAGAGTTTGCGGTGGAGACCTGTTCTGAAATTATGCGGCCACAGGTTTTCCCGATGGGCCGGCCCGACCACCCAAGTAGGGGCCAAGAAGCCCTGGGATTTGGTGGCTAGGCTGGGGCCTAGTGGGAGGGCATGCAAACTCCTCTCCCTCTCAAGGTCCTGTCTCCTTAGAGGGCAGAGGAGGGTCGCGGAGAGAGTCCCTCTCCAGCCCGAGAGGCAGCAACGTCTTTGGCTTCCATCCTCCGGCCCGCACCATCTGGGTATCTCCAGCTGCCCTCACTAGGCCCTCTCTGGTTCCCAAAAAGGAGAAGGGAATGGGGAAGAGGGGGCGAGAGTGTGGATTTCACCACCAACTCTCCAGACAGCGCTCACCTTCCACCTAACTCCCCAGACAAGCTGTGCGCCGCAGCGGGCGGCTCCCACCGCCACTTAAAACTCCTGCGGCCCGGCCACCTCGCGCCCCCGCTGCCCTGCCAGGCGTCCCGGGCCGCCGATCCCAAGTGGCGTTGCCAGCGTTTGCCCAAGTCACAGCAAGGCGCCCGAAGCGCCCAAGAGGCCCCCAACCCCGGGCCCGACTCCCCGCCCCAGACGCCGCTTACCTGCTTACATGGCCCTATCGGTGCCCCGGAGTCCCGCGCGGAAAGGCTGTCCTCCGCGGCGGCGGCAGCGGCGAAGCCCCAATTCCCCCAAAGAATTGATTCCAGTGGCTGGCGGTGGAGGGGAGGAGGGAAGGAGCCGAAGGAGGCGAAAGAGGAGGGAGGTTTCCGCCGCGATCCCGGCGCGAGAGTTGGCGCGGGGGCGCTCGGAGAAGGGGAAAAGGAGAACCACCCAGGCTCGGGTCTGTCCCGCCAGAGGGAGGCTGGGACCGGGAGGATGGGCGAGGTGGGAGGGGAAGGACCGACAGGGGCCACTGAGTGGCGGCCGCTCCCCGAAGACCAGCGCCGGGAGGGCAGGCGACGGAGCGAGGAGGAGCGCAGCAACCTGCCCCCGGACTGCGCCCGCCGCGCCCGGCCGGGGGAGAAAAAGTTGGGACGAACTTTCAGGGGCCGGGAGAGCCAGAGCGGCAGGAAATGCGAGCGGCCGAGAGAGGAGGGAGGAAGGGGCCGTGCGTGTGGGAGGGGACGGAGCAGGCGCCAGCGGCCGCGGCTCCCCCACCCCCGGGACGGGCTCGGCGGCGCGGGGGGGAACGCTGCGCGCGCGCCGGGGGCGGGGAGGAATGCGGCTGGGCGGGCGCGCGCGGGGGCGCGGGGGGCGGCGCGCAAAGGGGAGCCCCAGCTCCCGAGCCCCAGGCGCGCGTCCTTGGGGACGTCACAGCGCTGGAATCCGAGGAATGCCGGGCTGCAGGAGCTCCTTCTGCAGGCCCGGGGGAAGTCGCGCACTTTTAATGTGGTGGCTTTGGAGAAGGTTTTCAAAGGTGAGGGCAGAGCGGGGAGGACGGCGTGAAACTCCCAGGAGTAAGAGACGTGGGAGTGGGGAAGGCAAAGCTACCACAGCGACCCCGCCTAGTGCCGCTCCCGGCGGGAGCGAAAGCGGGGAGCAGGAAAAATCCCACCTAGATCTCCGCAACCTGCAGAGGCGGGGCAGCGGCGGGAACTTGCCCACCCCGACCAGGAGCAAGGACAGTCCATCTTATTTGGGGGAACCCTCCAAGCAGGATGTCCCCATGCGGCCACCGCACAGGGAAAACAGACCAGGAGGAAAAAAGGTGGCTTCCCCAAGTAGGCAATCTTAAAGTTCTCTGTCCAGGACACCTGGAACCTCTGGGTACCGGACCTGGCGTCTTAACAGACCCCAACCCCACCGCCGCCTCCCTGAATCGCAAAAGCAGTTGGTGCACGCAGGGAGTTAGACTATGTCGTTTTCCCGGTTCTTTCCGTGCCACAGAATCGCCCCACCCAGCCTGGGTAGGCACTGGGAGGGAACTTCCTTAGCATTTTCGGAGGTGGAGTTAAAGAGACGCAGCTGGTAAGATGGAACAGGCACCGAGCCAGGCCAGGGAACCCGGGTTTTCGGACCTGCCCTGTAGTGAGTGTCCCAGTTCCTGAAAACCTTGACCTCTGTAGCTGTAAGATTAAAGGATTTGCCTATTTTTCTGTGGTCCTTTGCATTGCCAAAATGATGTCTTAGGAGTCTGTTGTCTTACTCAAACCCAGTCCTTTCAACCTTTCTTAGGTTGAATAGGGTCCTTGAAGTCATTGCCACTGAGGATGTTGTCTCAAATTCCTTCAGTGTCCCACAGCTCAGAAAAATTCCTGGACTCTTGGGGCAGAGCCTCTGGCAGGCATCATGTACAAATTTGTGGTCACAAAACTCACTTCTCTGAGCATTTGCTAATCTTCAAAATTACAAAGAAGGGGAGAACTTAAAGGGATGGAAGGAAAAGGTTGAAGGGAATTAAGATCAGTTTCTCCAACTTTCAAGAAATAGCTGGATAGCTTCAATATGGGCTTGCTGGATTTCCAAAGAAAATTAAGGAGTGCCTTACTGTTCACCAGGAAGCGTGGAAAGCACTTTATGTGCTCTTGTATATTATCCCCATTTCTGAGATGAGGAAAGTGAAGTGTGAAGAAATTACCTGTCTCACCAAGGGTCACAGAGCAAGTAAACTATGATAATGGACCCTAGTCTGTCTGGCCCCAAAATGCAAACTTATAAACCCTTCAAAATTTAACCAAAATAGGGTTAAGATTAAAGATAAGGAAAGACCTACAGGCTCTCAAGGTAGGAGAGATGAGAGGCCTCTTGAGGTCTTCCAGGAAAGGAAGTGGCATTTGTATATTTTTGCTTTAAAGTCACTGTGACACCAAACTCTTGAGCACAGCAAGCTGAGACAGTCGTGGTATAGATGAAAAAGAACTTGTCTGCAGACGCAGTTTTGGTTCTGCCGCTGACTAGCCGTGTGACCCTGAGCAAGCCACTTCACCTCTAGGCCTGAGTTTAATTTTTAAGTGGAGTGTGACATGGAGGTCAGAGCCTGGTTGAAGGAGGTCATCTCTGAGGTCTTTCCCAGTCTGAACTGGGATGAATGTATACTCCTCCAGGCAGATGGCATACCTATGGAAGAAGCTAAGTGATAAAGCCAGGATGTCTTGGGGAAAGGACTGCCTTCACACTGCCTTCAGAATCAAAATGAATTTTGAGAATGTTGCTGAGTGTTCAATGGCAACAAAAAACAAAAAAATAGAAAACCATCAGATAAGATTAAGTACTACTCCTGTGGCTTCATTTTTATTTTAAATAATTTTACTTCTAAAAAAAATTAACCCATTATTAATTTAAAAGCCCATAAAGTGCATCTGACCAGCCACATTTCTCTTTCTTTGGAATAGATCACAGAAAGGCAATACAAGTAAGACTGTTTTTTAAATATGAAGTCCCACTTCAAATTTTAAAAGGCTTTCATTCTCTAGATAAATATATAAAAGCTAGTCACAAGCTTCTTTCATAAAAGAAAAAAGCAACCCATTTCCTGTCTGTCTGCATTACACTTGAGTCTTCTCAATATGCATCAGAATAAACAGGAGATTGATTGATGGGATAGGCCCCAAACACATCACTACACATTTATTTAAAGCTCTGTAATTTTAGGAACTTGTCAGTATTAAATACCCCCCCAAATCTTTCAACTGTTTCTAAGCCCAATTTAAACTACAAATACAGGCCAAATCTCATGGGCTGCCATGATTCCTCCCACCTCCAAAGTGTTCCTCACATTAATTTATTAATTTTATACCTTCAAAACCATTGAAAAGCAAAACAAAATAAGTTCCCCAATCAAAGAAAACCGGAAAGTCAGCAGGCTCTCTTATGAAAACTCTGACAATCTCTAGGGGCCTTCTACAAAACGTAAAGACATATATAAGTAGAGAGAGAGAGAGAGAGATTGTTGGTTTTTTGGTCTCGCCGTGTGGCATGCGGGATCTCAACCAGGGATCCAACCCGTGCACCCTGCATTGGGAGCATGGAGTCTTAACCACTGGACCACTGGGGAAGTCTGAGATTGTTTGTTTTTATCCTAAGTCTAATTTCAGTTCCTAAAAGGGTATTTGGCAGTGTACAGTAATGGAAGGAAAGAGAAATCGGAAGCTTTTTCAAAATACACATCCTCTCTGTAACCCCTGCTCCCCATGTCTCATTTATCTTATCCCCTTGGTCTAGGGTAAGAGACTTCAGTTGGTATATATATATGTTTCTATATATAATATTTTTAGGCAGTATTTTATTGAGATATAATTCACACTCAATAAAAATGTACCTGCAACTTTACTTTTTCATATGGATACATCCATATGACCACCACCCAAATCAGGATATAGAAAATGTCCATCACCAGGACTTCCTTGGTGGTCCAGTGGTTGAGAATCCACCTTCCAATGCGGGGGACGAGGGTTGGATCCCTGGTCAGGGAACTAGGATCCCGCATGCCTCGGGACAGCTGGGCCATGGGCCACAACTACCGAGCCCACGTGCTCTAGAGCCCACGCGAGCCCACACGCCACAGCTAGAGAGCCTGCGCACCACAACTGCTGAGCCCGCACTCTGGAGCCCTCATGCCATGGATGGAGAGAAGCCTGTTCGCCGCAACAAGGGATCCTGAATGCCGCAACAAAGATCCTGCGTGCTGCAACTAAGACCCAACACAGCCAAATAATTAGTTAATTAATTAATTTTAAAAAAGAAAATCTCCATCACCACAAAAATTTCCCTTATGTGACTGTTCAGTCAGTAACACCTCTCTAGGCTAACTTCTACTACCATAGCATAGTTTTGCTGGTTCTCAAACTTCATATAAATAGAATTATATAATGTGTGTGTATGTATATGTGTCCACGTCACAATTTGCTTATCCATTCCTCTGTTGATATATTGGGCAAGTATATTTTGAAACTATTTCCCAAGTAATTCTGTTATGCCTGACCCCTCCAATTCAGAACCATTGACTTACAACAAAAGTAATCATAAAATAAGCCTAGATTCTTAACACCTACAAAAAATATTAAGTAGCAGAGAAAGAAAAACAAGAACACTTTAGAACAACCAACTTTAAGAGTGTTTTAATGGTAGTACACATTCAGAGCTTCTTGTCCATAAAGTTTACTGGAAATAGACTAGAATATGGACTTTGTGTTATCTAGTGGCTTTTTTTTTTTTTTTTTTTTTTTTTTTTTTATTTATTTATTTTTTTTGCTGTACGTGGGCCTCTCACTGTTGTGGCCTCTCCCGTTGCGGAGCACAGGCTCCGGACGCGCAGGCTCAACGGCCATGGCTCACGGGCCCAACCGCTCCGCGGCATGTGGGATCTTCCCAGACCGGGGCACGAACCCGTGTCCCCTGCATCGGCAGGCGGACTCTCAACCACTGCGCCACCAGGGAAGCCCTCTAGTGGCTTTTTTAAGAGCTATGTGATTATGCAGAGCTGTTGCGTACATCCACACACACAGCGCACAATACTATGTAAGTTCAAATAGTCTTTAGTGTGAATGGCATCCCCTGGAGTTGTGCACCATGGTGGCTGTGATATTAGGAGTTCTCGTTTTAGAGATAACTTTATGGAGTCTGCTTTGGAAGAATCATTTCTGACACAGAAGACTGAGTCCTTCCCTCCTGGTTGCATCTTTGAGGACTTTCAGTTTGGGGAAGAAAAGTGACTTTTTTTTTTTTTTTTTTGGCCTCATCATGCGGCTTGTGGGATCTTAGTTCCCAGACCAGGGATTGAACCCATGCCCTCGGCAGCAAAAGTGCAGTGTTCTAACCATTGGAACACCAGGGAATTCCCAAAAAGTGACTTTCTAAAGCTCAGATTTCCCCACGTTGACTAAAGGCAGGACGTCACACTCTTCTCAAATATTGGTAACATAACGAGACTTTTGTGGAGACATGGATAAGATGAAAGTGCAAAATATCTGTTTGGGTTTGTTCTCCAGCCTCTTTTGGAGGCCCGCCATACCTGCACCCTTTTATGTCCCATACTGTCTCCATTTCCTCATCTTTCCTCATGTCTCAACCCTGCCATTCCTTATATACTGTCATCTCTGGCCATCAAGCCTTCTGGTCACCACATTACCTCTCCACTTCATTTCTCCTTCCTTTATCCATCTCTCAGGAAAAGGCTCCCTGCCTTCCAAAGGGACCATCCTCTGACCTGAGTCAAAGAAATGAGGGACCCCAGATCCACGGCTGTCAACCTAGGCCACAAATGAATTATTGCCTTGTTACTTCCTTCTGGAAAGAATTCCAAAGATGTTTAGGTTTTGTTTTTTCGAGCTGGGAGGAGAAAGATAAATCTGTCCCCTGGGACACTGTGCCAGCTCCCCTGGCAACTGTGGTTGACCACGTGGGCGATGGTATCAGTTAGAGTCATGTACACCAAGCAGATTCACTCTAGGCAGGTCACTAGTTTTTCCAAGGAAAATGTACAAGATGCAGCCAATTGTTTATTAAAAATTCCACACGACAGCAATATATGTTAATCAAGTATACTCTAGAAAGGATAATTCACACACATTATCACTACTTTCAGCAAGATTTAAAAGAAAGAAAACCTAGGCACTATTAAGTATCTTGCCCATTTCAATGTATTCATTATTCTCTACTAATTTCACCTTGCATCACAAACACACTTTGCATCACATCTTAAAGGTACAAGCTTCCTGGTCATACTCACCGGTCTCCGCTTGCTGACTTTCCCTGCTGCCCTCGGCCCCAACCTTGTCTTCCAGCTTTCCCAGCCCTGATGGGAACACACAGCTTACTTCCCACACTGTCATGTGCACACACACGTCCAGTCATCACCATATCCTCTGTGGGGCATGCTGCCAATGGAGTGTACCCACCCCTTACTACTGAAAACCATCCACCATCCATCCAGTGAAGAAGACTTTCACTACCTCCAGAATCTCTTCTGGAGGGCTTCTTCATTTCGATTTAAATCACTTTAAACTTTGTAATGGAATAGAGTCATTAAAAAAAGGAAGGAAGGGAGGGAGGGAGGGAGGAAGGGAGGGAGGGAGGAGGGAGGAAAGAAAGGAAAGAGAGAAGAAAGAAAGAGAAAGAAAGAGAGAGAAAGGAAGGAAGGAGGGAGGAAGGAAGGAGGGAAGGCTCTTCATAGTCATTTACATGTGATTGATAAACTCAAAAGCATACTCTAATGTTGGCTGCAACGGATCTGGTACTTAGGGCCAACTGTCTTAGTACAAATTCCTTATTGTTCAAGCAAAAAAGGAAGATATAGGCAGGATAATGGAACATGTCATGGAATAACAAGAAAGAAAGAAGGGCAGGACCAGAGAACCCTGAGGGTACTCTGCTTTCCTCCCTTTGGCTGGGGGGATACTATCTTACTCTTTTGCCTGTACCCAGGCTTGATAGCTATGTGACCCTGGCCAAAGTACTAAAGCTCTCACACCTGAATTTCCTCACCTGTAAAAAGGGGAATGATGAACATATCTATCTCATGGGGTTGTAGTAATAAGTAGTAGTAAGATTGTGGTAAGTGAATCCATCGGTAGGAAACCCTTAGAAGAGTACCTGGTACACACTGAGCTCTCAGTATGTGACCTATTAATATTATCATCAATGTCCTTCTGTCTCTGCAGACTGGATTTCTTGCCTTCAGCCGGAAAATCCAAATTTGAATCTCAAATCCAAATTCCCAAGAGAAAGAATATGGCTTCCATTGTGAGTCTAGGGTCTTGAAGAAGGAACAGGCTATTGTGGCTGGGCTCAGCCCTTTGGGTGGGAAGGACTGTTCTCAGAAAGGAGGAGTGGCCAGGGAGGCATCTGAAAGCACAATAATAAAGGAAGGGAGGCATTTTTTACCAAAGTCAAGTCTCGAAAACCTCTGTTCACTCTTTATAATTGTCTACACCATCTACGAAAAGGGCCAAACTTGGCTTCTCATGTATAGGGAAGAAAGTGACCCCCTAAGGAGGCGAGTGACACAGGGCTGAAAGGAAGGGAACCAATATTCATTGAGCACTTGCTATGCTCTAGGAGCAAGGCTAGGTCCTGTATATACACAGTCTGAAGTAATCCTTGTGAGTGTTTGCGTGTTTTGGACTGAATTGTGTCCCTCCAAAATTCATATGTTGAAGTCCTGACCCCCACAATATGGCTATCTTTGGTGATAAGGACTTTACGGAGGTAATTAGGGTTAAATGAGGTCATAAGGGTGGGACCCTAATCCAATCGGACTGATGTCCATATAAGTAGAGGAAGAGATTCCAGAGCTCTTTCTCTCCACACGTGCACAGAGGAAAGGCCATGTGAGGACACAGCGAGAAGGAGGCCATCTGCAAGCCAAGGAGAGAGGTCTCTCCAGAAACCAAGCCCAACAGCACCTTAATTTAGACTTCCATGCTCCAAAACTGTGAGAAAATTGATTTCTGTTGTTTAAGTCACACAGTCTGTAGTATTTTGTTATGGCAGCTCTAGCAGACTAATACATTGAGGTTAGCATTTCTGTTGTTTAACAGAGAAATAAAATGAAACCTCAAGACATTAAGTACCAGTATTTAGACAAGTACTTAAGTACCTAAGTACGTGGCAGAACCAAGATTCAAATATGGACCTCTCTAATTCCAAAGTTCATGTTCTTTCTAAACCATCCTGTGGCTACAAATTTTATTGAGTACCATTATATGTCAGGAATAGGGTTAGGTGGTGGCCAAGCTTGTACGGTAAAACAGGGGCAATAAAACCATCAAAAGTGTAGTGTCAAAATTCCCCATTACAGTAGTTGATCAGAGGACAGCTCTACTTGGCTGATGTTAAGTTTTACTAATAAGAAGACACATATCCAGGGTACGTATCTTCAATTATCTTAAAACCCTTTTTTTCCCATATTTTTCTGAGTGCACCTAGTAAAAAAGGGGAAGGGAAGCTGCTGCCATATGATCAGGGAGCAAATCCTTTCAAAAACTCTAATTCTCACTACTATTTATTTCATTAGCTCCCAAGATTCCCACGAGTTAATGTCCTCACTTATTAGCTACATGAAGTCCAAGAAGTGGCAATTTGGGTCCATGGTCCTTCTAGCACACAGGAGGTCGCCTTCGACTAGCATGAGGTCACAGTTTCTGGGAGTGTGGAGTCATTTCTGTTCACACTGACTCTTCTTCTAGTGTCCTAAATGCCACATTTAAATAAAGCCTCAGGGACTTCCCTGGTGGCATAGTGGTTAAGAATCTGCCTGCCAGTGCAAGGGACGCAGGTTCGATCCCCAGTCTAGGAAGATCCCATATGCCACAGAGCAACAAAGCCCGTGTGCCACAGTTACTGAGCCTGCGCTCTAGAGCCCGGGATCCACAACTCCTGAGCTGGTGTGCCATAACTACTGAAGCCCACGCGCCTAGAGCCCGAGCTCCGCAACAAGAGAAGCCACTGTAATGAGAAGCCCGTGCACCGCAAAGAAGAGTAGCCCCCGCTCACAGCAACTAGAGGAAGCCCGCACACAGCAGTGAAGACCTAACGCAGCCAAAAATAAATAGATAAATTAATTAATTAAAAAAATAAAGTCCCAGTAAGTGGTAATTCATTAGTTTGTTTTTCCCTCGCCTCTTTGGTTCTGAGCTTATTTTTTAATTTAATTTAAACACCTAGGTGAAATTGTCAATAAATAATAATACAAACTGTACTACCAGATTTATGGAAGTAAAAACTAGATGGACTTCCAGATGGATTACAAATTCAGAGAGGACTGGAAAATTAAGCAAGAAAAGAGTGCATTTGTTTCTAACATCAGCTGCTATAGCCAGAACACCCCTCTGAGAGGTATGGGCCATGAAAGGAATCTTCTGCTGTGATTAGCAACAAGGAACAACCTTTTTGCGGGGAGGGAAGGATCAGGTCGTGTTTGGGATGGCTTTCTAAAGAACATGGACGCTCCAGCCTGCAGGGGTGAGATAGGGTTACCCCCAAGTATGGGCAGGGCTATGTAAGTGAATCCAATATCACTAAATCAAAACCTCCCCTAAGACCTGACTGCTTCCTGGCTGCCTCTTCTAGAATGAGGGGTGACTCAGAGTGTGACTGGCACTGTGACTTCAAATATTTCTGACTAATTCCCACGGACCTAGACAAGGGCAATTAGAGAACTGGTTTGGAATGACCACTGAGATCGAAAGATACTTCTGGTGGCCAGAAGGAGAAAGGCAAATTGCCTAGGAAGCTCAATTTTGAGGTATCTTCTGCTACAACTAGGAGACAGAGGTACCTTCTGACATTCTAAATCCTAGACACTAGAGCTTACTAATGTAGGAGGGTGCATCCTGGGCTTCCCTCTATGATGGGCACCTTTGATGTCATGGAATACACAAAGACAAAAATTTTAAATGGTGAAAGAGAAACTGAATTTTTAGTGATAGAGGAAGACCCAAATGATCTGGCCACTGTCTAGCTACCTTTCTGATCTAATTTCCAACTACTCTTTACTGTCTCCCTCTGCCCCTGGGGTGCATTCTGCTATTCCTTGAGCATACATTCCAACTACTCTCCCACCTCAGGACCTTTGCATGTGCTGTTTCCTCTGCCAAGAACTCCACTCCTCTAGATGTTTCCTGTAAGGTTCCTCACTTCATTCCTTGGATAGATCTTTCGCAGCCATCCTATCAAAATAGAACCTCTTCACACTCCATTCTCTATTCCTTTACCCTGCTCTACTTTCCTTGGTAGCACATTCACTACCTGACATTATATTATCTATTTGTGTTTATTTGTTTATTGCCCCTCCCCGCCCCTCCAGAAGCTCCATCGCAAGTAGAGATTTTTGTCTGTGTTGGTCACCACTGTATTCCACTGCCTAGTGCATAGAAGATCCCCAACAAATATTTTTTGAATGTTTGAATAAATAAAAATTTTATTATTTTTATGTGATTATATGCAGTTATTTTCCTGTGCTCAGAATTCTACAGGTACTATTTTATTTAATCTTAACAACAACCCTACGAAGTAAGGGTTACACTCTCCCATTTATAGATGAAGAAATTGAAGATTAGAGAGATGAAATAACTTGTCTGTTTTTGTTATTATTTCTAGGTGGTTTCTGTGTTTGGGAGGTTTTGACGTTGGTTTGCTTTTAAGGACCTCAGTCACAAGGAAACATCCAGACTTATCCCCATTTGGAACACACTCCATTCCTCACTTTATACACTGCCTCTCTTTTGCTTATTTTATAAGTTTTCCCTTTATGCCCTGTTCCTAACTTGGTTCTCCTCCTCCAGATTTGCATCTGATATAGTATATCTGAGGCAGTTAATTATAGTTAAGGGTCTATACTCCAGCTAGTTTGCCTGGGCTGACCTCCTGGCTTTGCCACTTATTAGCTGTGACATTGGGAAATTTTTGAACTTTTGATCTCCCTCCATTTCCTTTTTTTCCTTCTGGGGTCCCTAATACACACACTTTGACACTTACCTGATTCTCCACATTTCTTTTCTATTTTCCATTCTTTATCCTTACCCTTTCCTTGTCTCCTGGGGAAACTCCTCAACCTAACCTTCCAGCTCATATTTACTAGGCACCTTCATTATTTAAGCAATCCATTGAATTATTTATTCAATAATTACAGGATATTTTTGAAAAATTAACTTTTTTTCAGTTTTATTGAGGTATAATTGACAAATAAAATTGTAAGATACTTAAAAGTATACAACGTGATGACTTGATATATGTAAACATTGTGAAAGGATTTTCCCCATTAAGTTAACATATCTATCATCTCACATATTTACTTTTGGTCGGGGTGAGAACATTTAAATTCTACCCCTTTTAGCAAATTTCAGTTATACAATACAGTGTTATCAACTATAGTCACCAGTTACGCATTAGATCCTCAGACATTATTCATCTTTTAAATGAAAGTTTGTACCCTTTTACTAACCTCTCCCTATTTCCCCCACCTTCGAGCCCCTGGCTACCATGATTCTACTTTCTGCTTCTATGAGTTTGACTATTTTTTTTTTAGATTCCACATGTAAGTGATACCATCAGTACTGTCTTTCTCTGTCAGGATTCATTCTAATTCTTTTACTTTTCTAATAAGAACTGCTTATTCTCACTTCATGTTTCCAGTATCTTCTCTCACCTCTTCAAGCATATTTATTATTCTGGTTTTAAATTCTTTTCCTGTTTTCCATGAGTTCTGTTTTCTCTGGTATAGGTTGTTCAGTTTGTTGTTCCTCAAACTCACAGTTCTCAGTGTGTGCCCTCTGAGCTCATCCTTGTTCCTTTGGGGCCATTAGCTGCCTTGATGAGCAAAATGCATCTGTGGAGGGGGCAGATGTCTATAACAACTTGTGCTGCTCTAGATGAATTGGTGTGTATGTCTGTTATGTGCATTTGTGGGAGAGGCACAGTACTGTGCTCAATTGGTCTCCAAAGAACTTCTGAATAATCTTTTCTTGGAGGCAGCCACTCTGTATTATAAGTGGGTGCCCACAGGAGGATAAGAGCCAGGAGATGTATGTGTGGAGGGGGCCTTCTCAGGGACTGGTCAGACCAGATACACTCATTGCCATCTGCTCATAACCATACCCCATCCAAGCTCTGCCTTGTAGTTACCCCAGTGCTTCTGAGCTGTGTGCTGAAATCCTGTCTCTATAGTACCCAAAGGAGGGGCACATCTACCTAGGGCAGCACAAGGATGAGAAAGAGACAGAACTAAAACATTTTCCCCAAAACTGATTCCCTACTTGTGACCCCAGGCCCTACCCACCTCTGGCCAGTTTCCCTGCCAGCACATCAAGTCAACTTCTATCCACCCCAAGAATTTCTTTCCACAGCTAATTGCTGAGCACAGCTCCAAGGTTCATCATCTCCTGTGGCATCTCTCCAGGGGAGAGCACTCAATTTGTGTTGCTTTGCTATCTTGCCCTGAACCAGAAGCCCTGTAGGCTTCCCAAGATCACCAAGCTGTAAGTGATGGAGCTGGGATTCAAACCTTGATCTTTTTGACTCCAACACTTGTGATTTTAACCCCTATACTATGCTCAGGGTTTGCTGAAAGGTGATTGGGTCAAAGTATCCATCCAACTAAAAAATTATTTCATTCCAAATCTTTCCCACTAAACAGAACCTGGGCTCCTTAGAGAAATGGCAAACTCCAAGTCTGAGGAAAGAAATGTACAAGAAAGGTATCAAAAGAACACTAGGGTTGTAACCAAAGGACTCCGAAACCACCTTGAAGAGACTCTCAGTGGCTACAGATGGACCGATTTTAGCGTCGATAAGGGTGATAAAAACAATTAGTTATACATTTTCAACTGCATTGAAATCCATAAGTTCATAACAGTACAAAGGAAAAAAACTAGTTAGTCATCATTGGAACCAAGTCATTATTTTGAAAAATGATAAATGAAGGCATAGAAATAAATCGTTCATCTTGCCTTTCCTAAGAAATTACACCACTGGTAACCAAGCAGTAGATAAGGAGGGATTTTACATTATGGAAATATCCTACATAACAAGTAAAAGGGATGATAAAATTAGAATATCACCATTTTGCAACCTCTGATAAAGTAACGGATCTAGGCAAGACCTTCAATGGTTGCTAACATCACAAAAAAAGAGATAATCAGACATCAGACTGTCACTATTTTGTTTTGAGAAAGACAACCTGTACCTGATCAGGCCTCTAGATAGATTCAGCTACCAATTTACAAAAAAAAATACAAGTCAGAGGAATATGTTCAAACAGACCTCAGAGATCAGCATATGAACAATCGGCAAAATGCAGGCTGTGGGAAAGTCTAGAAGAAAACTTCTTTTTTTTCTTTTTTTTTTTTTTGCGGTACGCGGGCCTCTCACTGTTGTGGCCTCTCCCGTTGCGGAGCACAGGCTCCGGACACGCAGGCTCAGCGGCCATGGCTCACGGGTCCAGCCGCTCCGCGGCATGTGGAATCTTCCCGGACCGGGGCACGAACCCGTGTCTCCTGCATTGACAGGCGGACTCTCAACCACTGCACCACCAGGGAAGCCCGAAAACATTTTTTTAAAAACAAATACATTTCAATGGCGGCGGGAAAAAATAGGGGTAATCTATAGATTAAAAGAGACTTAAAAGACATATCAACTCTCACAACATGTAGCCTTATCTGTATCCAGATTCAAATAAACAAAATCTAAAACAAAAAAGCTATGCCGTTTATGAGGACTTTTGAACACTGATTAGATATTAAGGAATTACTATGAAATACTTCAGATGTGATAACTGATATTGTTTTTATGTTAAAAATAGAGTCCTCTTCTTTTAAATATATATATATTTTATAGTTGAAATGTTTTATCTGGGTTTTGCTTCCAAATAGAACAGGAGCTAGGAAATGGATGGGAGTACAGATAAAGCAAGGATGGCAAGTAGTTTATGACAGCTGAAGCTGGCTGATGGATACATGGGAGTTCATTATACTAATAGGTTAATTTTGTATAAGTGTGAAATAATAAAGTTAAAAGTCTAATAATAATAAAAAGTTTAAAAGGAAAAATATAAGAACAATATGTCCTCATGTCAAATAATATTGAAGTACATAATGAAAAGATGGGTTGCCTGTTGTCACTACCCATTTTCATATTAACATTCCCTGGAGGTAATCACTTTAATTCTATACTGATACAGACAAAGGCTTTATGCTTTATTTTATAGATATATATGTTAAGTGCAAGAAAAAGCTGAAGTGAGGCATTAGCTACTACAAAATGCTGTCAGCCATCTTACATTTTGGGTGGGATATACACAAGACTATTTTAAAGTCTGGAATTATATATACCAAACAATATAGAGAAGAAAACTACATTTTCATTTGTAGTAAAATTGAGACTTGAAGGTATCAGAATAAGTTCAAAGGTACCTCCCTTTGGAGAAAACACAATATAAAATTTCCAAACTTCAGAAAAAAATGTGTTTTAGATCGGATAAGAAGGAATCTTCACTTAAAACAAGTAAACATAAGTATAGCTTAGGGCTCCTTTAGATTGTGAACACCACTACTGATTTTGATTTTTACATTTTATTAAATGTATTCATAACTTCTCCAATGCACACACATGCACACACCCCATGATCCATGATCTGGATTTGAAGTCAGGAGAACTGAGTCTATAGGTAACCTGTATGTAGGGCACCAAAATAACTGGTCAACCCAGTTTTTAAAACTATCTGTTTCAGCTAGAAATATTCTATTAAAATAGCTGATAAATTAATCACTGTAGACCTGTCCAGGAAAGAGGAAAAAAGAAAGGTTAGCAAACATAAGAATATAAATAGAGACCAAGTATCATAACTACATGGACCTTATTTAAAAACAGAGAGAGAAACACTTAGCGTGTGCATTGATCTATCATCTCTTTTCTGACAAGAAGCAGAAAAATGGACTTGTAGGGCCCTTCTGCATGCCAGGTACCACCTACTCCCATCCATCTGCCAGGCCAGCTCCATATGTTCTCTAAAACCAATGTAATCTCTTTGTGAGACTTCTTTTTCCAATTAAGGAGAGCATCTTTTCCACCCAATTTTTCTGCAAACTCCTTATAAACACTTATATGATTGTATTTGTGTAAAATTTAATCTATTTATTACAGATGGTATATAGATTAATATTGACTAATGTTAATTACTCTTTTCTGTGTACATAGTTCATATTAACATTAATTCAAAAGTGTTTAATAAGCCCTTACTGTTTGCTAAGTGTTCATAATATACAGTTGAATAAGACATGTTTGGGGGGGAACTTTTTAAACAATCTTCTATATTTAGACTAAAGCAGGTCTTTGTTGTCATTTTTGATAACTTCCTATACTTAACACAGAATTATGAATGAATACAAGCTTTTTGATAAAGAGGAAAGGAGTTTTTTTTTTAAATAATAAAACTTGGGAAAAATGTTCAATAGCTACTTTCCTTGAAAGAACATTATTACCACATTTTTCTGTATTCTTTAATTTTAAAAGGAATCATTCAGATTAAATGATCCTTGACATAAAACTTCAAAAAATGTTATGACATCATCAAATCACGAAAACAGCATGAAGATTTAGGAAAATAGTCCTTAGTAGGAGCACAAAAACACCCTTTCTGGCTAAACTAGCACTTTGCTGTAAGAACTGTAAATGAAGGATATAAAAGGAGTCTGACTTCAAAATTCCTAATGTTTGAAAATCGTACAACAGAAGAAAACAATGCTAAAATAAGGAACGAAAAATTTTAGCCTAAACAATAGCTGTTCTGCAAAGTGAGTTACATCTTTATGTGTGTTTTATATCTGACTGAATACACGTTTTTATTGATTTGCAACCAGCAAAGCCATTGGTACCCACTTTAGTGTAGAAAGCAAGTACTCTAGAAGAAACATTGGGGAAAACTCCCTATATTTGGAGGAGTAGTCATTTCTTAACCAAATTCTGTAACCAAGAAAGAAAATATTAATACATGGCCATATAAAACTATCAAGTTCCTCAAAAATACACAGAAATAAGTGAGTTATAAAAAGTTGGCAGGACAGGGACGTGATTCGTGTATGAGATCCTCCACTAGAGCTATTGATGGCCATGCCTGGGCCACTGGAGCACAGGGTGCCTCACTCGATGACCCCTGCTGAGCTCACCGACGTCTTTGCAAGAGTTTGCAAGGGGAGAAAGTGACATTTTCACTCCTACTAAAATTGAGATCTCATCAGAGTAGTTCGGCAGTGCCTCACTTTGGAGAAAACCTAATATAAAAATTCCAGGGCTTCCCTGGTGGCGCAGTGGTTGAGAGTCCGCCTGCCGACGCAGGGGACACGGGTTCGTGCCCCGGTCCGGGAGGATCCCAGATGCCACGGAGCGGCTGGGCCCGTGAGCCGTGGCCGCTGGGCCTGCGCGTCCGGGGTCTGTGCTCCGCGGCGGGAGAGGCCACAGCAGTGAGTGGCCCACGTACCGCAAAAAAAAAATTCCAGACTTATGAAATAAATATATTGGGGGATTGTTTCTCATTCAAGGTAAATAGCCAAGGCTCTAACCATAGGCTCATTTATATTATGTGCACCGGTATTGATTATACGTCAGAATTCAATATTTATACAAATTAAACACACACACACACACACACACACAATGTAGTATTTAGACTTGAGGTCAGACATCAGATTATTACAAGTTGTAACAACTGGCCATGTGACTCTACAATTCACTTATAGGCCCTTGTTTCCCAAACTATACAGTAAGGAAAACTGGCCTAAAGCCTCCTTTAACTCTAAAATTGTATGATTCTCTGATTTCTCTATGATAAATCTTCTACTACGTCGGTGGCATAAGTTCATAGTTCCCTTATATGCCTCTTCCCCAAACTTCTTATTTTGAAAAGCGGTGGTTTTGGCTAATGCTCTAGGAACTACACAAGTAGTGGACTTCTTGTGGTTCCTATGGCTACTGTACATCTGGGTTTTTCTGGACATGTCAATAAAAAATAAGTTTTTAATTCCCAAATACCAGTACAGAATTCTCCATAAGTACTGAGATTTTCTACAGGTAAAATAAAATAACGGTTGTCTTTTCTAAAAATCTCTGGAAAAGTAAGTTAATATGTAAAATTTTCTCAGTTTGCTGTGTTTCTCCAAATAGTCTCTTAAATTTCCAGGGGCTGCCCCCGCTTGTCTATTAGTGGAGGAGAGCAATATAAAAAAAGGTAGCAAATTAATGTATATGGAGAAATAGAAGACTACTGATTTTTAGTTCACAAATTTATTTATGCCTATAAACTTATGGCTTTAATATTCTATTCCTACATAAACTATCATCATTTATTAACTCAACAACTATATCTTGAACTCTTACTACGTGCCAGGCTTTGTGCTGGACACTAGATACAAGTAGATAGAACCAGACAGGCTTTGGCCTCATGAAAGTTACATCTAGTACAGGTATAAACATTAAATAAATTGTTATACCAAATATATTTGTAATTACAAATTGTGCTAAATGTAATGAAGGGGGGAAGAAAACAATGTTCAGAGAGAGAGAATGAATCTCCTAACTTAGAATTTGGGATACCTGAATCTTCAAAACAATTTATCTTTTATGTAAGGTGTCTCCTATAGATCAGATGTGATCTCTGAGGCCAGGCTGAGTGTATTAGTTAGGGGTCTCCAGAGAAGCAAAACCAATAGAAGCTATATATATTATATATATGGAGAGAGAGAGAGAGAGATTTATCCTAGGATTGATTCACATGGTTATGGAGGCCAAGAAGTCTCATGCTCTGCCATTTGCAAGCTGGAGAACCAAGAAAGCTGGGGGTGTAGTTCAGTCCAAGTCCAAGGGCCCAGTAATAGGGGAGCCAATGGCGTAAGTCCAGGTCAGATCTGAAGGCCTGAGAACCAGGAGTGCAGACATCCAAGGGCAGAGAAAATGGATGTCCCAGCTCAGGCAGAAGGAGCAAATCCCCCCTTCCTCTACCTTTTTGTTCTATTTATGCTCTCAGTGATTCGGGAAATGCCCCCCTCCCTGCCCCCCATTGGTGAGAGTGGAGTAACTTCTTTACTCAGTTTATTCATTTAAATGCTAATCTCTTCCAGAAACACCCTCACAGACACAGTCAGAAATAATGTTTTACCAGCTATCCAGGCATCCCTTAGCCCAGTCAAGTCAACACATAAAATTAACCTTCAAATACTATGAAGAAAAAGTGAAAAACAATATTAAGGGAGAGAGTAACCTAGAACTTGGGATATTTGAATCTTCAAAACAATTCATCTTTTAAAAAATTTTTTTTATTTCATTTTATTTTTTTTTTTGGCCATGTTGCACGGTTTGGGGGATCTCAGTTCCTCACCAGGGATCGAACCCCAGACGCATAGCAGTGAAAGCATCGAGTCCTAACCATTGGACCATCAGGGACTTCCCTAAAACAATTCATCTTATATAAAAAGCAGATGTTATCTCTTAAGGTCAGGTTGGGGGATGCAGAACATCCTTCCTTTCTTTATCCCTCTCTTTTCTCTTCCTTCTTCATCCCCAGGTTCCCAGAAACCAACTTCTTTCCTTCCTTCTCTTTCAGAAACAAACAAAAAATTAGGCTCCCATGTGCATTCAGTTATGAAAACCAATACCTAGGAGATTCAGTAATCACCTGGACTTAGCCATGATAGTGGTCACCATGATAAATGGTGAATGGTAAATGAGAACACGTTAAGTAAATAAGCAAGCACACCAGACATCAGAACTCACAGAGCAAGGCCATGGTATCAAGCCCTATGTTCATTTTTCTGTCTTAGTTGTGCTTGGCTTCTTGGCAGTATTTCACTGAGTTGACTACGACCTCTTTCCTGAAACACAACACCTCTGGGCACACTCTTACTCTCTCCGCCCGCGCCCCCTTCGAAACTCTCTAGCCACTCTTTCTCTACCCTGTCTCATCTCCTTCTCTCCTTGATTAATCATGTTTATTCATGTGACTTCAAAAGCCATTTGTGAGAGATGCCTCCCAAATTTATATCTAATGCTGAAATCTTTCTTCTGAACTCCAGTCAAAACTAAACTCTTAATTCACATTCTTTAATCCTGTTCCTCTAGCAGTCTACCCCATTGGATATAGTAACATCATCATCCACCCAGTTGTATGAGGCAGAAACATAGGAGCATCTGTGATGCCCTGACCTCCTACCTTCTTCATTCATTCCATCATATAACCTTGAATCAGCCCACATTTTCCCATCTCCTCTGCCATCATACTGGGCCAGGCTATTACCATTACCCACCTGGACCACTATAGTAACCTTCTATGTGTTTGTTGGTCTCCATTCTCTTCTCCACAGGCAGCCATCTTTCTCCAGGTTAAAAACCTTAAATGACCTCCTACAATAGTTTGAAAAATAAGTTCAAGTATTTTACTAAGAGTCTTGTATGATCTGACCTCTGCAAACCTCTCCAACCTTATCTTGGGCCATCTCTCTTTTGCTCACTGTGGCTAAAACATCCTGGTTTCTTTTTCACACCCTTATTTATCCCAAGCTATTTCCTATCTCGGGGCCTTTGGGTATGCTCTTCCCTCTGAAAGGAACATAATTAAACTCTACTTTTCATATAGTTGGTTCCTTATTCACTGAGGGTCAGTTTACTATCACCTCCTGAGTTCTTTCCTGGTGACTCTCTGTATCAAGGTCCTCCAGAGAAACAGAACCAGTGAGAAAGAGAGATAGATGGACAGAAAGACAGATAGGTGGAGCTAGGTAAATAGACAGATATTTTATGGGGGGTGGGGCATGGGGGTGGTAAATCTGAAATCTGTAGGTCAGCCCAGCAGGCTGGAAACTCCCAAGCAGGAGCTGGTACTGGGCAGAATTTCTTATCTTCCTCAGGGAAATCTCAGTTTTGCTCTTAAGGCCTTTCAACTGATTGGATGAGGCCCAGCCTCATTATGTAGGATTATCTCCTTTATTTAAAGTCAACTGAAAAAATAGAAAATGAAGTCAACTTAATTGTAGATGTTAACCTCATCTGCAGAATACCTCTATAGCAACATCTAGATTAGTATTTGATTGAAAAATTGGATACTATAGCCTAGCCACGTTGACACATAAAGCTAACCAGCATACCCTGCTAGAAGTATTGGACTCTTTTTAATCTTTATTTTTATGTGGTTGGCATACACATTTTAACTCCTCACACCAGGTACCTTGATCAGAGCCTAGAATTTTTTCCTCATTACTGTTCAAGGCTGGACTAAGGCACTCTTGATGTGCAATAGAATTTCTGGGCTAGGGAATTTCTTCCACAAATTTCCCTTCATCCATATTTTTCCAGTCTGAAATTTTGCGGGTTAGAGATAATTTGTGTCAAACACTGTCAAAATGTAAACTCTACAAGTGGTAGTAATAATTATCCTGTTATTGGAAATTCTAAGCTGGTCTTAGTAAAGAAAAGGAAAGGGGAAAGTTAAGTTTGTCTACAGCACGGTTTTGAGTAGGACTCACTCTGACTCTCATAGGAAACAACCTTCTCTGACCCTTTTTCCATCTAGTCCCTGCTGTTTACACCTGCTTGAATTTCCTCCTCTTTCTTTACATGGCTTCCTATGACACTGAACATTCTTTTTTGTACTTAAACCTGATTATTCTAGAATACTTAATGTCTGATGTTCCCCAGATTATCATCCAGATGTGTTATCTAGTATTTGTAAATCCTGAAATTTTCCTTGCAAGAAGATAGGGGTTTTTTTTCTTATAATGATTTATAACAGGGTATATACAATACATATTCTTATACAATAATAGGATGAGTACACATTATAAAATGACAGAGGAAAATATTAGGGAGAGGCAGCGCCTCAATCACTTTCCAGTATAGGCAATAATTAATAATCATGTCCTATTGAAAACAATGCAAAATTCCCCCCTTCCTGAAGAATGGGAGAGAGATTAAAAACACAGAAGTTCACTAACTGTAGTCAAATGACTTTAGCCATAATTAAGCTAAGGTTCCCAAACTTGGCAAAATCTAGGGTATTGACAAATTGGAAACAGATCAAGACCAGAAATAATTTTCATATTAAAAATCTCATCAATATTAAAGTGATACCCACCTGTAATCTTTGCATAATTAAGTGATGAAGAGGAGGTTAGCTGGGTTGTGAATCATGTAGGCCACTTACTTTGCCTTTTTCTCCTGATAATGATCTTCCACCCAACTGACAGCACCTTGGGGGAGGGGGAAGGCAGGAGTGGGGACAGGATATTATCTTCAACTTAGTCTACCTCGTAGAAGTACCAGTAGAAGGGAACAGAGGTTGAAATTAATGAGGTGGAAATGAGGTTCTGAATTATCAGTGCATTTCAATGATCTCTGCTCACCCTTGCAGGTTGACTGCACTCAATTTCCTTTAGGTTTCCCTAGGTAGGGAAGTCTAGACTCATGAGAAAGAATTCTTTCTCTCTCATGGACTCTCTATTCCCTATATCCACCTTTATTACTTTTAAGGGAGATTTTAAAACTTAGGGAGACCCAAGTAGAAAAATATTTCTACTTTTTGTTTCACCTAAAAAATCTTTTTATTTTTATTTTTAATTTTTGGCTGCATTGGGTCTTCATTGCTGCATGCGGGCTTCTCATTGTGGTGGCTTCTTTTGTTGTGGAGCACCGGTTCTAGGCGCACGGACTTCAGTAGTTGTGGCGCACGGGCTTAGTTGCTCCGCGGCATGTGGGATCCTCCCGGACCAGGGATTGAACCCGTGTCCCCTGCATTGGCAGGCAGATTCTTAACCACTGCACCACCAGGGAAGTCCCTAAAAAGTCTTTAAGGGACTTCCCTGGTGGTCCAATGGTTAGGACACCGTGCTTCCACTGCAGGGGGCACGGGTTCGATCCCTGATGAGGAACTAAGGTCCAGCATGCTATGTGGCACGGCCCCCCCCAAAAAAAAGTTTTGAAGACATTTTTGTAAATAGAGGGTTTTCTGTGGTATCTTTGGACCATATCTCTGAAAAGTCCCTCTAGGTTACTTCTCTGCATATGCTCCCAGAGTAGAGTAGAGGAATGTAAGTAGCATAATATACCCTCCACGTACTCACTTTTTCTTCAGTTCCTCTCCTTGCTGGAGAAATAGCTTCCATTCTTTCAGAATGCTTTTAAATTCTAATGTCAGAGAACTTTTGCAAAAACCAAATATGGACTTGGGTTGATTGCAGTGGATTAAGCTGAAATAATATCATGCCTGGATGCAACAGCAGTGAAAAGTCAGTTATGTTCCACCTCTGTGGATATAGTAAACAATGATAAAAGTCAGGCAGGGGATCATAAAGTTATTTATTTTTTTAAGAAAAGAAAGAAAAGTGCAGCCAGGAAAGAAAGAGAGGGGCTTTTGTCCCTAGTTGACTAGCTAGCTCAAAGAATCTACCAGAAATAGTGAAAACTGCAGCAACTTCATGATGGCTTAGAGGAACCAGAGCACCCTTGCGTTGAAGTTCTTTATAGGTAAGGCTGTTTTGAGATGGACCTGGAAGGAGGTGAAAGATTGGGTTAAAGAGGTGGGGAGAGAGAATTCCAAGCAGAGTTTGAAAGGGGGCACAAAGGTCGGAATGAGCACAGTGGTAGCGGTTGGGGAGTGTTGAGGAAGGTTGTTTGTTTTACCCAAGGGAGGGGCTGCCTCAGAGGAATAGGACACCAGCCTCTTCTTCTCTGAGGGAGGGTCGGGGACACGCCTGAGCATGACTGCCTAGTGGCCTGCACTGCTTCTGTCTGGCAGAAAGCGTTCATTAAGAGCTTTTGAACTGCCAAGGAAATTAGTCCCCAATTCAGCTGAGTTAAAAATTCAGCTCTCCTCCACCCAACCACCAACCCTTCAAGATCCTGTCCTTTGGCCATAAGACCTTTAAAATTGCGGCAATAATGGGGCAGAGAAGAAAAGGTTAATGGTTTTCCCTAAGCGATTAATTTGGGCATGCTATTTGAATAATGAGTGTTCTAGTATTCTCTTTATTTTTCACTAAAAATTCAAAGCAGACTCATAACTATTCCATACAAGGACAAGTTCTGGAATTCTCTCTCCCTCTGTATCTCTCTCTCTTTTCTCTTTGTTACACACACACACACACACACACACACACACACACACACTCTCACTGCCAGAGTTACAATCTCTCTCCCTCACTCAGAGTTTCCATAGGTTCTGACCTGGGGCCCGTTTACTAGCACTGCACTTGTTGGTGAAGGCAGTAGAGGAAATCTTGACGTTTGACTTTCAGCTCATAGTAAACATTGGACTGTGTATACATGTTGCATAGGAAAGCACAGAATTATACCATTTGAAATAAAATCTGCCATTTTCCCCAGAAGAAAAAAAAATCATGTTGCCCCAAGAATCTTGTATTGTTCTTCTCTTCTTTTTTTTTCCCTCTTAATTCCTGAAACCTACCAAGAAGATCCCAGAGAATGATTACAGTTTTCCAAGTTTGGTTCTTAGTTATTCTGAAATACTCCTCTATGGGATCTACAAGGGTGTGTGGATCTTTATTAGATATGGCCTTTGCCCAAATGCCTAACTCAGTCTGTTCTCCTCCTGTTATCTTCAGGTGAAATCCAAGTCTCCAGGAGGAACTTAAAAACAACAACAACAAAAAAAAACACACCTGGTCTGGCACCCAGAACCCTAAGGGCTGAAAGCCAGAGTGGATTGTCCTATAAGAATCAAACCATTCACCGTCTGGCCTTCAGGTTGGGTCTGCCAGCCAAGAGGGAACAGGAAGCTTGTCTCTGAGTCTAGGACTATGGAATGCAAACCCCCAAGCAGTTATTTGCTGTGGTTTTAAGCTTTGTCCTGGAAGGTAAGAACAATGTGAACTCTCTTCTAAGTAGCATTCTAGTCAATAAATACCAAACTAGCACCTAAAGTCTTTGAACCAACTCCAGTATGCACCCTTTACACACTATTTTAACATCATATTAGTTTTTAAAGCCAATCTAATATGGGTACTAGTGTACAGAGGGCCCAGATCGCCTGGCTCATTAGGTTGCTATTTAAGACTGAGGGAGATCAAATACCCTCCCTAAAAATCCTTAGTAGGCATTTCAATGCTTTATGTAAACCTCAGCCAGCTACTGGACATTTCTCATGGGTCACACTTGATTTATAGTTTACAGTTTTGTCTAGGGGTAGGGGGCAGTTTGAGAGAAAGGGTCTGAGTTTACTGCAGCTATTACACATGTGCATTTAGACCAAACACTTGCTGGCAATCCAATGTAATAGCTCATTTCCAAATCCTTTCTTGGAAAAAGAATTCAGATTACATAATCATGAAAAACAAACCTGTTGCCACTCAGCATGAACTAACATGTTACAGTATTTTATGGCTGAGGGTTATTAAGCCAGCACCCAGTTTCATGCACCAAGGAGAACACTGGGAAAATGAAAATCTGCCAGTTTTGTTAAAGTTATGTCACTTAGTGGTAATGACATAGGCAGTTCATCTTTCTTGTTAGATCACATTACCTTGGGACTTTGGGTTGATTAAGTAGGTGCTCCTTTACTGCTGATTAGGGCCGTTTGATTGTTAGCAACCTAGAAGCCTATTAGAGCAATTCATTAGATCAGCTCTTCTTAGTAGGAAGACCACCTTGGGTGTCCCTAGGCATCCTCAAGTTTCCCATCATATAAATTCTCCCCTATGTAGCCTTCCCTGACTGCACCCCAGGGTAACAGAACTAATGAGCTCTGATCTGGTGTAGCTGTTCACAAGGATACATTGCCTATTAAATTCAACCAAAGAATTCTGGGGTTCTGAGTTTTTAAATGTTTCAGTTCAGATGGGCTTGGAGATAAAAGACTCTAAACTAGATTTTAATCTATGCTTCCTAGCTTAAGAGCCATATACAGGCTCTGTCCTAACACTCCTGCTTGTGGTTCCCAAAGGAAATCTATTAATACCAGCTGTGGGGCTGGGTTGGTGGCCAGACATTAAAACGGGTTACCTTCTCATTTCAGACAAGTAACTGAATAAAAAGGTTTTTCTGCCTCAAGCAAAAATTTGACCTAAATTTCTATTTTCAACAAAGAAGTGAAAAAAGAAAACAATCTGACTCGTCAAATTAGGCAACCACTAACTCATGGTATAACCTTTCCTATGATTAATATAACTTATAAATTTACTGTGAGGTGTAAAAATCACCTTAGTTCTTCCAGCAGAAATCACAGGTGATTAGATGACACAGTCTATCCAGAACAGTAAGCACCAACAGTACCTTCTGAGTACTTACCATGTGGCCCAGTGCTAAGAGCTTCACACATTATCTCACTTAATCCTCATAACAACACTATTAGGTGGATAATCTGCCCAACATCTCACAGCTGGTAGGTGGTACCCTGGGCGGTGATCTTCAGTTTGATACCTACAGCCCTGCACTGGGCTGCCTCCTGGTTACCAGGCAGGATAGGAATCTAGAAAGCAAGGAAAACACTCTTCAGTTGCTGTGGTCAACAGGTCACCTTTATATGTTCTGAATACATATTCTGTCATCTTTGACTTTTCATGAAATAATACCTTTTCCCTTGGTAATTAAGAGTCACATGCAAGTCTAAAAAGGGTTGGTTACCTGTTTTTAAATAATCAGTATTCCTATTTTCTGGTTTTAGGATCCCAGAAGCAAAATCTCCTCAAAAGGAAAATATAAGGGGTACTTTTATACCTTTTATCTCTCAGGTACCTGGCTAGCTGATACCAGCCAAGAGAGGATAGCTAGGTTCCTTCAGTTGCTCTTCCTCCTTTAATTTCCAAGAGGCAAAGGAGACAGGCATAAAGGGTTGTCCTCAATGCATTTGTGGTTTGTTTGCACTTCAATTCATCCACTGAGCTCTTGGGCAGGGCAAAAAGGAAAATGGTTATTCCCCAACTTTTTCTCTCCCCTCCCCCCCTGAGGACTTTCACCACATAGCTGGGTGAGTACATTGGGATGAGTTTCCACCTTTCAGGGGCGCTTTGATCTATCATTCACAAGTTCTACATATATTCATTGAAACTTACTATGTGCCCCCCATTGAACTAGGATTCAGTGCTCAGCTTTTCTGGTGGATATGTGAGGAAATGGATTCCTATAAAGTCAGGCAGTCCCCAGACGCTGTTCAAATATTGCATCTGCTCTCATAGGTGGGAGTAGTTTTAAGGTTAAGGGTGTGAAGAAACAGAAGTCAGCGCTCCCCTGGGGAGAAAGGAGAAGGAAGTGAATCATCATACGATATTTGTCTTGGGTTTTTCTGGTTTGAGAAGTGAGGACTGGAATATAAGGGAGCCATAAAACTTGATGTCTACTTATTTTGAGATATAGCAAAGGTAAAGAGTACCTTTTCTGAAATCATGGCTCAGGCCCAGTATTCATGATTTCCTTCCTTCACATGCGATCCCGGCCTCACCTAAACACACTGGAGTCTGAATTCACTTAATAGATGTAGGGAGACCATCAACTTTGGCTTGTCTGAGACTGTCACAGTTTTAGCATTGGAAGTACCACATCCCAGGAAACCGTTCTTCACTCCTGGGCATTTGTCACGTTGGTCATTCAACGGCTCCTTGAAATTTAACAAGCTAAGCCTACCACCTCAATAAGTAGGATTATGTCTTGCTTAGAATCAAATGAGACAGTTTTTTTGTTTGTTTTTGTTTTTTGTGGTACGCGGGCCTCTCACTGTTGTGGCCTCTCCCGTTGCAGAGCACAGGCTCCGGACGCGCAGGCTCAGCGGCCATGGCTCACAGGCCCAGCCGCTCCGCGGCATGTGGGATCTTCCTGGACCGGGGCACAAACCCATGTCCCCTGTATCGGCAGGCGGACCCTCAACCACTGCGCCGGGAAGCCCCGAGACAGTTTTAAAATGTTACATTCTCTGGCCTTTTTTTCAATGTCCTATACCCTAAAATAACAATAAAAGAACCTCCATCCAAGTCCATTTAAAAATATTCTAGAACCAGTATAGGGCATGAATGATTTAACTGCTTCTTAAATTTGGGCTTAAAATAGAGTGAGTATACAGTTTAGCTGGCAAATATTTTTGAGAATAAAAGGGGTGACTAAAATTATTTAGCATGTGTCATTTTTAGCATATTCATTTATTGACCAATAAATTGGTTTTTTATATTGTTGGATCTATAAAATACTTTCATTAAAAGCCATTTTCCAAAAAATTCTCTCTTAAAAACGTATATAGGGGCTTCCCTGGTGGTGCAGTGGTTGAGAATCCTCCTGCCAACGCAGGGGACACGGGTTCGATCCTTGGTCCGTGAAGATCCCACATGCTGCAGAGCAACTAAGCCCGTGCACCACAACTGCTGAGCCTGTGCTCTAGAGCCCAAGAGCCACAACTACTGAGCCCGTGTGCTGCAACTACTGAAGCCCACGTGCCTAGAGCCTGTGCTCTGCAACAAGAGAAGCCACCACAACGAGAAGCCTACGCACTGCAACGAAGAGTTGCCCCCCGCTCGCTGCAACTAGAGAAAGCCCGCATGCAGCAACGGAGACCCAACACAGCCAAAAATAAATAAATAAAATAAAATTTTAAAAAGAAAAAAGTATATAACAGGGACTTCTCTGGCAGTACAGTGGTTAAAACTCCATGCTTCCGCTGCAGGGGACATGGGTTTGGTCCCTGATCAGTTACTAAGGTCCCGCAGGCCACGCGGCATGTCCGAAAAAGCAAAACAAAACATATACCCATGTATATTAAAGCAAACTTTTGGAAACATTTATATTGTTTATCTGGATATAAAAAATAATATGAGCAGAATAGTTGTTGTTGGTTTATACTTATGTACTTTCTTCAGTTTCTTAGCTGTATCATTTGCTAATACTCTGTTACTGACATATTTCTGAAGAATATACTGTTTTCAATATGATCTTTTTTTTTTTCATTAAATTGCCACAACTTTTCCAATTGACTCTTCTCTGGAGCCCACAATATTTTCAACTGAGAAATTATTCTTCAGGTGATGAGACTCATGGTAAACTCAGAATAAATTCTGCTAAATGGAGGGATTCTCAATTCTATTTTTTAAATTTTGAAATGCATAAATTTTACAGCCAAGGTTTTTTTCACAGGTGCCTTATGTTTGCCTCCAGACAAAACTTGTCAGTAACTTTTCTCTATTTATACTTCTTTCAAATATTTTGTGTAATTTAGATGCTTCAAAATTGTTAGCTTTTGCAGTTTCATTCTCTCTGAGACAGAGTATACATTTATGAAATGAAAACAAGAGGCTCTGTCAAAAGATTATTCCACAAGTCTGAGTATTCCAAGGCAATGGTAGAATTTCAAAGATAAAACTTGTAAATTGATTATGCTCTCATTATTTAATTTGTTCAATATTTTCCTTGCTTTTATAAGAAAAATTTCAATATCTCCCACTTTCCAAATTTTGTTTTTAAGAACTGCAATTCTCTAAAAGCTTCAAAGAACATTTCTGCTCTATTTCTTATTTAGCAAGAAATTTATTGATAAGAGATAGACTGTATGTAGAACTTGTACTCATATGATCCTCACAAAACAAGTAACTTTATCTTTAAAATTAAACTTCTTGGGACTTCCCTGGTGGTACAGTGGTTAAGACTCTGTGCTCCTAGTGCTGGGGCCCCGGGTTCCATCCCTGGCCAGGGAAATAGATCCCACATGCATGTCACAACTAAAAGTACATATGCCACAACTAAGGAGGTGGCGAGTCACAACTAAGGAGCCCACCTGCTGCAACTAAGACCTGGTGCAACCCAATAAATAAATAAATAAATATTTAAAATTAAACTTTTTAACTGAATTTACAATAGTATTCACAATAAGATCTGAAGAACTTTTTTTACTTTGATTCCATGAATTTCATGAAAAAATGAACAATTATTGGAATTAATTTTTTAATTTGAAATAATTGGTGACACAAAAAGTGAGTAATTTAACTGTCTGCAGAGTTCTTCTATTAATTAAGCCAAACACATTAATAGCTATTTCTTCATCGTTCATACTTATCCAAGATAATCTTAAAATAACGTCTAAGATTTAAAGCAAATCCTGAGGTTTAAAAAAATTTTTTGGCTGCGTTGGGTCTCCGTTGCTATGCACGGGCTTTCTCTAGTTGTGACGAGCAGGGGCTACTCTTCGTTGCGATGTGTGGGTTTCTCATGCGGTGGCTTCTCTTGTTGCAGAGCACAGGCTCTAAGCATGTGGGCTCAATAGTTGTGGCTCACCGGCTCTAGAGCACAAGCTTAATAGGTGTGGCACACTGGCTTAGTTGCTCCGCGGCAGGTGGGATCTTCCCAGACGAGGGCTCAAACCCGTGTCCCCTGCATTGGCAGGTGGATTCTTAACCACTGCACCCCCAGGGAAGTCCCTGGGGTCTTTATAGCATATTTATGCTTTCTAGTTTTAGTTACTACAGGTCCCATGGTAGATGGTAAATGTTGGCAAATATTTTATGTATGTTGTACATTTATTATCAACTTTACTGAAAAATAAAAATTTTGTACTTAATTTTCACTAAACATATGTTTTTGTTTTGTTTAGCTTTGTTTCTTGAGCTCATTGCTACTGAGAGGGTTCACTGTAAAATCTTTAAAAATTGTTACAGTAATAAAGTAAATACAGGTTTCCCCTGCTTTACGAAAGTAGAGTGTTCCTATGAAATCTTTCATAGGAAGATAAATCCAGCTAAAGAACAGATGCTCACAGACACAGTTCAAAGCTATGGTGGCTTCATGCTGAGATGCTGAGTGTGGTCCCTGGGGAAGGAGCTTGGTGGTGCCTCACTCAACGCTCCAGGTATGCGCTGCCTCTCTATGGGCTTCTGCAAAACAAACACAAAATGCTATTTTTGCTTCTTGCCCTTTTTTTGTGAAAGCAAAAATCCTCTTCAGATTTGTTTCAGTTAGCGAAGAGAGGTACTAGAAGTGGCGTAAACCGAACTTTCAAAAAGCGGAGGATAGCTATAAATTGTTGTAGATTTACAACAATTTGGCTAGTATAAGCCAAAACCACTTCAGCAGGATGGCTCACACTTCTCTGTACAAGCTCTACTGCAGGCATGCTTCACCCCCACTTCCCACGTTTATTTCTCATGCACCAAATTTCTGATTTCCCATGTTTCAAAGTGATACCACCCACTGGGAGACTGGCAGCCTACTTGGCTTCCTCATCTTGCAGGCCTCCCTCTGGACTAAGGCACAACGACTCATCCACCAGATGGCCACCAGGGGCAGAAGCAAACACTTCTCCCACATCACTGGGGACCATAAGTTAGTTGTCCCAAGCCACCTGCCCTTATGCAACCACACTTTATCAGCCAGCATCCTGTATGCTATCTTTAAAATGGTGGAGTTAGTTACCAGTGTCAAGACGGGTTTTGAAAAAGTGAGGTGGGGGTTATCACTCATGGTTCAGATATAACCACTTGCTAAATGCTGGACTCTGCTTATTGCACATGCAGCTCACATGCTACTAAATAAGGCCATGGTAGAATATGGAAGTACAAAGTGATCTACCAAACCCAGCCTGGTTTATTTTAATACAATTATTTTTAATAATGTTTTCTTAAAAACAACAACAACAACAATTCTGAGACACATGTTAAACCAGAGGGAGGCCAGGACAATTGAAGTAAATCAGAAAGTATATTCATCTTATCTATTGACCACAGGGGTGCTTCATAAAATGGATTTCTGTACTCCACTCCAAACCTGTTAAATCAGAACAAGGTATAGCCTCAAAATTTGCATTAGAAAAAGTTCTCCATGATATTCTTGTTTGTTTGTTTTTAAATTTATTTATTTAATCTTTTATTTATTTTATTTTTTAATTGAAGTATAGTTGATTTACAACGCTGTGTTAGTTTCAGGTGAACAGCAAAGTGATTCAATTATACATACATATTATCTAATTATTTTCAGATTCTTTTATAGGAATATTGAGTATAGTTCCCTCCATGATATTCTTAGGGACACTAAAGTTTTACTCCTGGTTTAGGGAATTCCTTCACCTTTTATTCCAAGGTGTCAAGCCCCCTTGTCAGAGAGGGCTGGAGAATCAAGTGCTTTACTCCATGGCTAATCTAACACCTGGATCAAAGCTATTATTGAAAATGAGCTAGAGACAAACTGAACTTAAATTCAGTCACGTGATAAAAATATTATGTCCTTGAGCAAACTTGTCTTGCAAGTTGAAAGATTTATTTTTGGCTATGTCATCTCTTTTTTTTTTTTGCGGTACACGGGCCTCTCACTGTTGTGGCGTCTCCCGTTGTGGAGCACAGGCTCCGGACACGCAGGCTCAGCGGCCATGGCTCACGGGCCCAGCCACTCCGCGTCATGTGGGATCTTCCCGGACCAGGGCACGAACCCGTGTCCCCTGCCTCGGCAGGCGGACTCTCAACCACTGCGCCACCAGGGAAGCCCCTCATCTCCTTTTTGGGAACTTGGACCTATACCAGCCACTTTCTTTCTTTGAGGTTCAGGTTTACAGCTAAGGAATAGAAAATATAATGAACATTGATTTTAATACTTTGGAAGAAATAAGCACTAGGTGAGCCTTTTTCCCCATAAAAAATGCTACTAAATTTTTAAAAACATATAAATTATTTCATTTCATTCATAAAAATTACTATTGCAAGGGTTGTAAATGTGTTTTGAGTTTCTGTAAGGTGGCTGATACCAGAATGATGATGTTTTATCTGTTTACACCATTTTCTTAATTTGCATTTGGCAGGGGTGGGGTGTTGGGTCAGTAACTAGTTGTCTGAATTTTTAGAAATATCTTGATCTCACTGACCTCAACTACAAAATGATTTAGTCTGGTGGATGGTCAATGCTCATTCTAGTTTCGTGAATTTTTCTTTTACACTTTTTTGAATGTTTGGAATTTCCTATCAGGTGCACGTGTTATTGTTTTATTATTTTGTTAATAAGAAAGATTTTATAAGTAGTAGGATTATGAGCTATTCTTTTTTCCTTTTATTTTCCTCTACTTTAAACAAGCAAGTGTTATTTTAAAAAGAGAGTAAACAAGAACATTAGATACACTAAGGGAAGGTGGAGTGGGAGGTAGAAGGATAGTGTAGTAAACCAGGATGTATGAGACAGGAGTAATGGTTAAAGACTTTCTAAGGTGTAGTATAGGGGATCCCCTAGTGGTGCAAATAGAGAAAGCTTCTTGCAATGAATTTATTTAAAACATATGAAGATTTTGAACACTTATTTTTTGTGATCAACTTTATTTAAATCATGCTAATATGTTGAATATTTAAATATTTACCCCGAAGCCTCTCTTTTCTAGAGGGATCAAAAATCCCCTAATGTTAAGCTTTGAAAATTAATTCTTGTCCCAAAGAATGCGTTAATTCACGGTTCCACGGTCAAACAAAATTTAGATATGTACAAACCAAGCATGAAAACATGCCCCCTCGGACTTCCCTGGTGGCGCAGTAGTTGAGAGTCTGCCTGCCAATGCAGAGGACACGGGTTCGTGCCCTGGTCTGGGAGGATCCCACATGCTGTGGAGCAACTAGGCCCGTGTGCCACAACTACTGAGCCTGCACGTCTGGAGCCTGTGCTCCGCAACAAGAGAGGCCGCGACAGTGAGAGGCCCGCGCATCGTGATGAAGAGTGGTCCCCGCTCACCACAACGCACGGAAACGAAGACCCAACACAGCAAAAAAAAAAAAAGAAAAAGAAAACATGCCCCTTACCTATCAGAAACTCCTGGTCTAAAACCATCAACACCGCAGTGGTTGAGAGTCCGCCTGCCGATGCAGTGGACACGGGTTCGTGCCCCGGTCCAGGAAGATCCCACATGCCGCAGAGCGGCTGGGCCCGTGAGCCATGGCCGCTGAGCCTGCGTGTCCGGAGCCTGTGCTCCGCGACGGGAGAGGCCACGGCAGTGAGAGGCCCGCATACCGGAAAAAAAAAAAAAAATTGGGGACCACGATGGAGTTTTCACCTGTTGAAAAACATAAGTCATACGTGTATGGCAACTTTTGTTTAGGTTGAGTTCTGCCAAAAGCAGAGACTATTATAAAGATTTGAATGGAAGTAGTTTACTTGGGTGATGATTCCAGGAAGGGAAGTAGGGAGCAGCGAGAGTGAGACAGGGGAAGCAGAGAAGCCAAGAGAAGGGTGACAAATTGCAGTTGTTACTGTAGATGCCAGTGGCTTGATTCTCCCAGCATCTACCAGAATTGCCCATGGGGAAGATGGAACCCTTGGATGTTTATCTGCTGCCTCCTGACCCCATTCATTGAGGATTGCTCCTGGATACAGTGACTGTCCCCATGTTTCCAAGCTGTGCTGTGACCTCCTTCAGCTTCAGAGAAAGCCCTGGAGCAGAGAGGTGGAGCGACCTATGGCTTGTTGAGGTAGAAAGAGTCTGAGCCCACAGAGAACTGTCTACCACAACGGTGGCTGAAATCAGAGCTGCGCCAAGGGGATGTCATAAAGTACTTGCTATAGACCACGCCTTACACTAGTCAGATCCCTTTGTCCCCCTATTAAATTCGCTTTGTCATTGTGCCTTCAAAGTGGTGGCCACAATTTCTAGAAAGGACTTTGTGCAGCAGAAACAGTGGAATAAGCTAATAGTGCCTGCTGGTCCCAAGGCCATGACTGAGATTCACCAACTTTCTCCTCTACCACTTATTCTAGGTTACCTCATCCTTGGCCAGCATTGGCTGGTCTAATTTATTTGTCTGGTAGGGGATCCCAGAACTTCATCTGAGTGGTCAGGCCTTAGATTGCCTTGCCCTTGTCAGGCTGTGGTGGCTGCAATTGCTTGTTCACTATTATTATCAAATACACAAACACATAAGGGTACCCCAGTGAGTCTCCTGAGTTCCAGACATATTCTTCCCTGTCCCCTTAACATAGTAACAATTCTAGCTTCTGATGATAATCAAGGTTGAGTAACCTCACCAGTATTGTAACTCCTTTCTTTGCCTGCTGTTCCACCCACATAAGGAAAACAAAGAGACCAGTTGTAGCTTCAGATTTTGTGGAACGCTTTTGTGTCACTGGGAGTAGTATTCCCCACTCCCCACTTTACCCAGTAGAGCCCACACTAGAATGGGAAACACAAATGGGTATTATGAGTGATAACGAGAAGGGCTAATCCTTGTTCCACTTTCTGGCACCTGGATCTGGATATTCGAGCTATGAGGGACACAGCTTGATATATTGGTTCAGTACAGATAGTGTGTTATGGAGGATAGTTCCCCAGTTCTATAGGATGTGGCCTTAACTGAGCTGTTAATAGGCTATTCCAATGTGGTACTTTTTTTTTTTTTTTTTTTTCCCCTTGCGGTACGCGGGCCTCTCACTGTTGTGGCCTCTCCCATTGCGGAGCACAGGCTCCGGACGCGCAGGCCCAGCGCCCATGGCTCACGGGCCCAGCCGCTCCACGGCATGTGGGATCTTCCCGGACCGGGGCACGAACCCGTGTCCCCTGCATCGGCAGGCGGACTCTCAACCATTGCGCCACCAGGGAAGCCCATGGTACTTTTTTTTAAAGATTTTTTTGATGTGGACAATTTTAAAGTCTTTATTGAATTTGTTACAATATTGCTTCTGTTTTTATGTTTTGCTTTTTTGGCCACAAGGTGTGTGGGATCTTAGCTACCAGACCAGAGATCGAACCTGTACCCCCTGCATTGGAAGGCAATGTCTTAACCACTGGACTGCCAGGGAAGTCTCTCCAATATGGTATTTGTATTAGTTTCCTGAAGCTGATGTAACAAAGTACCAACAACTGGGTGGCTTAGAACAACAGAAATTTATTGTTTCACTTTCCAGATTCTAGAAGTTTGAGATGCTGTTGGCAGGATTGGTTCCTTCTGATGGCTGTGAGGGACACTCTGTTCTATGCCTCTTTCCCAGCTTCTGGTCATTTAGCAGCTATCTTTTGTGTTCCTTGGCTCGTGGCAGCGTAACTCTATTCTTTACAGGGTGTTCTCTCTGTGTTTCTGTCTCTGTGTCCAAATACCTCCTTTTGATAAGGACATAGTCATATTGGATTAGGGCCCATCCTAATGACCTCATCTAACTTAACAGATTATATTTGAAATGACTCTGTTTCCGATTAAAGTCACATTCTGATGTACTGGGAGTTAAGACTTCAACATATGAATTTATGGGGGACACAATTCAACTTAAACAGTTTTAGACCAGCTACTTCCAGAAAAAAGTAGGATACGGTAGAACCAGCAAATCCCATAGTCATGTACACATTTCTCAATAAAATAGGTCCCTTGACGCAAGGCAATCTTATGCAGGATTCTATAACTGTTATCAGGTATTCTATAAGCCCTTCATAGAGTATTTCTGGCAGAGGCACTGCAGAAAAAGAAGATAAACCCATATCAGGAGTAGGTATCAATTCCTTCAGACAGGAAGGGCTCCAATACAATTGACTTGCCATCAGGAAGCTGGTTGTTGTTTTTACTTGGGATACTGAGGACACAGTGTCGGTCTGATGATGACAGGTTGATTATGCAGCAGAAATAGTGGCTAGACCAGCTTTTTTGAGAGGGAGCCCATGCTGTTGGGCCCATCTGTAGCCACATCCCTGACACCATGGCTACTCTGATGATGGGACCATTGTGCACTCGGGCGACTGAGGGCATCCACTGGACAATCCACCAGACCAATCATCCTGTCCATCTGGTTGTGTCTTCTCTGTGGTGGATGCTCTCTAGAGGGCATTGACATAAGACCCAAAGACTCAAACTCTTTGTTCTCTTTTCTGTAAGGTCTGCCCCAAACCCTCTTCTCTAAAACTCTATGTCTCTAATAATGTAATCCAGGCCCCTGACCTGTCAGCCAAATCATTTGCCCAGAGGTATATCCTGAACTTGGGCTACCTTTTCTTCCATGTGAAGCAGACAATCAACTGTTCTGCTCACAGCTCTGTGCACTGGAATCCCCCCTTGTGGTGCCGTAGGGAGCAGCAATTTATTTTCAGGACACCCCAACATATGAAGCCAACCCATCTGTGAATGAGGATCAGGCATTTTGTCCTCTGTTGGCTTGTTTGGGGAACCCACAACGAGACCATAGATGTGCACTGAGACAAAGCATTGGTGAAACAGAACAGGTGACTTGTGGCCACTTATTTATGTAAGTTATTTGTGGCTTGGGCTCCATCATAGAATGGCTTGCTGCTGCATCCGCTAGAGCCCCTGACTTGGTGGATCTGACAGTACTCAGCTAGTGATGGACATACCTGATGTTCCAAGGTCAGGTGCTCAGTCTTTAATAAAGCCAGTAGCACATCAGGAGCCTTTTTTCAAATGGTGAGTCATTCTCTACTGGAGGAAACATGGCTTTGCTCCAGGATGCTAGGGAGTCTGTGCAATGAATTTCTCCTTGAGGCTTGCCAGAGGCTTGGCCTTATTGGCCACAGTTCTCTCTAGTATTATTAGGTTTGAAGATGATATGGCCAAATGCAGGGCCCTGCCTTGATTTTGAACTGTAGTGGCTCTCAGCTTTCTGCTGGGCCAATGCTTAAATATTTCTGGTAATATAAATCAAGTGAAACCCAAGTGTGTTGGCCATTTATCTGTCACCTAGGAATACAGTTCCAATCAAAATTCCAGAAGGCTTTCAGAAAAATTAATATTCTTATTCTAAATATTTTTGAAAGATAAAGGCCCTAGAATAGATGACACAATTTTAAAAAGATCATAATGTAAATCGAGGATTTACATTACCTAATTTCATGACTTACTATAAGGCCTACAGTAATCAAGACAGTGTGATACAGGTGTAAAGATAGACATATAGGTGAGTAGAACAGAATAGAGAGGGAGAAATATATCCATATTTGTATATTCAGCTAATTTTCAACAAAGGTGCTTTCAATAAGGAAAGGATAATCTTTTCAACAAATTGTAGTAGAATAACTGGATCTCTATATAGGAAAATGTAAATGTTAACCCTAACTTCACACCATACACAAAAATAAACTTAAAATGAATCATGAACTTAAATGTAAAAGCTCAAATTTTCTAATTTCCAGAAGAAAACAGAAGAAACAGTCTTTGCAAATTTGGGATAAGGGATTTATCCAAAAAAAAGCATGATGTATAAAGGAGAAAATTGAATAGGCTCCATCAAAATCAAATGTTTCTGCTTTTCGAAAGACATCATCAAGAAATTGAAAAGAAAAGCAATGGACATATATCTGACAAAGGCTTTGTATCCAGAATATATGGGAAATCATACGAAGAAGACCAACTTAATAAAAACATAGGCAAAATATTTTAATAGATACTTCACAAGATATACAACTAGATAATAAATATGTCAAAAGATGCTCAATGTCGTTAGTCATCAGAGAAATGCAAATTATCTCAAGTGTGAAATAGACACACACATTAGAATGACATAAAGACTGACTACCACATGTTGGTGAAGATGTGGATCAGAGATAGAACACTCATGCATTGTGGCAATGTGAAATATACAACCACTTTGGAAAAGACTGAGGATGTTTCTTAAAAAGTTAAACACCCATGGCAACTAGACTTATTGTGGTGATCATTTTGAAATGTGTAGAACTATCGAATCACTACGTTGTGTAACAGGAACTGCTTCACAAAAATAGGATGTTGGAAATGGAAGCAGGCTTTTCAGTGCTTTTGTGGCAGTCTCAGGATATTCCACCTTGACTTTAATCCAGAACGTATGGAGATTTGAAGTTATCTCAAACATATATTTTTTTACATTTATTTATTTTATTTATTTTTATATTTGGCTGTCTTCGTGCTGCACACGGCCTTTCTTTAGTTGCCATGAGTGGGGGTTACACTTCGTTGCGGTGCACAGGCTTAACACTGCGGTGGCTTCTCTTGTTATGGAGCACGGGCTCTAGGCACATGGGCTTCAGTAGTTGTGGCTCGCGGGCTCTAGAGCACAGGCTCAGTGGTTGTGGCACACAGCCTTTGTTGCTCCGCGGCATGTGGGATCTACCCAGACCAGGGCTTGAACCTGTGTCCCCTGCGTTGGCAGGTGGATTCTTAACCACCACGCCACCAGGGAAGCCCTGTCTCAAACATATTTTTAAGGCCACTGTCATTTGCAATCTCAAGCAGTTGATCCTCTTCTAGGACGGACAAAGTCAATTCACCTGGCTTATTTACAAATGGATCATGGATCCATTCCTTCCCAGTTCGAGGGGTCTTTTGTGGTTGGGAAGTAATGCTCAAACTCTTCTGAAAGCTGAGATAGCTGATCATGCACCAGCTGGGAGAAAGAAGGCCCTGGCTCAGTCTCTTTCAAAATCTCTGCTAATGTTTGAAACATGTCAAAAATTCCAATGTACACTCATCGCCCCCAGAATTCCAGTTTGGCTTTGAATGCAGCCACTTTATCTGCCAACTTGAACACAGTTGTTGTTCTCCCCTGAAGTGACAGATTGAGTTCGTTGAGCAGGAATATGTCACACAAGTAAGCAAGTTTTGCGACCCATTCTGTGCCACTGAAATGTGTTGCCAGTAGTGACTGTTTTTCTAAAATAAATCTCTAGAGCAGCTCTCATAACTCAGAAACTCTGGCCAGTGATCTACCTTTAGAAAGCCATCTCACTTCTGTGTACAAGAGAAGACGTGTGTGCTCTATGTCCATCTCCTCACAGAGCTGCGCAAACAGACATGAGTTAAGGGCATATATTTTAATACATGATAATATTAATTGATAATAATAGATAATTGTTCATTATCAACTTAATCACATCCTGCAAAACGCTGTTAAGTTCAGTTGACATTTTTCGGCTAGCCAGCATTTCTCTATGGATGACACAGTCTGTAGACTCACATTCAGAAGCGACCTCTTTGAACCGAGTAGTGAAACCAGAAAGCTGTCCAGTCATGGCAGCTGCTCCATCCATGCATATAGTGACACAAAATGACCAATTCAGTTTTCCTGATATGTAATCGTTCAAGGACTTGAATAGTTCTGCAGCTGTGGTGTTGGTTGGCAACAAAAGTGCACATAACATATCCTCATGCACATCCTTCTGAAAAATATATCGCACAAAAACAAGCACTGTTGCCTTGTTGTCAACATCGGTAGACTTGTCAACCTGGATTGCGTACCACGGTGACTCATTAATCCTCTCTAACAGTTGTGCCTCAATATCCTCTGCTATTTCATCAATTAGTCTAGTTATGGTGCTAGCTGAAGGAGGAACGCATACCACCTTTTGAACTGCAGCCTCTCCTAAAAGTTCACGACAAATGTCCTTAGCAGCAGCAGGATCAACTCTTCACCAATAGTAAAGGGCTTCTTAGCTTTAGCAATGCGGTTAGCCACTAAGAATCATGCTCTCAGTGCAGACATATTTGATGAAGCGGTGGCCTTCAATAATTGCTTCTGTTCTTTGTGTTCACATTTTTTTCTTTTGAAAAACTCCAAAGGCTTGTCTTTTAATGCAGGATGCTTGGTCTCCATGTGGTGAAGGAGTTTTGGAGGTTTCATGGCTTCATGGGATAGCCAGTCGCCACATATTATTCAAAGTGGGCTTGGAGAATGTGAATCACCTGTTGCAATGAACCCATAATTCAAGTAGGACTCTTGGTATTTTCTTTTAAATGCAGCTTTCTTTTTGTTGGCAGTCTTAGAGTCTTCTGCTGTCTCCTCATTGGGTCTTTTCCCCTTTTCAAAGAAGCTCTCCAGTGATGTTTGTTTTTTACTCATTTTGGCTAGGGTTAGCTTGTGGGCTTACCAAAACTGTGGCTGAGACAAGTGTGCAGTGCGGGAAAGAGGCACAGATGGAAATGGTAAATAAAATAATGGGCAGACCATGCATGGACTAAAATAAGTGTCGGATTCTGACTTAAAGCCTGCCAGCACAGTACCGGTCCATGGCCCGCAGGTTGGGGATCCCTGATGTCTAGTGACAGAAAACAAATCAGTGGTTGCCTGTGTCAGGGAGGTTTTGGTGTAGATAACTGGGAAGGGGCACAAAGATACCTTTGGGCATGAAGAAATGTTTTTTAATTTTGATGTTGCTTAGAGAGGTGTATATATTTTTCAAAATTCATCTCATTAAACACCTAAAATAAGTGTACTTTATGTAGTGTATAGCTCAATAAAGATTTTTTTATAAGATCTAGATTTTCAGAATGGATAAAACCAAAATAAATTCATATGTTGCTTACAAGAAAAGCATCTAAACTGTATAGACATACAAGTGTTGCAAATAAGAAGATGGAAAAATATATTCCATCTAGTACTAAAAACAATTGGTTCCAAATCAAACCCACCACCATCATCACCACCACCACCACGCAGACAGGGTTCTTTCCTCATGGAACTAACATTGTAGTGGGAGACACAGTCTTACAGTTAGATAGATACATGGATAATTGTAAAGTGTTTTTTGTCTTCACATAGCTGAAACATTAATATGAAATAATGAAAAATAAACTGCTGCTTAAAATAATGGGTTATACTGTCTTCATTATTTAGAGATAGAGACAACTTTCATGAATAGAAAGTACTTTTATGGATTTTTTTTTTGAGAAAAATAATGGATCAAAAGGAGTATCACAAATTTAGTCAAGTCTAAAAAGGAAATGAAATGTGATAAGAGTTACGATGATCACTGGAGGGGAATGTAGATTGAGAAAGCATTTCTTTTTAAAGGGAAAGATTTGAGTACTTTAAGTGCTATGAGGAAGACCCAGGAAAGTAGGAGCAGTTAAAAATTCTTGTTTGCAAGTGCATAATTGAGAGTGAAGTTCTCGAGAAACAAGGGGCTCCAGAACACAGATTGTTTAGCCTTAGAAAGAGTCAGAAATTCATTTCCTATGATTGTAACAGAAAAGTGGAGGGAAGAATGTGTTTACATCTTGGCAAATTTATAGATTTGGGTGGCAGGCAGTAGAAGATGTTCCTGTCAGATGTCTTACATTTTCTGTATACTAGGAGATGAGGTCATTTTCTGAGAGCCTGAGTGTAGATGGTGGCTAGAGGAGATTAGAGAAATTCTGGAATTGGGAGAAAGGGCTGGGGAACAGCATTGAGGCCCCAGTTAGAACTTATACATTTAAAGGCTCCTATCTGCACAGTCCTGGGATTTTTCTCCTGCCTCATTTTACAGCAACAGTGCTCTTAGTGGGGATATGGAGAGTTGCATGCATACAGGTTTGGGGAGATTGAGAGAAAAGGAGTAAGAGTTGAGGACACTAGCAAAAGAATATTCATGGATAGGAAGAATTAATATTGTTAAAATGACCACATTTCTCAAGGCAATTCACAGATTCAGTGCAATCCTATCAAAATACCAAGGGCTTTTTTCACAGAACTGGAACAAATAATTTCAAAATTTGTATGGACACACAAAAGACACCAAATAGTCAAAATGATCTTGAGGAAGAACAACAGAGCTGGAGGTATCATACTCCCTGACTTCAGATTATACTACAAAGCTACAGTAATCAAACAGTATGGTACTCACACAAAAACAGACACATAGATTAATGGAACAGGATAGAAAGCCCAGAAATAAACCCACCCACTTATGGTCAATTAATCTATGACAAAGGAGGCAAGAATGTACAATAGAGAAAAGACAGTCTCTTCAATAGGTGGTGCCAGGAAAACTGGACAGCTAATGTAAAAGAATGAAATTAGAACATTCTCTAACACCATATACAAAAAATAAACTCAAAATGGATTAAAGACTTAAATGTAAGACCAGAAACCATAAAACTCCTAGAAGAAAACAGGCAGAACACTCTTTGATGTAAATTGTAGCAATATTTTTTTTTAATCTGTCTCCTAAGGCAAAGGAAATAGAAGCAAAAATAAACAAATGAGACCTAATTAAACTTAAAAGCTTTTATACAACAAAGGAAACCAGAAACAAACAAACAAAACAAAAACCTAGTGAACGGGAAATATTTGCAAATGATATGACCAAGAAGGGTAAATATCCAAAATACATAACTCAACATCAAAAAACAAACAACCCAATTAAAAATGGGCAGAAGACCTGAGAAGACATTTTTCCAAAGGAGACATACAGATGGGTAACAGGTACATGAAAAGATACTCAACATAGTTCATCATCAGAGCAATGCAAATCAAAACCACGATGAGATATCACTGCACATCTGCCAGAATGGCTATCATCAAAACGACCACAAATAACAAATGTTGGTGAGGATGTAGAGAAAAGGGAATCCTTGTACACTGTTGGTGGGAATGTAACTTGGTGCAGCCACTGTGGACAAAACTAAAAATAGAAATACCATCTGATCCAACAATTTCACTCCTGGGTATATATCCAAAGAAAACAAAAACACCAATTCGAAAAGATGCATAGAATAGTTAAATAACAGATAGAGAATGGATAGACAACAAGGTCCTACTGTTTAGCGCAGGGAACTATATTCAATATCCTGTGATAAACCATAATGGAAAAGAATATGAAAAAGAATGTATATGTATATGTATAACTGAATCACTTTGCTTTACAATAGAAATTAACACAATGTTGTAAATCAACTATACTTCAATAATAAAAAAGAAAAAAAAAGATACATGCATCCTGATGTTCATAGCAGCATTATTTACAATAGCCAAGATATAGAAGGAACCTAAGTGTCCACCCACAGATGAATGGATAAAGAAGATATGAGACATATACCTATATATGTATATATGTATATACACTTACACACACTGGAGTACTACTCAGCTATAAAAGAGAATGAAATTTTGCCATTTGTAACAACATGGATGGATTTTGGAGGGTACTATACTTAGTGAAATAAGTCAGACAGAGAAAGACAAATACTGTATGATATCACTTATATGTGGAAGTTAAAAAATAAAATAGTGAATATAACCAAAAGGAAACAGACTCAGAGAAAAATTAGTGGTTACCAGCAGGAGAGGGAAGCGGGGAGGGATAAGATAGAGGTAGGGGATTTACAGGTACAAACCACTATGTATAATATAAATAAGCTACAAGGAAATATAGTACAACACAGGGAATATAGCCAATACTTTATAATAACTATAAATGGAGTATAACCTTTAAAAATTGTGATGGGCCCTGCATCTTAGCTGGAAAGGAAAAGTTAGAAAGACTCAAGAGTCCTGATTCATAGGTAGAAAGCAGAGATGGAGGATGAACGGTGCAGAGTGAGTGGACTGGCCCAGTGAGGGAGAAGATTTTGAAAAAGAAGGGCAGGGAGCTGAAAATGGACTCTCCAAAAACATGTACATTGGGTTGGTTAGGTTTTACTCCCTTCTTCCCCTAAAAAAACAAAGCTGGGGAAAAATAGAGGCAGGGGAAGGGAATCATAAAATTTAAGTCACAGAAATATCACTGAAGTTGCTACAATAGTCTCCATCACATAATTCCCTTGTCCAAGAAGTGAATGTATTTATTATTTATTATAGAATAGTGTAGCACAAAGCTTGGCTATACAGTGTTCGCTAATAGACATCTGCTTAGTAATGAATGAAAGAATAGTAACTGCAAATTTCTCATTCAAACCTTGAGAATCTTCTATTACACGTCTTTCTAGTTCTGTTTTCCTTAGGCAGCTAATACATAGTTGAATAATTACCCTGGGAAGCAACATAGTTGGAATTGTTGTTGGCGTCAGTTTGGTTCAAATCCCCAAACAGCCAGATACTAGACTGATAAGGAAGAGTGTCTCATAAAATTCTCTTCCCTTACCTGCTCCCTCCTCTCTCCTTGGGGCTTCAAGGAGACCGGAGAACAAGGCCTTTCTCCAGCTGGCAGTTTTACTTCCCAAGATAATTTTATTTTTAAGTTCTATGTGTAAAATTACTAGGGAGTTACTAGGGATGCAAAGATGAATTTAAAAAGATTTTACTCTACAGGAATTTCTGAGTCTGAAGAGGAGCCAGACATAAACATAGATATCTATATGTATAGCTATATTTATCTACCCATCTATTATAAGACACGGCAAAAATCCTAAAAGTGAAGTATAAACCAAGCCCTAGGAAAGGCCTAGGAAATGATTATTTCTAAGGCGTGGGTGGGAATAGCGAAATTTTAAGAAGAAAGTGGCATTTGAATGGTGTACTGAAGGATGAGCAGAATTTCAGTGAAAGGTAAGGGGCTGCAGGAACGGTCTAATGAAAGGTAAAGAGAGGGAGACAGAAAGATTGGAATCTATTGAGGAAGACAACGGCATCAGAGATATATTAACTTAACAATTCATTGTTTTGCTCCTGCCTTTAGAAGCTTATTTTTAGTTGAGAGAAATAAAATGGGTACATAAATACCCACAATACTAGTGAGCGTCATAGAAAAGGAGAGGTTGCATCCTGTTTCGACGATTTTTCTGGCTACAGTGTTCTCCCCTGGAATCCCAGCTAACGGATGTTCAGAATCACCTGTTTAGAATATGATCAATAGAGAACAGCACTTAAGAGTGAGATCCTCATGTTTTAGATTCAGTTTCAAATGACTTAGCTTCTATGTGCTTCAGTTAACTTTTAAATAAAAATAAGAATATTTTCCTCAAAGAATTGTTAAGAATGACACGGGATGAAGAACACATGGCAGAACAGTACTTAGTATTTATGTCCTAAGTTATATATTTAATAAATAAGTAGATATGTGTGTGCAGTTTTCACCAGACAGCACACTCCCGCGGGCTGTAGCCGATAGGCCTCACCCTCCTATCAGTCGGCCCATTCCCTGGCTTTTGCGGAAAGAGCGGTTCATAACGCCTCCCAGCCTTAGCTAAAGCACGTGGGCTCCGCCTCCCCACAACAACAAAAAACCCTGTAGCACCAGCACCGGCCGTTCTGCTCGTGTGGCTTGATTTTTAAATCCATCCGAAAGGACCAATCAAAGGCGGCATTCCGAGTGCGCGGAAGCGAATTGGCTGACAGGTGATGACAGTGACCAATAGGCTTTGAGATGAGTTTGGTCTGGGCCGGAAGCGAGCGAATCGAAAACGGGTGGCGGTCCCGGGCAGTTTGAATCGGAATCTGTGCTCCAGCCCGCGGCGGCTGTACTAGGACCCGACTCTCTGAAGGGTTGTTTTCCCTTCTCTGCCAGCAAGGTGAGCGTTTTGCTTAGGTCCCGGCTCTGGCGGCGGGAGTGAGGGAGCTGTTGGCCTTCTGCAGGGGGTTACTGGGCGGGGATGCCTGTGGGATCGCGCTCCTAGGCACTGAAGGTGCTGCGGGCCGCCGCCTCCTCCCTCCTGACGGAACTGGGGAATCGGCCCCGGGCCAAGTTCTTTGTGGTGTCGGCCCCCCTCTGCTCCTGGTAATACTGGGCTGGCACTAGTGTCCGGAGGCCCTGCTCGGTCACGGGCTCGCCCTTTGGAGGATCAATTTCCTCCTTTGTAAGGTAAAAGACTTGGGAGATCAGCAGGTATTTACTAGCAGCCTTCCGCGCCTATTTGAAATTTGGACATCGGTCCTTTGTTGCGTGGAGGAAATGCAAGCTTTAGTTATGAGGGTTTTGATCCGGGCAGCGGGTTGGTGTGCCTATTGTTAGTTGCGAGAGCATTTCTCTCACGCCTTCCACGTTCATTTGGCCGCGCCTGTGTTCCTGGCTCTGCTATGGGATGAGGACTCAGAAATAAATGACTTTGAGCCTGGTCTAGAGGAGCAGGCAGAGTTTTCATTCACAGGCTCCGCGGTGGCACTTTAGGCGGGAACTTGGGTTTCTTGGTGGAGATGGGGAATTCTGATAAAGGGAAAGCGCAAGACGGGCCTGCCGTGCCGGGGGTGGGCGAGTCACACGGTCACAAAAGAGCTTCCTCGGGCACTTTTCTGGGGTTGAGTGATTCGGGCATGGAGAGTGTCCTCCCCACGGTTAAGACAGAAACAGCATTTTCTGGAAGGAGCATAGTCCTGCAGTTCCTTTTTGCAGGAACCTCGATATCCAGGGCTTTTCTTCATCACCCACCCCCGCCCCCCACTCCCATCCCTTTGCCCCTCACATCTTTGAGGATTGCATTTTTTGTCCTTTTCTCCCAGTGGCTCCATAGAGATTGTTGAATGGTTGATGCCTTAATCTGTCAAAGTCCCCTCTAATCAAAATTTGCTTGGGTCTGGTGATTGCTTTAACCATTTATTTGTTGCTGTGTCTTAGACTTTGGAAATGGAAAAGCATTTAACTTGCCAGTCTTCCTTCTGTTTATTTCCATCATCTCTATCATCTTTTTAAATTGCTCCTTTTAATATTTTGTTCGCTATGGCGTATGGATGTCATGATTTCAGTGGCTGGAAGAACTGTTTAGGAGTTGTATTTGTGTGCCTCTGAGGTATGATATACCCACCCGTGAACCCCTGAATGAGCAAGCTAGTTTGGAATAGAAGGAGTAGCCTATTGGGGCAGTGTAAATTGTCCTTTGCTGGTGGAGCGGCATGAGACTCCTTTAAGTAGTTTTTGGGTAAATGGGAATGGAGTTTAAGATGTTGTGTTCAAAGAACTAAAAGGGTGGGGTGGGAGGTGAGAATGGCAGAGAAAACAGCTCTCCAAGGCTTGATACTAAATTATGTGTTTTTCGAGACCCTTCCTTCTCTTTTAATATTTGGAAAAAAGTTTTTATTATACTTAGTACTTTCACCAACTATTTATTAATTGTTCTGATAAAAAATTTCATTGATAAAGTGGACTGAAACAAAACGCTAAAATGGTTGTGGACTTCATTTAGTAAGAAATGGATTCTCATCCTTTTGCTAAAATAACTGGAAAATGAATGCTTTTTCTTTCATTTAAGTTCTAAATGCTAATGAATAAAGAATAATTGCCATACTTTTCTCCCAGCTGATTTAAATTTTCTAAGATATATCTGAGAAAGAGGTAGGTCATTTCGGTCTTGGTGCCATAGGCATCAATATACAAATGAAAAAGCGTTTTCAGTGACTAATACAATTGCTAATGTGTATGGAAAGCTTATCAGGAGATACTGTTCTAAAGCTTTAGGGAAACACCACCATTATTATTCACATTTTACAAATGAGGAAACCAAGGCACAGAGGTGTTAAATAACATGCCCAAGGTCACACCACACATCTTGTAGGTTGCTGAGCAGGGATTTGAATCACTAAGGCTATATACCTGATTCCTGGTCAGGGTCTGTCTGGAGAATGACTTTACTGCATTTTGCAGTGATTCTAGTGCTAGTATGGCATTCACCCTTTGTTCATGCATGCATTGACTCAACAAATGATAACCTCTTGGGAGGAAAAGGAGGTACCTGTGCCATGAGAGACGCTGATGGGGAGATATGACCAGATTATGATGGTTGTCCTCAGGGAAGGCTTCCTGGAGGAAGAGGGACAGAGTATGAGTGGGAATTAATGACATGAAGAGAGGAAAGAAGAGCATTTGCAAAGTAACTTATCATGCGTTTTATTTGTCCTGTAAGACCTATTTCACCAGAAACCTTATAGCAAAATATTCATGTCTTGTACAATGAAAACAAACTGAGTGGTAGAAAGCAGGTAGCCATATAAGAGTCAAAAATGAGATATAAGAAAACCAGAAAGCAAGGGGAAGCCAAACAAGCATATTGTGTACTATTGACACTTCACAGTCAGTTATTGGTAGTCGCCTTGCAGAGGGTGGAGAAGATGGAAGTTATACTTTGTTATCTTTTGAAACATGAAGTTTTGAAACTTGATTCTTAGAGGTGGTTATGTAGATTAGTTAGTCTCTGAGACTGTAAGTTTCTTTTTACTATAGTAAGACTAACAGGCTGCTTATTCTTTTCAGTTTGTTTATAAATGTTTGAATAATAAAGGAGAGCAAAATGAGCTGGGCTTTGGAAGAATGGAAGGAAGGCCTGCCTACAAGAGCTCTTCAGAAAATTCAAGAGCTTGAAGGACAGCTCGACAAACTGAAGAAAGAAAGGCAGCAAAGGCAGTTTCAACTTGAAACCCTGGAGGCTGCGTTGCAGAAGCAAAAACAGAAGGTATCACTGAAATGCTGGTATTTAAAACTGTTCTCTCATTATTTGGATGAATGGTTTTGTCTTGGTCTTTTCAATTTAGAGAAAAATGATTTTGCTATCTTCAGGTGGTAATCCCCCCTCCTCTCCTTTATTGAGCCTTTTTTTTTTTTTTGGCTACACCACGTGGCATGTGGGATCTTAGTTCACCGACCAGGGATGGGACCGTGCTCCCTGCAGTGGAAGCTCAAGCACTGAGTCTTAACCGCTGGACCACAGGGGAAGTCCCCTCCCCTACTGAGTCATTTTTATTTTAATTACCTCATTTTCTCCGTTCTTTGTTTTCATTTCTGCTTACCTGCTAATGTGTAGGGCTGCTGAGTTCCATTTTCACTTCTGTTTAGGACCAAGAATTGGGCATTGCTTTTGCATTATGCACCAACATGGCCGAAAATCTCTGGCTCCGAATCTGGGATCAATATTAGAGCACTTTGCAGTCCAAATAGATAACGCTTTCTGAGAGTGAGCTTTTCACCTTGGTATTCCCACCTCTCTCCCGGACTAGTACATGGAAACTTAAATAGTACTTCTTTCATACCTTTGCATTAGCCAACCCATAGTAATACAATTACTGCTCCTAAAATGTTTTTGCTAGTGGGAGAATTTTTCAGTTTCTTACAGTAACTGGCTTTAGCAGCTGAACTTGAAAGTGAATAGCTAAGGGAGGGTTTATAAGATTTATTTTTGATTTTTTAATTCTCGAAAGCATATTAAAGCCTCTCTTTCTAGAATGGGTTTGTGTAGCCCTAACCAAAGACTGTAATACATGACTTTGCAAAACTTTTCTATCAGTAGGCTTCAAAGTGAGATCATCTAAGATTTCGGCGTACATCAAGCACTGACTTCTGGATTTTTACAAGCATATCTCAGAAAATTAGTCATCAGTGTTAGATTAACAGATAATATTTGGTAAATTCATGAGTAAGAGACCTAGTTCCTTTTGAATAATCTGCATTAGGTTGAGAATGAAAAAACTGAGGGTGCAAACCTGAAAAGGGAGAACCAAAGCTTGATGGAAATATGTGAAAATCTGGAGAAGACTAAGCAGAAGATTTCTCATGAACTTCAAGTCAAGGAGTCACAAGTGAATTTCCAAGAAGGACAACTGAACTCAAGCAAAAAGCAAATAGAAAAACTGGAACAGGAACTTAAAAGGTAACTTTTTTGGGAATGGTATTTATTATAGATGTCTTTGTATATATTCATTAGATGCAGCTATCTTTTCCTTTTATGGTATAATTATTACACATTGCAATTTTTTCTTTCCAGTAGAATGAACAATGATTTGAGGAAGATTAATTCTTTTCTTATATGCTTCAGTCCTATTGTTGCATGGCTCAGTACTATATAAATTCATTAAATGGTTGCTAGCTTATTCATTTACTTACTCAGTATATATGTTTATTAAGCTGCTTCATGTGCCAGGCACTGTGTTTGTTACTAGGGTATGCAATAATAAATAATACCAAAACTATCAACAGTGGTTACTGAAAAGATGGAGGGAAGTTAAAGCATGGCTTATATATATATATATATATATTTTTTTTTTTTTTTTTTTTTTTTTTTTTGCGGTACGCGGGCCTCTCACTGTTGTGGCCTCTCCCGTTGCGGAGCACAGGCTCCGGACGCGCAGGCTCAGCGGCCATGGCTCACGGGCCCAGCCGCTCCGTGGCATGTGGGATCTTCCCAGACCGGGGCACAAACCCGCGTCCCCTATATCCGCAGGCGGACTCTCAACCACTGTGCCACCAGGGAAGCCCAGCATGGCTTATATTGATGGCTTCTGTTTTCTCTGCGTGGAAAAGCTGTTGTAGAGAATGAGAGAACTAGGGAACTTCAAAAGGACTGAAGAGCACTGAGGGCTCAGTTGAGATTGGAGGCCAGGAATTTATAGTGGGACCAATCCATAGCGTTTAATGAGTTTTTTTTTTTTTTCCTTTCTTTAGCATATAGATGCTGAGAAGGTATACAGGAGGATCGATTTAGGGTTTTTGGGCGAGGGTGATGGGATCGAAGACAGTGGAATAATTGAGGATATTGGAAGAGAGTGATGGAAGTTGGGTGCCATGGAATCTCAGCTGGAGAGGAGGGAAGTGAAGTCTAGAAGACTTTCTTACTGAGATCCCCATCCGAGACACCCATCTTCCATCTTAAGCATTACATAATCAATTCACCAATATCAATTCCATATTTAGGCAATAAAAAAAGGTGCTTATTACTACTTTTCCATTAAAAAAAAATCCCCCAAACAACTAGAGGCATTATTCAAAATAAATTTAATGGGACTTGAGCACTGCTAGCTTATAAATGGAGTCTTCTTGTTCTAGTAGTGAAATTTTGTCAAAATAACAAGGAGTGATAAACACTAAAAGCAAAAAAGACTTTAGCAAATTGCCCTATTGTTAATTCCATGAATATACACCCAGAAATTTTAAGAAAAAATTTTGTTTTGAAATAACTTTACACTTCCAGAAACAATTGTTAACATCTTACATAACCAGAGTACAATGACCAAATCAGAAATAAACATTAATAATTCAATACTATTAACTAAACTACAGACTTTATTGGAATTTCACTCATTTTTCCAGTAATGGCCTTTTTCTGTTCCAGGATCTGATCCAGGATTCCACATTGCATTTAGTTGATGTTTTCTTACTTTTTTTTTTTTTTTAAATATTTATTTATTTAGTTGGCTGTGCCGGGTCTTAGTTACTTTTTTTTCTAAGCTCTGATGCTTTCTTGTCTTTTGTGACCTTGACATTTTTAAAGAGCACTAGTCTCCTTTATTGTAGAATAGTCCTCAATTTGGGTTCGTCTGCTGTTTTTCAACAATAGCAGAATTGACAATTTGGACTGGATTATTCTTTGTTGTGGAAGGCTGCCCTGTGCATTGTAGGATACTTAGAATTCCTGGCCTCTACCCACTAGATGCCAGTAGCACCTACACTGCCTCTAAATTTTGACAGTCAAAAATGTTGCCAGGCATTGCCAAATGTCCTGTGGGAGGGCAAATTCATCCTGGATGGAGAATCACTGGGTCAGATTGAGGTTATGAATTTTTGGTAAGAATACCACAGAGGTAGTGACACACCTTTATAGTGACGTGTATAGTAGTGACATGCATCATATCAGAGTGTACATGATTTAATTTGACTTTTAAACCGATCGCTTGTTAGGGTGTTTATCTGGGTTTCTGCATTATAAAGTTACTACTTTTCCATTTGTAATTAATAAATATTCTGATGCCAAGAATTTTTTTTCCTGGCATAGCTGCAATAATCTTAATTCTACCTACAAAAGGAAACATACTTTTGAAAGTTAAAACGTTTAAAAATTACAGTTTGCCCTCCATATCCATGAGTTCTGCATCCAGAGATTCAACCAACCAAGGGTAAAAAATATTTAAAAAAAAATTCCAGAGAGTTCCAAAAGCAAAACTTAAGTTTGCTGCGTGCAGGCAACTATTTACATAGCATATACATTGTATTAGGTATTATAAGTAACCTAGAGATGATTTAAAGTATACAGGAGGATATACATAGGTTATATGTAAATACTACCCATGGGATTTTATATGAGAGTTGAGCATTTGCACATTTTAGTATTCAAGGGGGTCCTAGAACCAATCTTCTGCAGGTACCAAGGGACAACTATATGCTTGTCTTTTGGTGAAGCTGATAATTTAAGTGCACAGAAATCTTTTTCTAATTTTGTTTCCTATCCATGTGGGAAGGTGGCTATCTATAATTTGCAATGTTAGAATGATAAATAAATTTCTGTCTTGTTGAGTTCTTTGTTTTCCTAAACTCTATCCTGGTCTGTGTTGTTCATCACTGTATTCCTAGCACCTGGCAATTGTAGGTCCTCAAATATTTGTTGAATGAATGAATGAAAGAGACGCATTTGTTTTGGAAAGCAGGTGCTTGGGAAGTAGGAAGCTCAGTATGCTAGAATAATTATTTCTTTGAAAAGAACATTTTGGCTGCCAATGTTAGAAATATTGGTTTTAATAATTTAATTTATTAATTGGTTTTAATAATTTAATTTAATTTAGACAGAAATGTTAGTATTTTTAATGCTTTTGTATACATTTCCCTATTTCATTGAAAAGTGCCATTTGGTAGCAATGCCTGCAGATATAAAGTTCACGGTTGTACCTGACATATAGCAACAGTTAAATGTTAGCATTAATATTATCATTATTATCAGTTGTTAGTTATTATCATCATCATCATGGGATTAGGATACCCTCATAGCACATTTAGTTTAAAAATATTTTTATTATCTATGATGTTGATAGATATAGATGTTTATAAAAGTTTACAAACTGTATAAACTTTAGACTATTAAAAACTATTGAGTATACTCTTCTATAGTATAAAAATTGTTAAGGGTATAAGACCTATAGATTACAATAACTATTGAGTATATTTTATATTAATTAATTAATTTAATTTTTTTGGCAGTGTTGGGTCTTTGTTGCAGTGCGCAGGCTTCTCATTATTGTGGCTTCTCTTTTTGCAGAGCACGAGCTCTAGGCACGCAGGCTTCAGTAGTTGTGGCTCACAGGCTCTAGAGCACAGGCTCAGTAGTTGTGGCGCATGGGCTTAGTTGCTCTGCAGCGTGTGTGATCTTCCCGGGCCAGGGCTCGAACCCGTCGCCTGTATTGGCAGGCGGATTCTTAACCACTGCGCCAACAAGGAAGCCCTGAGTATAGTTTTAAAATTTTCACTGGTAACCTTCAGGTACAGGGCAGGAACTTATTTTTTCCATCAATGGTCACCAATTTCAGGTACATCTTGAACGAGTTAGGTTGAACATTTGAAATGTTCATCAAAAACTGGTAAATAATAGACACAGAACACAGACAGGTTGTTGTCAGGGACTGGGGGAAGATGGCACTGGGGAGAAATTCCTTAATGGTTAAAGAGCTTTACTATGGAATGATAGAAATGGCTTGTAAGTAGATAGAGATGGTGGTTGTACAACACTGTGAGTGTAATCAATGCCACTGCATTGTTCACTTAATCTGGTTAATTTTATGTTACGTGAATTTCACCTCAAAAATTATTTTTTAAAACAAAACAAAACAAAACAAAAGAACAAACAAAAACAAACAAATAAAAACTGGTGAATATTAGCAATCTCATATAGTTAAATTAAACCTAGGAGAAAACAGCTTACTTTAGTGCTTTTTTTTTGTTTTGGTGGTGGTGGTTTGTGTTTTTTCTCTCCCTAGGAGACAGGAGATACAAAAGTTTATAAAAACAATAGGATATACTTTTATTTAATATTTAAAATTAATAAATTTTTTTTTTTTTTTTTACTGAAAAGATGTGAATTTGAGAGGGCAAAGAAACATCAGTTTTGCAAAGTTCTTCAAAATTCATCTCTGGAGCTACCAACCATTTTACACCTTTGGAATTCTATAGACCTGCAGTGTCCAATATGGTAGCCACTGGTTACATGTGGCTGTTGAACACTTGAAATGTGGCTAGTGTCAATTGAGGTGTGCTGGAAGGACACAACCCAGTCCAAATTCTGAAGATTTAGTACAAAAACATGTAAAATATCTTATTAATGATTTTTGCAATGATTATAAGTTGAAATTACAATATGGAAAATATTGAGTTAAATATTAAGATTAAATTCATTTAGTTCTTGTTACTTTTTTCATGCTAATAGAATATTTCTGTTGGAGGACTCTTACCTGTTGTAAATTCGAATGTGACAATTTGATTTGCTGAGTAGCCATTTTCAGCTCATACATTGCTTCTTCCTTCCTGGATTGAATTTGGAGCAGGCAGAGCTAGGGCACTGAGGCACTTTCTTCACTACTTTCTTCACTCCCTGCTTTGAGTACTGTGTCCTTGGCAAAGAGAATGGTGCACATCATTAGCCATTCTACTAGGGTGTTCATTTTATTTCTTGTGTTAAGTTAAAATCAGAGACATTGGAGACTTGCAAGAATTGAGTCCTCTTAGGTTTGCTTCTGAAGGGTGTTACAACTGAAATGGTAAGGATACTCTGTACACATATACAATACAGTCGGCCCTCGTATCCACAAGTTCTGCACCCACAGATATGGAGGGCTGAGTGTACAACTGCTGTTTTATATAAGGGACTTGAGCATCTCTAGATTTTGTTATCTGCATGTGTACTGGGACCAACAACCCACAGGTCCCAAGGACGTCTGTATATAGCTCACTTTCTCCAGTTCTTTGGATCTGTTTCCTGCCAGTATCTTTTCTAGATGCATTACGTTAACTTGATTTTTAATATGTGTTTTAAAAATATCACAAAAGACATGATATGTATATCAAATCTGTTTTTATAATGACAATATTATAAGTAATGCCATCTGGTTTTATGATTTGAGCCCATGCTCCAATTTCCTCCTGTGTTTCTGAAATTCTGTTTTTTTGTAGCACTGTGTCTTTCTTTGGCCTAGAATATAAAATTTGATTGGAATGTGTCCCAACCCTCCCAACTCTTCTTTGCTACTGTGGTGGTTATTACAGATCTTCATTATCATCTTTATCACATTGTAATTACTGGTTTGTATTTCTGTTTTCCTAACTAGACTGAGTTCCTTTGAAGACAAAGGACTGTCTCATAAATTAGTTCTTATTAAACATCTGTTGGATAAATGAAGTGGTAAGAATTCTTAGAGGGTTGGTTTTTTGTAAGTTTATCGCTTTCTGAGAATGTATGGTGTTGGTATTCTACAGCTGTTGCTCTGATTTGCCGTCCTCTCGGGTCATTTTCTCACAGGTGTAAATCTGAACTTGAAAGAAGCCAACAAGCTGCACAGTCTGCAGATGTCTCTATGAGTCCATGCATTACACCACAAAAAATTTTTGCAACTCCACTCACACCAAGCCAGTATTATAGCGGTAAGGATTTTTTCCCTTTGTATGCATAGCTCTTTTATTGAGATTTTAATTCTGCCAAAGAAATGAATTCATTCAACTTTGAATTCAACTTCTAATTTTAGCATTAAAAAAAAAGCAGCCATTAGTTACATATACATTTGTGTATCTGTTGAACTATGTTGAGCCATCAGTAAGCCTTTAAATTTTTCACTTTATCCTTCTATGGTATTTTCAAACATAATTCAGTTTTGGAATATTTAAAATGCCTATGTTTCCATGTATTTTGATATTTGAGTAATTTGATCAGTATCCGTTGCCTTAACCAAAATGTTCTTTCTATCTGATGTACTAAGATACTCATTTCTAGACGATCTATCATAATGATTCTTTGCAGAATCAGTGATCGAAGTAAAACTGTATCTCAATGTCTTTGTTTAGGTTCCAAGTATGAAGATCTAAAAGAAAAATATAATAAAGAAGTTGAAGAACGGAAAAGATTAGAGGCAGAGGTGAAAGCCTTGAAGGCAAAGGTAAATTAATTATGGGCCTTTTAATAGAGTATGCAGTTGAAGAAGTACTTTGATATAGAATGCAACAAGGATAGAGAAAAATCTGCTTTACATAGGGCTGACACATTTTTCTTACACTGAGAAAATTAAGTTCCTGGCTCATTGGTTATGGTATTTTTAAATTTAAAAATAGGTAAGAGTGGAGTAAAATAAGATTGGGGAGATGACTTTAACCCTAAATATTAAATGTTCTCCGAATTCCATGGAAACTGTGGTAATGTAATTATTTCTCTGTTAAGATCTAATGATAAAGAACAAGTTTGAAGAGGGTGGGACCAGAGTCATAACTGACACTCACTAGCTTTGGGACCTGGAGGCGATTGCTTCCTGTTCAGGCCTTCTGATGGAATGTGGTGATTGCTACCAGGGACATGAGGTTTGGAGGTCATTATTAATGAACTGTTTATTTCAGGTGAGAATGTTATCAACGTAATCTCCCCAGTTCTTTTAAATAAGTTGCTGACAAGTGTTTTAAATTACATTTTGATAGGGGTAAAAAAGGCAGAGAGAGGTGGGTGAAAAGATTTGTTTAACATCAATAAAATAAACAAAATGCGTATTTTGGAAACCCCAGCTTTTAGTTTCAGGACTGACCCTGAAAATACCTGGTGTCTATAGAATATACCTTTCCCATTTTTGTGCACATGATGTTATTTATTTTTTTAAAAATTCCAGTTTGGCACTTAATGGCACAATTCCACTAAACATATGAACTTGGTGAGATGGCACAACTTAGCAAACAGTTTAAGGCTGAATTTATACGTAGATGCCTTAAATACTGAGGATCAAAAAAATACCTGTTAGAGCTTTAACAGTTTTAATTCTTTTTACGTCTTTAACCCTTGTTTTGATATCACCAGGGTTTTGATATGTAGCAAAGGCATTGCTTACAAGATGAATAAAATTAAACAATAATTCTCTGGTCTGACTTGGAAATATGTGCTTTGTTATCCAGTTCAGTCATTGGTATCAATTCTGGCCCTGACATCTGTTCCCAGAGCTATTTTGTGGAGGACTGTGAGTCTCCAGAAGCATTAAACCTTTCCCTGTGGCAAGAAAAGCCCTTGCTATCAAAAATTTAACTCAGCTTCTGTAGCCACACCTTGATAGTTGTCAGAATGCAGGCAGAGAGAAGAACAAAAAGAAGAATTCAAAACAGCAGAAAATCCACAAATGTGTATTATATAATACAAAATACCTCATACGACATTTTTGGGGGGAGAGTGTTATGGTGGAACGTGAGATTCTTGAAAGAGTTCTTTAGGTTAGTATTGAACTTTGAGTCCCTGTGTGCAAAGCTACAGAGGGGGGTGACCAAGGACGGGCAAAGGAAGGCAAAGGTGACCAAGGACGGGCAAACTCACATGTGTTTTTATGAAGTATATGAGGGATGCAGAATAAATACAAAAACTGAGCCCATTTAAAATAGATTGGGCCTCAGATGGTACTGGTTTCACCCTTCAGTGCTAAGTCTGACCATTAGAACATTTCCTCACTGGTTATTGGGACTCAGTGGTTCCCTTGACTTGATGAATGTTCTTTCTTGGTACACAGTGGAAGTGTTACCTTCTTGGCATGGCTTTATGTTCTATTTGAAAATAAGTACGTAGTCTTTTTTTTTTTATTGCAGTATCGCTGATTTCCAATGTTGTACTAGTTTCAGGTGTATATAGCAAGGTGATTCAGTTATATACGTATTATATATACATATATATTTTTTCATATTCTTTTCCATTATAAGTTATTACAAGACATTGAATATAGTCCCCTGTGTGTAAGACCTTGTTGTTTATCTATATTATATGTAGTAGTTTGTATCTGCTAATCCCAAACTCCTCATTTACCTGCCCTCCCACCCCCACTACTTTCCCCTTTGGTAACCATAAGTTTGCTTTTTTATGTCTGTGAGTCTAGTACATAGTCTTAAATATTTTGACTTCTAAAGGGCTCTAAAGAGTTTCTGTTTTTACAGAAAGCGAGCCAGGCTACTCCCCAAAGCACCATGAATCACCGGGACATTGCCCGACATCAGGCTTCATCATCTGTGTTCTCATGGCAACAAGAAAAGACCCCAAGTCGTCTTTCATCTAATGCTCTAAAAACTCCGATTAGGAGAGATTTCTCTGCATCTAATTTTTCTGGGGAACAAGAAGTGACTCTGAGTGGATCAACTTTGCAAACAGGGAATAGAGATGCTAATAGTAGTTTCTGTGATAATTCTAGCAATTCTCATCTTTTGGATCAATTAAAAGCCCAGAATCAAGGTAACTTCTTGAGCTAAATTAAATTTTCCTGAGATAATTTCAGAAGTCTAGAAATTTCTAGACATTTTTAGCCCTAGAAAGTGCTGATGTGTTTTGTTAGACCCATCAGTGATCAACATCCCAGCCTGGTGATTTGAAATACTGTCTCTGGGATAATGAGAAAAGATATCACCATTTGGAAAGGCACCTTTATTTGTACTATAAAGCTGATGCCATGAAGACTTGAAAAGTAGGGTGAGTGGCTTTGACTTTCCAGAGCGGGGCAAGTAGGTGGGTTACAGTTGACACTCCCCACGGCTCTCCCCTGGCTCCTTTTGTGGCCCATGAAACAAGCCAGTTTTGGCCAGAGGTGTGGCATGTGTCTGTAGGACAGCTTTGCTGTGTGCTGCCAGGTTGTGTGTATGGGAGAAACCTGTAACCTTGGCTGCTGCACCACGCTGCTGCTGACAGCCAAGGGTGCCAGGTGGTGTTTTGGAATCTAGTCTGCAGACTATGATAATTTCCAGTGCTATGATAGATTGAAAATCACCATCTGTGTGCTCTGGTGAGACCTGTCACATGGCCAGTGCCATTGGAACCAATATTGTGTATATGTGGGGAAAAAAATGAAAAAAAACATTGTTGTTAATTTTGGCAATAGAGGAGGTTCACACTGTTGCTCTTTACTGGAGGACAAGCTACTAGAGAATATGGGAGGGTGAATTTTTCACTGCTTAGCACTCATTTGCATTGATATGGGCACAAAAAAAAATTAGTTCGTGGGTGCATAAAACCAAGTGGTAATTTTAGTGCAGGGTGTTATATGTGGTACACTTTTTGCAGTCTCGATAAGATACTATTCATTATTTTAGAAAAACATTTCCGCCCCCCCAAGTTTCTCTGTGAAAACTTATGAAAATTTGTTTCTCCTGCTTTCTGTAGGGTTTTTGAATACAAATAACAATAAAGACTAAACATTGAAATTAAATCCAAATAAAGTAGCTTCTTTGTTTAGTGTGAATTGACTTATGTTTGACTCACCAAAGATTTCAGAACAGAGTAACATTGATACATTCTGAGTTTAGTTGTAAATGTCTTTGTGAAAAATATGTTAATTGAAGTGTGGGTTTTGTTTGTGATTTAAGAGCTAAGGAGCAAGATTAGTGAGTTGGAACTACATCTGCAAGGACAAGAAAGAGAAATGAAAGGCCAAGTGAATAAGCTTCAAGAACTCCAACTCCAAGTGGATAAAGCAAAAGCGGAATTAAACGAAAAAGAGAAAGTTTTGAACAAAAGCAGGGATGAACTGGTGAGAACAACTGCACAGTATGACCAGGCATCAACCAAGGTACTCGACTTTTCATGAGTTATTGATAAATCTCCATTTTTTTCATATAATTCTTTGGAAAGAGTACTCTGCACTTAGACTTGTGAAATAAATATTAGTAATGAACCTTATTATATACTAGGCAGTCTTGATGCAGTTGAACAGTAAGTTCTTTTAGAGTTGGGTAGATCTGGGGTCAAATCCGGACTGTATATTTTCCCAGCCAAGGGACCTGGGCAAGTCACTGATCTCTTTTATATCTCAGAGGGTGGTGAAGAATAACGATTATGTATGTACAGCGCCTGGCAGGTGCCTAATATATAAAAGAGGCACTTAAAGTCATGGAGCTTTAAAAGAGGTTTAGGACATATGATAGAACTGAATAGACCTACTCCTGGGATCCAGTGTATACACGCCTACCATTTACTCTAAGGCTCTAATTAAGGCCAAGCTTCGCAGCCTGTTATTTGGGGGTTGTCTTTGTTGTTGTTGCTTTGCCCCCAACCTACCTCTCTAGTCTTTTCTTCTCTTTTTTCTATTATTCATTCATTCACTGACTCATTTGACAAATATTTATTGACCATCTACTGTATGTCAGCCACTGTTCTAGACCTGGGGATGCAGCAGTGAGTAAATAGACAAAAAGAATGGCCCTTGTGGAGCTTCATCATAATGGGGGACGTAACGTAGATGTACCAGTCACGTAGATAGTGTGCTATAAGGAGAAAAGTGTAGAGCAAGACGAATTATCTTCTAGGACCAACTGCAGTTATTTGGTGTTTCTTGAACCTAATCTTTGTCTGGGTCAGTGTTCTGCCCACGTTTGCCTTTCTGCTTGGCATACCCGCCTCTTGGAATACTTTTGACGTGCTCCTCATCCCGTGAGCTCCTTCTCTCATTTCTTAGTGTGGTGAGGTCTTTTCTCCTGGCTTCCATCCCCATTATGACCCTTTTATTGTCGTTATTTATGTTCTAGCTCTTGTAGTTCCCACACTTGGCTAATTGTCAGAATCACTGAGAACTCTGCAGAATTAATCTTCTTAGACTCATGTCTGAAGTGGGCCTATGGAATTTACCTTTAATAAAATCTCTAGTTAAAAACCACTGTAGTAGATAGACCTGTATCTTCTATTTGCTTCCTGGGAACAGGCTCTTTCTGTCTTTTTTTTCAAATTAATCCTTTTTATTTTAAGATAATTATAGATTCATGTAGTTGTATAAAATAATAGCTTGTTAATATGATGGGTTACAATGATTGCTTTTCAGATATTTGAATGTCTTTCATCCTTGGAATAGACCATACTTGGTCGTGGTGTATAATTCATTTTATATATTTCTGAATTTTATTTGCTAATAATTTGTTAAGGATTCTCGTGTCTATATTTGTGAGGGATGTTGTTCAGCTGTTTTCTCTTTTTGTATTGTCTTTGTCTGGTATTTGTGTCAGAGGTAATACTAGCTTCATAAAATGCATTGGGAAGCATTCCCTTCTCTTCTCGGAAGAGATTGTGCAGAATTGGTGTTATTTCATCTTTATACATTTGGTAGAATTCTCCATGAAACTATCTGGGCCTGGAGATTTCTTTTTTGGGAGATTTAAAATTATAAATTCAATTTTAAAAATACTTACACAGCTATTAAAATTATTTATTTCTCATTGGATGAGTTGGATTAGTTTGTGATTTTAGAGGAAATTTCATCTAAATTGTCAAATTTGTGCATGTGGAGTTCAGAGTATTTCCTTATTCTTTTGATGTCTGTAGGTCAGGTTTATTCCTGTTCATTTCTGATATTTGTGTCTTCTCTATTTTTCTCTTTGTCAGTATTGCTAGGAATTTGACAGTTTTGTTGCTGTTTTATTGATCTTACCAAAGAGTCAGCACTTTAATTCATTGATTTTTCTCTATTTCCTGTTTTCAATTTCATTGATTTTTTTTTTTCCTCTCTGTTATTTCCTTCTGCTTGCTTTAGGTTTATTTTGCTCTTCTTTTTCTAGGTTGTTGAGGTGGGGAGCTTAGGTTACTGACTTGAGACTTCTTCTTTTCTAATGCAGACATTTAATGCTATAAATTTCCCTCTCAGTACTGTTGTAACTGTGCTCTGAAAATTTTGATATATTGTATTTTTTAAAATAATTTTTTAAAAAAATTATTTATTTTTGGCTGCGTTGGGTCTTCGTTGCTGTGCACAGGCTTTCTCTAGTTGCAGGGAGCAGGGGCTACTCTTCGTTGTAGTGCGTGGGCTTCTCATTGTGGTGGCTTCTCTTGTTGCAGAGCACAGGCTCTAGGCGCATGGGATTCAGTAGTTGTGGCACATGGGCTCAGTAGTTGTGGCTCGTGGGTTCTAGAACACAAGCTTAGTAGTTGCGGTGTGTGGGCTTAGTTGCTCCGCGGCATGTGGGATCTTCCCAGACCAGGGCTTGAACCCGTGTCTCCTGCATTGGCAGGTGGATTCTTAACCACTGCACCACCAGGGAAGTCCCTGATATATTGTATTTTAATTTTTATTCTTTAATGTACTCAAAAAATTTTTTTTTCTTGAAACTTCCTCTTTGTCTTTGGCTCATTGATTATTCAGAAATACCTTGTTTAGTTTCCAAGTGTTTGGAGCTTTTTCTCTTTTTGTTATTGATTTCTAGTTTGATTCCACTGTGTTCAGAGAATATACTTTATGATTTCAGGTCTTTTAAATTTGTGGGGGTTTGTTTTATGGCCTAGTATATGGTCTATCTTGGTATATGTTTCATAGGCACTTGGAAAAAAATGTATATTCTGTTGTTGGATGGAATGTTCTAAAAGTGTCACTAGCGTCTGTTGGTTAATGTTCTTTGTTAAATTCCTCTGTATCTTTGCTGATTTCTTGTCTAGTTGCTCTAGCAATTGTTGAGAGAGGGATATTGAAGTCTCCCATAATTGTTGATTTGTCTATTTCTCCTGTCTGTTCTGTTTGCTTCACTTATTTTGCAGTTCTGTAGTTTGGTCCATACACATTTAGGATTGCTATGTCTTCTTGGTGGATTGACCCTTATCATTATGCAATATCCCTCAGTGTCTCTGTTAATTTTTTTTATTCTGAAGTCTACTTTATCTGGTAGTAATATAGCCACTCTAGCTTTCCTTTGGTTTATGTTTCATGATGTATTTCTTTCTGTCTTTTTACTTTCAGCCTATCTGTGCTATTAAATTAAAAAGTATGGGCTAACTATAAATTAAAAAATAGGCCTAATGTGAGTTTTGTGTGGACAGCGTATAGTGGGGTCATATTTTTTAATTCACTCTTTTAAAACACTATTCCCTTTTAGAAACACTATCTGTCTTTTAATTAGTATATTTAGATCACTGATATTCAATGTAATTATTGATATGTCATGGCTTAAGTCTTCCATCTTATTTTTTGTTTTTTATTTCTTTCATTTTTCATTCCTCTGTTTCATTTTTCCTGCCTTCCTGTAGGTTACTTGAACATTTTTTAGAATTCCCTTTTGAATTATCGATAGTGTTTCTGAGTGTATTTCTTGGTAGAGCTTTTATAATGATTGTTCTAGATAATGTATATATACATACAATTTATCACAGTTTATTGGTGTTGTCATTCTATCAACACTAATAAAGTATCGAAAATTTACTTCTCTTTTTGTCCTTATACCCTCCCACATTTATAGTATAATTTTCTTCAGTGTTTTCTCTACATACATTTAGAACCACATCAGACAGTGTTATAATTTTTGCTTTACTTGTCAAACATAATTTAGAAAACTGAAGAAGAGATGGAAAGCCTATTGTATATATGTTTATTGTTCATTAACTTACTGTTCCTTCCTTCATGATTCCTTCCATATTTCCTTCTTTCATTATTTCCTTTCTGTTTAGAGAACATCCTTTAACCATTCTTTTAGTGTAGTTACAAATCCTCCAAATTTTCTTTAGTCTGGGAATGTTTTGACTTCCTCTTCATTCTTGGAAGATATTTCTGCAGGGTATAGGATTCTAAAGGTTAACGGTTTTTTTCTTTCAGCACTGTCTTGTTTTTCCTTGGGCCCCAAAGTCTCTTGTTAATCTTCTTTCTTCTCTTTTTTCAGAGCTTTTTTATGTTTATTTTAATGTAATGTGCAAGGTTTTGGATTATCCTTGGTGGGAGGTATAGGGAAATGTTCATCTCTTCCATCTACCTGGAAGTGGTAGGCCAGGTTCATTTTTAGAATTCTTCTAGTGTAGTGCTTTGCACAGAGAAATTCTTGATAACTATGGCTTAGATGTATGAAGGAACATGACCTCCCTCGAGCCATATATTTATTCTCTTTGTGCAATCTGGGTTTGTAATTTGGTTTTCTAAGTTAGAAAGACTTGGATTCAAACCCTGCCTCTACTACATCCCAACTGTGTTGCTATGGAGCTATTTAATTAACTTCTGAACTTCAGTGTCCTAATCAATAAAATGGTGTTAATAATAATGCCTTTGTCATAGGATTGCTGTAAAGTTTGTGATAATTTTTTTTAAATATTTTATTTATTTATTTATTTATTTTCCTTGTTTTTTCTGGCTGCATCACATGTTAGTTGCAGCACATGGGATCTTTGTTGAGGCATGTGGGTTCTTTTCGTTACGGCGTGTGGTCTGCTTGGGTTTCTCTCTCGTTGTGGTGCACAGGCTTCTCTCTAGTTGTGGTGTGCGGGTTTTCTCTCTCTAGTTGTGGTGTGTGGGCTCCAGGGCATGTGGGCTCTTTAGTTTGCGGCACGTGGGCTTCTCTTTGAGGTACTCAAGCTCAATAGTTGTGGCACGTGGGCTTAGTTGCCCCACGGCATGTGGGACCTTAGTTCCCCGACCAGGGATTGAACCTGCATCCCCTGCGTTGGAAGGCAGATTCTTTACCACTGGACCACCAGGGAAGTCCCTGTGATAATTTTTATAAAGGTATTAGCATATAGTGCCTGGCACATGGTGAACTTATAATAATAGTTGTTATTATTATATCAATAAAGTTCCTTGTCAGTTTAGCTCATTTTCAGTTGCATTTCTGCCAAGTCACGCCTTCTCATATAGGAGAATTATACTTATCCTTTTACATTTTGTCTTGTTGGTTTTGGTGTGACAAGGTCACCAAATCCTTGCACTGACTACCATATTTGATGAAGTCTCTTCTTACCAGATCATGAATTAGAATTTTTGACTAGGACAGTGCTGAGAATATAGTTCTGGCTTTCTTTCTATTGGAGACTTCCCTCCAGGTTCTTAAGACTCATTCGTTTAATGCTTTTTGTATTCCATTTTTTTCCTGTAAACTACAAACCCACCTAACTGAAAATTCAGTCCACCTTTCTCCATCTTGTCTCTAAAGATAATACGACCTTGTCCAATATGTTGCTGAAATCAGGTTATGCTTTGTTTATGCTATTCCCTGATGTACCATTAGAACTACCTATTAAATAAAATGGAGCTAATTTGGCCAAAATCAATACGACGTGCTTTAGTGAACATACGCTGTTTCTCGTATGCTTCTTTTCCAAGTATTTACAAACCGCGTGGGATGCAAGGTTTGAACTCATGTAGAAACAGAGTGCTGGGGCTAGCAGCAAAGCTAGACTTCAGCACCCATATTTTACAGCTAAAAACTCATTGGCCCAGAGCACTGAGTCTCCAGGGTCATATGCTGTATATTTTTAAAGGACTTGAACTCTGGACCCTTTTTTAGAGTATTATGGAGCATTCATGACACCTAGTGGCCAGGTACTTGCACATGGATTGTGCATCATAAATATCAGCATAAAAAATAATCTAAATAAAATATAAATTACTCCTAAAGGCTCTTTTTTAAGCTACTGTTTCTAATAAGAAAGAATTGATTGATTCTGAGATCCTCTAGTGGAATATGTTGCAGTTTGAGGGAGTGCCAGCAGAGGGTGCCAAGGGTTCATTCATCTACTCTGCCATGCATGTTTTTTCCCCCCTGAAAATTGGCAGAATTTTATTTTATTTTATTTTTTACATTTATTTATTTATTTGGTTGTGATGCGTCTTAGTTGTGGCAGGCGGGCTCCTTAGTTGCGGCTCAGGGGCTCCTTAGTTGTGGCTCACTAGCTCCTTAGTTGTGGCACGCAGGCTCCTTAGTTGTGGCATGTGAACTCTTAGTTGCGGCATGCATGTGGGATTTAGTTCCCTGACCAGGGATTGAACCTGGGTGCCCTGCATTGGGAGCACAGAGTCTTAACCACTGTGCCAGTGGGGAAGTCCCTGTCAAAATTTTAGACCATCATTTAGGCAATGATTTTTGTCTGAGTTGTTTACTGCTATATCCCCAGTGCCTAGCATGGTGCTAGACATATTTGTTGAGTTCATATTTATTATTATTAGAAATAATTTCTTTCATACTTTTCCTTAGGGATTTAAAAATTCAATAACAATAAGGTTAATGACAAAGGTGTCTTAATGTTCAAAGCAGTGGATTAATTTGAACTACTGCTCAATATTTTAATTTTTGAATCCGGTATTTTAAAGTTATGATATTTGCAAAATCAGACCAGCTTTATCTTTTCATTTTTGGTTAGTTAATAGTTGGTGTCTGGTCTTCCAGGAAAGTCTTACATAATGTTTTCTTTTCCTCTGAATTCTCTGTTAAATTTCTAATAGTTCTAATAGTTCTAAATGGAACTATAATGAGTCTCAGAGAAATACATTAGTGGAGAGATTTGCCAAATTGGGGCACATTTCTTTTGGAACAGGAATTCTCCCCCACTAATGTGAGTTGTTCTTATTCTTTCCTGGGAAGTTAGAGTTGCTTTGTAGGGCAGTTCAAGGATTTGAACACCACAGGGAAGCATCAGAGGAATGGGTTTTAACACTTGAAGATTTAATTTTAGAAGAGCATCCTAAATTTTGATGTAGTTCATGTTTTAAAAATTATTTTAGAGATAACTGGCTATGCATAAAAAAGAATGAAATAATGCCATTTGCAGCCACATAGATGGACCTAGAGCTTATACTAAGTGAAGTTAAGTCAGACAGTGAAAGACAAATATCACCTGATATCACTTATATGTGGAATCTAAAAAATGATACAAATGAACCTGCTTACAAAACAGAAACAGACTCACAGACATAGAAAACAAATTTATGGTTACTAAAGGGGAGAGTGGGAGGAGGGATAAATTGGGAATTTGGGATTAACAGATATACACTACTATATATAAAATAGGTAAACAGTAAGGATCTACTGTAAGGCACAGGGAACTATATTCAATATCTTGTAATAACCTATAATGGAAAAGAATCTGAAAAAGAACATATATGTATGTGTGTGTAACCGAATCACTTTGCTGTATACCTGAAACTGACACAACATTGTAAATCAACTATACTTCAATTAAAAAAAAAGATAACTGGCTAGGTAAAAAGGCAAATGCATGTTCTTCGTGTTGCCTTTGGCAGCTTGGTTAAAACCCATTGTGATATTCTTTGGAGTGCTGTGAACCTCCAGACATTTAAAATGGCATATTGGGAGCATTGTGGAAAGATGCATATTAATATTTAAGTTTCCCACAAAATCTGTTGTGCTTGAAAAACACTATCATATGAGGATAATGGGTACCCTCTGGTTATTTTATAGCCTCTAAATTACGCAGGTCAACATCACTGCATTTTAACCTCTCATTCCCGTGCAACAAAACATTAGGTGAGGGCTTCCCTGGTGGCGCAGTGGTTGAGAATCTGCCTGCTAATGCAGGGGACACGGGTTCGAGCCCTGGTCTGGGAGGATCCCACATGCCGCGGAGCAACTAGGCCCGTGAGCCACAAGTACTGAGCCTGCGCGTCTGGAGCCTGTGCTCCGCAACAAGAGAGGCCGCGATAGTGAGAGGCCCGCGCACTGCGATGAAGAGTGGCCCCCACTTGCCACAACTAGAGAAAGCCCTCGCAGAGAAACGAAGACCCAACATAGCAAAAATAAATAAATTAATTAATAAACTCCTACCCCCAACATCTTCTAAAAAAAAACCAAAAAAACCCCCCCAAAAATTAGGTGAATCATTATTCAGACATGCTGATTTCTTTTTTCATGGCGCAAGTTATGAAGTATTTATTTAAATGGTCTAATGCTTTACATCCTTGCTAATATTTCCCAAATATAAATTTTATGTGTGCTAAAATAATTGTAGTGGTTTTGGTACTTGACTAATTGTTTTAAACCCAACTTTTTATGAAATAAAAATGTCAAAACACTATGTTAAACTTGAACCAGATCATGGGACTAATTTTTCTAAAATTCAAAATGTTTGCTTCTTTCCAAGAATAATTTTGTTTTGTACTGAGTGTCTTAATTTGTTGTTAGTGTATTACTTTGGAACAAAAACTGAAAAAATTGACTGAAGATTTGAGTTGTCAGCGTCAAAATGCAGAAAGTGCCAGATGTTCTCTGGAACAGAAAATCAAGGAAAAAGAAAAAGAGTTCCAAGAGGTAAGGTAAATGGATTCATGAGGAGTTTGTCCAGAAGGCTCTTGTTGGCATTTCCTAGTTTGATCATTTGAAAAGAGGAGTGTCTGTCGTTATTTGGGATGTTCCACTAGAGGGGAAATGCTTTGTGTGGAAAAGGCACTATATTTTCCTTCACACTTTTCCATCTTTTAGTTTTTGACTGGAGAAGGGACTTAGAATGTTCTTTTTTATCCACATTTTCTGATTTGTTTGAAATTTGACACCAAGTAGGAAAGGATTGTATTTCTTATTTCAAACACTCTGTGTTGTAAAGGAAATTGTATTACATTCACCAGGTGTTTTTAAAGGCTGTGAGTTGGCAAATACATTAGAAAGGTAATTGATGGGGAGGGGAAAGAAGTTGGCAGACAAATTAGGGCTGAAGATGCCCTTGCATAAGGCTTGGTATCAGTTTCAGGTGAGTTAGCCTTGAAATGGGTCTATAGTCTTTCAATGAGAGTGACTGGAAATGTTAACCTGGTGTCCCTGTGTGATTATCCAAGTTAATTGGTGGTATTTCCTTCCTGTCATTCTCAATGGTCAGTGGCATAAGCTATTTGACATTTTAAACTCCATTGTTGAGTGTGTTGATTTCTCAGCTGAGTTGTGACTGGCTACAGCTCGGCTCTACTCTTTTGCCCCTGGATACTTCAGAACAGAGGTGATTCATTTAAGTCAGGGATGAGGCGGGAACAGGCCAGTTTCCATGTGTTCTCCTGGCAGACTCCTTCCTCTTCCGCTCAGAGACCCGGATCTGATGCCTGGGACCCGTGCTAAGGCTACCTGTATCAATCATCAGGTAGTCACAGACAGGCTCCCATAATCTTCTGCTCTTACAGAAGAGCATTGCCTGGAGGAAGACTGGGTCTCGCCCTAGGATCTCCCTTGTTAACCAACATCAGTCTGATGCATTTGTCTTTTGCTTTTTAGGAGCTCTCCCGTCAACAGCGTTCCTTCCAAACCCTGGATCAAGAGTTCACTCAGATGAAAGCCAAGCTCACCCAGGAGCTACAGCAAGCCAAGAACATGCACAACATCCTCCAGGCTGAACTGGATAAAGTAGGGTGCTAACTGATTTCTCCCCCATCATTAACCTCCCCACCCCCTTTTTAATACATGTCATTTCTATACCACAGCAGACATATGATACCTTTAAAGAAAAAAAAAAAAAGCTCTATCCTCACTTTCCTTACTTATCAAAGTGGAGAGCAAACTGAACCTTTCTGGGTCTGGGTTTTCTTGTTTAGAGAAGGAGGGCAGTGAGTGAGGATCTCAGATCTGAAGGTCTGCGGGCGTCTCTGATATTCCAGTGGTTCTTGGTCATGCCACCAGCTGGGAGCTATCCCAAGTATTTATGCTTCCAAATAGTCAAAGCACTGAAAATTATAATTATTTAACACTCTCTGCACAAATGATCTCATCTGCTTTTATGGCTTTCTGTGTCATCCATGTGATGATGACACCCATGTTTATATCTCCAGCCTAGACGTCTGGTCTGAATTTCAGACTTGAGGGTGTGCATCTGATATTTCCAGTCACACATGTAATAGGCATCTCACACTTGAAACATGTTATTAATGGAACTCCAACTTTTTTCAGACTTGTTCTTTGCTGAGTCTTCCTTGTCCCAGTGAATAGCAATTCCATTCTTCACATCGCTCAGGTTAAAACCTCAATGTCATCTTCAACTCCTCTTTTCCTCTCAACACCTCAAAGTAATCCATTAAAATTCTGCTGGCTCTACCTTTATTTATTCACACACACACACCCACACACACACGTGTGTGTGCATGTGTATTTGTGTATATCTATGCATATGTATATTTGCATGCATGTGTATATTATATGAATAGTATAAACTTTTGTGTGTTAGAACACAAAATCTATATAGAACAAATGTACAACAATAAATTACTATAAGGCATGCCTCTCTTGTGACCATTATATATGTCAGAGGATAGAGTCTTGTTGGCTACCCCAGAAACCTTTCATGTGCCACATACCTCCATGCTAAGAATAAACCTGACTTCTCTGTCTGTCTTTATGTTTTATACTGGATCTGACTGCGTTCACCATCTCCAGCTCTATATGTGGTCTAAGACACATCATCTCTCACCTGGGTTTCTGTACCAGCATCCTAACTGGTCTCCCTGCTTCCACCCTTCCTCCTCACAGTGTGTTTTCAATCAGCAGCCAGAGTGAGTCTTTTCAAGTGTAGGTCAGATCATGTCACTCCTCTGCTCAGAAGTCTGCAGTTACTCCCCATTTCTCAGAGTAAGAGTCAGGTCCTTCCAAATGTGTGCAGGAGCCTAGGTGGCCTTCCTACCACCTTACCCGCTCACCCCATCTCCCACTCTCCCCTTGCTTACCTGTCCACGTGGCCTCCTTGCCATGGGGGGACACACCCAGCAAGTGGCAGCTTTGGGGTTTGCTCTTGGGGGTGCTCTGTCCCCAGACAGATCTGTAGGGCGTGAGCCTTCACTTTGTGAAACCTTGCTGCTCCAGTGTCACCTTATGAATGACATCTTCCCGTGGTCACTACATAGAACCTTGCCCTCAAATACTTTGTTTCTTTACCTTGCTTTACTTTTCTCCATAACGTCTATCACCTGACATATAATAGAGTTATTTGTTTATTTAAATATTATCTTCTGGGGCTTCCCTGGTGGTGCAGTGGTTAAGAATCCGCCTGCCAATACAGGGGACACGGGTTCGAGCCCTGGTCCGGGGAAGATCCCACATGCCGCGGAGCAACTAAGCCCGTGCGCCACAACTACTGAGCCTGCGCTCTAGAGCCCGTGAGCCACAACTACTGAGTCCACATGCTACAACTACTGAATCCTGTACGCCTAGAGCCCATGCTCCGCAACAAGAGAAGCCACTGCAATGAGAAGCCCATGCACTGCGACGAAGAGTAGCCCCCGCTCACCGCAACTAAAAAGAAAGCCTGCGCGCAGCAACGAAGACCCAATGCAACCAAAAATAAATAAATAAATAAATTAAAAAAGATATTATCTTCCTTCCATCACTCAGATCTTTCCATGAGGACAGGGTCTCGTCTGTTTAGTTTCCTGCTCTATCTGCAATGCGGAAGCACTAAATATCCAGAGCTTTACTGTCAGAAGCAGCAATGTGGTCATTCATTCTTCTTTTTTTTTTTTTTGGCCGCACCCTGAGGCTTGTGGGATTTTAGTTCCCCAACCAGGGATTGAACATGGGCCCTCAGCAGTGAAAGCACAGAGTCCTAACTGCTGGACCACCAGGGAATTCCCAATTCATTCTTTTCTTGACTTCACCCATTTTCCCTGAGAGGGTGACACATTTTAGAGTTTTATGCTGAATATGTCAGGTATTCACCTGTTGTCAGAGTTATACTTATTTTCTTAGTGTTTGTTTCTTTATTTTCTAAAAGTGAGGATTTACCAATTAGGTTGTCTCATATGAAAAATACAGGTTAATTCCCAAATGTAAGATATAGCAGCCTAGGACATGTTGATTTCTAGTAGCAGAGGAGCTGGGGATGGGGGAATGCAGGCGAAATGCGGACAGCCAACATTTATTGACATCTCTTACATACATGGGATCATCTGAAGTTCTGATAGATTCATTCCTTTATCTATCCATCTGTCCAAGTTTGGAAAAAAGAAAAAAAATCTTCGTGTGCCAGGATAAATTGTTATGCACTATTTATTGGATGTCCTCCAAGACTTAAAAATATACATTTGCAAATGTATAATTTTTTTTTTGGTTTTAACTTTTGTTTAAAAGGGAACATTCTGTTGGTAGTGTCTGAGCCTTGTTTTTATTGGATGTTTTGTAGTTTATTTAGTCATTCCCCTACCGATGGGTATTTAGGTTCATGTAGCACCATTGGTAGTATCATTGGGCAGGTAAAGGTGTGTGTTGCTGGTGCTTCTGTAGAACAGCTTCCTACATGTGACATTGATGGCCTCGAGGGCATATGTGTTCTCACGTGTGATAGGTACTTCCAAATTGCCCTCCAGAAAAGTCGTAGCAGTTCACTTGACACCAGCTGTAAGAGGCCTGTTTCCTCCCATCCTCCTAATAGGAGATAGTCCAAGTTTTAAAAATTTTGCCAACTAAGGAGTGAAAAATGTTATCTTATCATTGTTTTAATTCACACTTTTAAAAAATATATATTTATTTATTTGGCTGCCTCGGGTCTTTATTGCAGCGTGAGGGCTCTTGGTTGTGGCGCACGGGCTTCTCTCTAGTTGTGGAGTGTGGGTTTTCTCTTCTCTAGTTGTGGCATGTGGGCTCCAGAGTACAGAGGCTCTGTGGTTTGTGGCACGTGGGCTCTAGTTGAGAGGCACGAGCTCAGTAGTTGCGGCACATGGGCTTAGTTGCCCCACAGCATGTGGGATCTTAGTTCCCTGACCTGGGATCGAACCCGCATCCTCTGCATTGTAAGGCGGATTCTTTACCACTGGACCACCAGGGAAGTCGCAATTCACACTTTCTTTTTTTTTTTTTTTTTTTTTTTGCGGTACGCGGGCCTCTCACTGCTGTGGCCTCTCCCATTGCGGAGCACAGGCTCCGGACGCGCAGGCTCAGCGGCCATGGCTCACGGGCCCAGCCGCTCCGCGGCACGTGGGATCCTCCCGGACCGGGGCACGAACCCGCGTCCCCTGCATCAGCAGGCGGACCCTCAACCACTGCGCCACCAGGGAAGCCCCCCACACTTTCTTGATTACCATTGAGGTTATTTCTTTCAGAAGGTGATTTGCCATTTGTATCTTTTGTATAACATTTCTGTTTCTGTCCTTTGCTCTTTTTTTTAATGGGCTTGCCTCTTTGTATATTGAATCATAGATGTGCTTTATGTGTTGTATTTTGGAAATATCATTTTTATTCTGTTGTATTTATTGCAAATGTGTTCTCCCAGTTTGTTTTCTCAACTTTTGTTATTTCTTATCTCATTTTTTAAAATTTAGTTTATTACTATTTAGTTGTGTTTTTTTTTTTGTGGTTAATTGTTTTCCTTGTGGCTTCCTCCTCAAACCCAGCCTTTTTCATCAACACATGCTGCTGCCAAGTAATGTCACAGGTTGACATGATGGTATTTTAAGTTCAACTTCTAGGGCCTTATTAAGCTGTGACGTATAGTGTGTCTCAACCAAAATAGATGGCATCAATTCTTATATTCCATGACCTTTTTATTCTTCTTTAAGAATAAATAGTTATTTAAAAAGTAAAGAAAAATGAAGCTTTGCTTTGTTTTCTATTTGTAGGTCACATCTGTAAAGCACCAGCTGGAAAAAAAATTGGAAGAGTTTAAGGAAAAGTTCAGTAGAACTGAACAGACCTTACAGGCGAGTGAGACCAAGGAAAATGAGCTGAGGAGAAGCAGTGAGGTAAGTGAGGGGTAGAGAAGAGTATTTGTCAACTTCTGTACAGGAGGAAGTGGGAGGGTTAAAGAATTTCTGTACCATTTTCTAGTAGTTTATTATAGCTACATTTTTGTTTTTAATTTTCCAGAAGTATATATTACAAAGTGTTTTGTATATAATCTATGACATAGAACATGTGGTTTTTTTTTTTTCACTTTCTATTCTGATATAACTTACTAATATGCATCTAGCAATTATAGGAAAGCATGACTTATATTAAGATCATGTACTACTCTTTTGTTTTTTTTTTAAGATTGTTTTAGACCACCTGTGAGGTGGAAGGATGGAAGAAAGCAAGGGATTTTCTAAATGGAAAGAAACAAAACTGGTGATGGGAGGTATAATTTAAATCCCTTTTCCAAGGGTTGGCTTTTGCGTCATCAAATATTAAAAACCTTGTGCAAAGTGATAGACTTAAATATAAAATTTTTTACAGATAAAGAGTTTCTAGATTTAGTATTGTTATAAAAACATCAAGTAATTGTAAATTGTATTACTCTGGCTTCAGCAGTCAACATTAACTTTCATGTTGAGTGTGTGCAGGCATAGGTGATGGTGTCTTTGCTGGGGTTTTTTTGGCCACACCGCATGGTATACGGGATCTTAGTTCCCCCACCAGGGATCAAACCTCCACCTCCTGCAGTGGAAGCATGGAGTCTTAACCACTTGATCACCAGGGAATTTCCGTGATGGTGTCTTTGGAGAGTCATGGTAACGATACAAAATGGTGGATGAGGTTTCCCGATGGCATGGAGTACAGGGCGTACCCTGATGTTGCTTCTACTGATAGGATTTTATCTGTACTTACTTTATTTATTTATTTATTTATTTTTGGCTGTGTTGGGTCTTCGTTGCTGCGCACAGGCCTTCTCTAGCTGTGGTGAGCGGGGGCTACTCTTCGTCGCGTTGCTCGGGCTTCTCATTGTGGTGGCTTCTTTTGTTGCGGAGCATGGACTCTAGGCACACGGGCTTTGGTAGTTGTGGCACACGGGTTCAGTAGTTGTGGCTCGTGGGCTTTAGAGCGCAGGATCAGGAGTTGTGGCACACGGGCTTAGTTGTTACGCAGCGTGTGGGATCTTCCCGGACCAGGGCTCGAACCCGTGTCCCCTGCATTGGCAGGCGGATTCTCAACCACTGCGCCAACAGGGAGGTGTCTGTACTTACTTTAATTTGCTTCTCTCTGAATATATTTTGTTGCTTGGAGTTTATTTTAAAGGGCTTAATTAAGAATCATTTAGGGACAGTTAATAGACTGAAACAATATGAATAGAGTCATAAATCTGGATTGTAGTTTTATGAAAAAGCACATCAGAACAGTAGAGGTTTCTTTTCCAACAAATGTTACAGGAAAGAATTTGTTTTCACTAATCTTTTAGCTATTTTGCAGTTACTTTTTAGATTGTACGGTTTTTTGTTTGTTTGTTTGTTTTGTAAGTTCTCTGTAACGAACAGTGATTTATCCAGGTGAGGCAAGTCTAAATATATTTATCCCCTCAGCTTCAAGGAGTGTATTATGGTTATAAAATCAGAACGTCTGTCAGTAGCAAAGAAGAGGTTGTTAAAGCAGCTATAGCCTCAGAGGGGTAATACTGCTGGAGAGAGGAGGCCACAGCCCCAGAAACCCGAGTGGAAGAAAACTTCATATCAGATGATGGTTTCATCAGCAAACGTTTTTAAATGAAAGCGTTTGTTTCAGCAAAACAAATGTTCGCCTTTTGGCCAGTGGGGACCAACCAACAGATGCTTCTGCTAACATTTCCACAGGCAGACTGGCACCAAGCTCTTCCCTCTGTGAGCTACCCTTTCAGCCAGGAACTCTCCCGCGACTCCACTGGCTGCCTGGTGGAAACATTTTGTAAAATCGATCGACTGGTTAAGAGGGTCCAAACACTTTGCAAACGGTTTGCTTGGCCAAGGCTCCATAGTGGGCTGGACATTTCTTGCAGGTGTTTCTGAAGACTCATGCATCCCTGCAGGGCCTGGTTTGTCAGCTGTGGAGCTGTCCACCATGAGCTCTAGCTAAATGCCCATCATGTTGCACTTAATATTTCATTGATTTCTGTGTCCAGTGAGGGCAGTCATTGGAGATGCGTAGCTGAGGGCCAGGGAATTCATTTAGTATTTGTCTTTAATGTATGTTTTTGTGTGTGTGCCTTTTGAGGATGATATCAAGAATTCAAAGGGTTTAGCTGGCTCTTGCAGTTTGAATTGGGATTGGAATCAGAAAAGCAATTTACCCAGTTAGACTGGTGGTATAACTTCGAGGTAAAATTTTGGTGGCTTTAAAGTGAGCGAGATCTGAAATTGCATCACTTTTCTGCCACCTCCCTGCTGTGTGACCTTGGGACAATGCTTACCATTTCTGAGTCTGACTTTCCTCATCTGCACATGGGGACTAATACTAACCCTCTCTTTTCAGAGCTGCATTAATGATTAACTTAAGTATTGTATGTCAAATGTTTAGACCCGTGCCCAGCACATAAGGGCTCTTTGGTCTTCACAGCTGTTGTAACTTTTTGATGCTACCAGTTTGCTCTCACCCATAGGCAGAGAAAGGATGGGCAAAGGAAAGGGCATCTGAGATTTTTCACATATAAAATTACAGCCTATTCTAGTCTTATCGCGCCGGGTATCTTTCTGTGTCTAATTATAAGTACAAACAAGTTTAGCACGCTTATAGGTTTTGGATGCCGAAAAAATGAGACAGTTGTACTGAAATTTTCCTTGTCCATGTTTAGCAAACTAATATGCTGCTCACAGTGAGAAATTATCAGTAGTGGAAATGTGATTTAATGGCCCAATCAAGGGTAAAGTTAGCATTTAGTATCAAAGTGAATGGAAGGCTTCGATAAGCTGCTCATCCAGCATCCAGTGCCAACCCCATAGCATTGGGGTTAGGCAATCATATACCATCATTTGATAGCCAAGATGAGGGAACACTTGCTTGGGTACCTTCCCTAGCGTGGGGACCTGTATTACGACGGGGTCCGCTAAGGGGCCTGGTCTGGCAGGCAAGAATGATGAGGTGGAAGGGGAAAAACACATCCTTTGCATCCATCCCTGGTTCACCATATAGACTTCGCCCAGCAGGGGACATATTAAGCTTCATTCATGGATGGGATCACGAAATGCCACACAGTAACTGAAATTTGTTTTGTCTGGTCCTAGGAAATGATGCTTCCCTGGCTGCTCCTAAACCAAAGTTTATCTGGCTGGAATTGCTCCCTAAGCTCTAAGGCTGACTTGTGGTTATAGGGTTTTTTGTTGTGTTTTTCCAGACTAGTGCCCAACTCTGCAAATCATGTGAGGTTGCAGGAGCTGCCTAGGAGAATATATCCTTGTATGCTTAATGCATCGTTGGCAATGAGCCACGCAGTCAAGTCTTAAGTGGCTGTAAGCTGTGCAGAAAACTAATTGCTGATGGGTGGCAGCCTACAGCTCCATTTTCAGATGTTCATTTTCTAAATTCTGGCTTTTTAAAATTCTTGGGTTGGCCATAGCCATAGCATGATAAGCCTGCTGGGTCCCAGGATTGGCTGAACATTTCTTCATTTGAAACAAGTATTTATGGAACTACTGCCAGAATAGACAAAGACTTGTTAATCTTTTCATTGAGCTTAGTATTCATTTAAATGTCTCCTGTTATACACAGACATGGATAGAGACGAACAGACACATAAACATAAGTTGCACCCTCCCTCCTGGGGTCCCTCCCCACCTCTTCTCCTCCTTTTCACCTTCCTTCCTCCTACTGGGATGCATCGAGCTTTGCATACAGTGTCTTGTCAGCTTTCTTGTCACGCCTAGATGTAGGTGCCATTTGATTTGATGATTTTTTTTAGGGTAAAAAATATAAGTTGCAAAATAAAAATGCTAAGTCAACTCAGATGGTTGCATTCTAGTTACTCTTATGTTGAGCTCATTTAGCTGATCTTAGCATTGATCACACACATCGAGCTGCTGTTAAATTTTAGGAAGAAACACTACTGACAATGCTCCATTACCCTTGTTAAAGTACGTTAAGGTATTTTTCCTTTCACATCTGTGATCTCATTTGAGTGGTGATTATCTTGGAGCCTGAAGAGCAAACAAGCGATTATAGATTCTCTAGTTGAATGATGCTAGTTTAAGTCAGTAACATCATTGCACTTTAGTGATCATTCTTTGCAGAATTTCACAATGACTGGTATGAACGTCAGTCTTGAGATGAGTTGGAGCGGGCTTTTAGTTCTGGTTGATCTCTTAATTTGACAGCTTGTCAGTTGAGCTCATGGAAGGGAGGTAGGATCAGGACAAAGGAGACAGAAATATAACTACAACGGACTCTGTCTTATTTTGATGATGAAATGAACATATATACATGAACACAGCAGCTGCCAGCAAGTTTTCAAGTACTTTCTACCAGCCAGATTCTCCCTCTTCTTGAATTTGGCTTTGCTACGTTGGTACCCATCTGCTGGTAGTAACCAGACTGATAATTGAAGGCAGGCTTCCAGCACTGTATTGCCAGGGCCATCTGTTTTCCAACAGTGCAGTAGGGTTTGGAGGATGGGTCTTAATTGTTTCTTTAAGATTCAAAAATTTCCCCTACTTTTCAGCTTTTCAGAGGGATATTTTTTAAGTGTGTGTGTGTGTGTGTGTGTGTGTGTGTGTGTGTTTTAAAGTCAGGCTTGTGAATCCCCCCCCACACCGAGGATGGGAGTTGCTTGATTCTGTCAGTTTGTAATGATATATGCCAATTCCCAGTGGTCCAGAGGGTGGCATATAGTATAGGTTGAAATACTTATCAGCTGTAATGTCATTGAAGGTTGAACAGCAGGTTGAGGAATATGGATAGAGGATTTATAATATTTATTATGCAAGTCATGTGGTTAATAAGAAGCATTTTTATTCAGCATGCAAATATTACTTCATTTTAAGACTCAGAAAAATAGACAGGTCTCCCTAGAAAATAGTATGGGGCTGCATATGTGTCTCTGCTACTCTATGGCACATAGATGCATGGGTCCTTCATTTAATCAGGTACCCAAAGGACCTTTTTTCACTGTGAAATCTCAGATTCCTCCACCCAGAATTAATTCTTCCATGCTCCAGCCCTCTCACTTCCCATAGGACACTTCATCTCTCTTGAGGATTTAGTGCATCTTGGTGTGTATTAAGTGATTGGTATTACATCTTCCCCCACTGGCGGGTACCTGGTCCTGGGGGCAGAGACTCTCTTAATTTGTAGCTGCACCTTTCATAATGCCCATTCCAATATCTTTACATTGCAGACTTTCTTAATAAACATTTAATAAAGGTAATTTTACTCATAAAGACATTCCCATAACAGTGAACCTTAAGATGGTTTTATAACAAAACATCAAAATTTGTCATGTGAATTTTTTGGTTCGATAGCACCTTAGAACTTTGCAAAGATATATTTGACCATTCAGGTGTGATGGGGACTTGGAGCATTTGTGTCTTTGGGGAGCTTGTAAATAGGGTTTTCCTTATGAACAAACATTTTCACAACCGTAGGGACATCCAGAAAGTTCAAAAAATACATATTTCTCGAAGTAAAAAGATTATCATCCGTTTTGGGTTTTGTGCTTTTGACTTCTATTTATAAAATCATTTTATTGAAGTAAAACTATGTAACTTTTTGCTCAAAGGGAAAGTGTGATTCCTCCCCTAGTGAGATACACACACAGTCCCATTAGGGACCCTCACCAAGGCAGAAGTCCTAAGTTGCTTGAGCATTTGCTTGGGTGGTAACTAACTAAACCTGTGCTTTAGGAAATGAAGAGGGAAAACAGCCTCCTTAAGAGTCAGTCTGAGCAAAGGGCCAGAGAAGTTTGCCACCTGGAGGAAGAACTGAAGAAGGCCAAGCAGCGTTTGAGTCAGAGCCAGAACTTTGCAGAAGAAATGAGGGGTGAGTAAATGTAGCGTTTTTGAGTTCTTTCTCTAGGCTAATGTTCCCATGAGGGAGGATGGATATCATTAGAAGCTTCTTTGAATTTTTCCATATCTTCTCCCAGAGAGAGATGCCTGCAGTTGATGTGGAAAAAGTTTTTGCTTTTCCACTTTTTCGTTTCCAGAGTGATAACTGGACTTTTTTTTTTTTTATTGGAACACACTGAGTCCCCAGATGCCTGGTTTTCAGCACTTTGAAACCAGAAGGGTAAATATTTTCCACACAAAAGTAAATTGTCGGCGCTGTCTCTCGCTCCAGAGTGCTATTTTGTGTCTCAAATGTGTTTGTTAGTTACATCCAGACGGCGCATCTTCTCACCCATCGCCATTTCCCTTATAATGGAAAATCCTATGTTAAATGCATGTTTTCCCAGCCCTTAGTGACCATTGTTTTGGGATGGCTTACTTGACTGAATGATTTTATTTCCTTATTCTCTGTATAGCCATAGAATGATGCTGTATACACCAAATGAATCCACTGTTCGTTTCACATTTATGTATATGTGCCTTGAGTCTTTACTTACACTTATGTTCTCCCTGAGGTATTTGCACATCTTGGATTTCTTTTAACCTGACTTGTGGAATGGGTGTCACACTTCTCTGTGACTGTTTTCTTTTTTAAATTCCAGTCTCCCTAAGACAGCTTTCAATTTTTCCATGACAGGAGGTAGAAATGTCAATCTTCAACTTTTTGGAAAGAAAACTATAGGAAAAGAAAGGGTTAGGGCGTTTTTTAGTGTTGGTCACCAGTATCGTTGTTTGAGGTCCTCACACGCAAAGTGGACTGATATCCCCTGTGGCGATATCTCCACCAGCCTTCCACTCTCAGTATGTAGACTGAGATTAGGGGGCTAAAAACAGGAATGATTTCTAGTTACATCTGAGTTTATAATACATGCTACCTTTTTCATCTGCTATTGAGATTCTCAACTTTTATTCTTCCTCAACATACTTGGGAAGCCTTCCCATCATTGTTGAATGAAAGCAGTGTGGTTATTCTCAACTAGGAGAGGCCAGTGGGCAGAGGGGAGTTTTTAGGCAGAGGACAGGTGGTAATGGAGTTTGTGACATCTTCCTGATGATTCTCATCTTCACAGGCACCACCCTCACTGTGAGGGGCCAGGATGTGGGGAGATATTGCTTCTCAGTGATACTCACACGTAGGCCTCGAGAGTTACTAATATATAGCACCATATACTATTAAGATATATATATATTAGTTGAAGTATAGTTGATTTACATGTCAGTTTCAGGTGTACAGCACAGTGATTGTTTTATATATATACACACACACATGCACACACACACATATATCCTTTTTCAGATTTTTTCCCCTTATAAGTTATTACAAAATATTGAGTATAATTCCCTGTAGCACTTTATACTCTAGTGCTTATGCCTGATCCTATGTATTTTTTGGCTAAAATGGCGAAGAAGTTATTTACTTTTCTGAGAAAACTGGAATACTCCATAGTATTCCTGAGATATTTCCATTTTAGTGCTGCTCTTGTCACACTTTTCTCTCCTTGAATAAGTATTTCCAAAGGGCAAAAATATGCATATACATAAACACATACAAGGAAAAAGAATAAAAGAAAGTTTCATGTGCTTAGGAAAATAATCCCTTGGTATTTTATACAACAACACTTTCTTAAGCTGCTGAGAAAGGAGATAAACAAATGTATTGCCATCCTGAAAAGGACCATTTTCTCATTGTCTTTATATAAGCTTAGATAATTATCAGGTGATCTACTTTCAAGGAGGTATGCAGGCAATAATGCCAGTTTGTACAGGACTTGAGAAGCTGTTAGTTTGTTTGGATTTTTTTTTTTTTTTTTAGAGTTTAGAATTCTTGTAGAATAAATATTTATTAAAACCATGACAACTTAAAAAAATATTTTTTTTAATAGCTAAGAATACGTCTCAGGAAACCATGTTAAGAGATCTTCAAGAAAAAATAAATCAGCAAGAGAATTCCTTGACTTTAGAGAAACTGAAGCTTGCCTTGGCTGATCTGGAAAAGCAGCGAGATTGTTCTCAAGACCTTTTGAAGAAAAGGGAACATCACATTGAACAACTGAATGAAAAGTTAAGCAAAACAGAGAGAGAGTCCGAAGCTTTATTGAGTGCTTTGGAATTAAAGAAGAAAGAATATGAAGAATTGAAAGAAGAGAAAACTCTGTTTTCTCGCTGGAAAAGTGAAAATGAACAACTTTTAAATCAGATGGAATCAGAAAAGGAAAGCTTGCAGAGTAAAATTAATCACTTGGAAACCTGTCTTAAGACACAACAAATAAAAAGTCACGAATACAATGAGAGGGTAAGAACATTGGAGATGGAAAGAGAAAATCTAAATGTCGAGATCAGGAACCTTCACAATGTGATAGACAGCAAGACTGCAGAGGCAGAGACACAGAAGCAAGCTTATGGAGAACTACAACAGAAAGCCGAGTTCTCAGATCAGAAACATGAGAAGGAAATAGAAAATATGTGTTTGAAAATTTCTCAGCTTACCGGGCAAGTTGAAGATCTAGAAGATAAGCTTCAGTCACTGTCAAGTGAAATAATGGACAAAGACCAGCGTTACCAAGACTTGCATGCTGAATCTGAGAGCCTCAGGGATCTGCTAAAATCCAGAGATTCCTCTGTGGTGACAAATGAGCCTCATCAGAGAAGTCTTTTGGCATTTGAACAGCAGTCTGCAGTGAGTAATTCCTTTGCAAATATAATTGAAGAACAGGAAAGGAGCGAATGCCATTTAGAAACAGACCAAAGTCCAAAAAGCTCATCCATGTTACAAAACAGAGTCATTTCTCTTGAATTTTCATTAGAGTCTCAAAAGCAGATGAACTCAGATCTGCAAAAGCAGTGTGAAGAATTGGTGCAAATCAAAGGAGAAATTGAAGAAAATCTCATGAAAGCAGAACAGATGCATCAAAGTTTTGTGGCTGAAACAAGTCAACGAATTAGTAAGTTACAAGAAGACACTTCTGTTCATCAGAATGTTGTTGCTGAAACTTTAGTTGCCTTGGAGAGCAAGGAAAGAGAGTTACAACTTTTGAATGAAAAGTTAGAAACTGAGCAGGCAGAGATTCAAGAATTAAAAAAGAGTAACGATTTACTTCAGGAATCTCTAAAGGAGCTACAACTTTTGTCTGAAACTCTGAGCTTGGAGAAAAAGGAAATGAGTTCCATCATTTCTCTTGATAAAAAGGACATTGAAGAGCTGACCCAAGAGAATGGTACTCTCAAGGAAATTAATGCAACCTTAACCCAAGAGAAGATGAACTTGCTCCAAAAAACTGAGAGTTTTTCAAACTGTATAGATGAAAGAGACAAAAGCATTTCAGAGTTATCTGACCAGTACAAACAAGAAAGACTTACTTTACTCCAAAGATGCGAAGAAACAGGAAATGCATTTCGGGATCTTAGTGAAAAATATAAAGCAGAGCAGGAAAAGAACTCTAAGTTAGAATGCTTGCTGAATGAATGCACGAGTGTTTGTGAAGAGAGAAAAAATGAATTGGGACGGCTAAAGGAAACATTTGCAAGGGAACACCAAGCATTTGTATCACAATTAGCATTAGCTGAAGAAAGAAACCAGAGTTTAATACTAGAGTTGGAGACAGTGCAGCAGGCCCTGAGATCTGAGATTACAGATATCCAAAGCAATTCCAAGAGGGAGGCTGACAGTTTAAAGCAAGAAATCACGACTTTAAAGGAAGAACAAAGTAAGATGCAACAGGAAGTTAATGCCTTATTACAAGAGAAGGAGCACCTGATGGAATTAATGAAGATGAAACATGAGCATCAGCATCTAGAATTGGAACCAATTCAAGACTCTGTGAAAGTAGCAGAGAGGAAGATAAATACATGTCATGTTCAACTTCCGATGGACCTTGAAGTTAAAGATGCTTCTCTAGATAGTTATAATGCGCAACTGGCACAAGTAGAAACTAAAGTGAGAAACATGGAATTAAAACTTCAGGAGAGTGAGAAGGAGGAGTACCTACAGCACGGATTACAAATTAGAGGAGAATTAGAAACTGGAGATGTGCAACAAGGCACTCAGTCACAAGATATTAGCGGCCTTGGAAACTTTGAAATAGATCCAGAGGAAAAATATATTTCGGTGCTTCACGAGTTGTCAACAAGTCAGCAGGACAATGCCCACCTGCAGTGCTCTCTACAGACGGCAATGAACAAGCTGGAGGAGTTAGAGAAGATGTGTGAGGCGTTGCAGGTGGAAAAGCTTGAACTCATATCTGAGCTAAACGACTCAAGATCAGAATGTGTCACAGCAACTAGCAAAATGGCAGAAGAGGTAGGGAAACTAGTAAATGAAGTTAAAATATTAAATGACGAAAATGGACTTCTCCAAGGTGAGTTCGTGAAAGAAATGCCAGAAAGTGAATTTGGTGAACAGCAAGATGAGCAGACGTCTGTGTCCTTAAATCCTTTGGATGACAGTAATTCCTATGAGCACTTGACAGTGTCAAACAAAGAAGTTCACATGCACTTTGCTGAATTACAGGAGAAATTCTCATCTTTACAGAGTGAACACAAAATTTTGCATGATCAGCACTGTCAGATGAGCTCTAAGATGTCAGAGCTACAGTCCTACATTGACACATTAAAGGCTGAAAATTCAGTCTTGTCCACGAGTCTGAGAAACTCTCAAGGTGACTTGGTAAAGGAGGTGATGCCAGGACCTGGGGAGAAGCATTTTCTGTCCTTGTCACTCTCTGGTGTGACTGACAGCCCTGGTAATGCAATAGAATCCTCTTTTTACAAAGATCTTTTAGAGCATATGGGAGAAACATCCCTTTTGAATAATTTAGATAGGACTGTTTTGGCAAACCACTCCAGTGTAGAGGAGGTCTCTTGCAGTAGTCTGGAGGAGGAGAATCTGACTGAGAAAGAAATCCCCTCTGCCCCGGTGAGGAGCGTTGAAGAACTTGAGACTGTCTGTCAGATGTACCTGCAGTCCTTCAAGAAGCTAGAAGAGAAAATTGAAAGTCAAGGGATTACGAAAAATAAGGAAATCGAAGAACTTGAACGGCTACTAAGTTCTTCAAGGGAAGAGCTTGACTGTCTCAGGAAGCAGTATTTGTCAGAAAATGAACAGTGGCAGCAGAAGCTGACAAGTGTGACAGCAGAGATGGAGTCCAAGTTGGCGGCAGAAAAGAAACACACGGAACACCTCACACTTGAGCTTGAAGTAGCGCGACTCCAGCTTCAAGGTCTGGACTTAAGCTCTCGGTCTCTGCTTGGCACCGACATAGAAGATGTAAGTATGTGGGACTGACATGCTATTTCTCAAATCAAGTGCCTAGTAGGCACGCAATCAATGCTTGTTGAATTGAAATCGAAATTAAATCTAAACTAAAATATTTTTAGGGTTCAAGGACATAAGAACAAAATATACCAAAGTTTTGAAAAAATAGACCAGAACTTTAGGAAAGTGAGTCAGCTTTATTTGGGGAGTAAATTTCTATCATGATTATCTTTAAACACTATTATATTGGACATTACTAAAGATGTTTTTTAAAGACTCCTGGAGAAAATCATGTTAGAGAGTCAGAACATGTTCTTCAGGATGTGTTTTCACTCTTTGTGAGTTAATAAAGCACATTAAATATCAAATTGGAACTTAGGAATGGTAAGGTGATATGAATTTTAACCTCTCTTGCCTTTTTCAGACTGTTTTTAATGTTAGAGTTATAGTCATGAACCTAAATATTGGAGTTTATTATGTATTTCTGGATAACTTTTCTGACAATTTGCTTGGTACAAATTTGGATATCAAATTTGATATCAGTCTGATTTGATATCAGTCATTCAAAGAGATATTTCTTTCTTTACAGAATATGAAATTGTTCAGTTACTTATACCTTTCTCTTTTCTAGTCTACCAGCTAAACTGGTAATGGCGTACAGACAATGAGACGCACTTAATTCCCTCCCTCTACCTCTGTAAGGTAGGGAGGGCAGGTGAGACGTGACAGCAGTTGTTGTCCCTATTTTAGAGAGAAGAGAAAGTGAGGTTCAAACATGTGATTTATCCAAGAATACAGTAGGTGCTGGATCTGTGATTAAGTCCTTGGGCTGGGAATCTGGTCATGAAACCCTACTGCCTTCTCTTTTCGAAGAATATCATAAATGCTGAAGATGGAAGCTGACCATTTTATGTGGAATTTGTTAGCCTCTTATTTGATAATCCCAAAGAAAATTTACATTTAGGTTACCTAGCATATTGCTAGCAAGGAAAAAAATTTGAACTGTAACTACATCACAATTTAGATGATCAAGTAACTGACCCTGAAGGGTTTGTCTTCATGATAAATACCCAGTATCTTGCCCATAGAGAACACGTACTGAATGTTTGTTTAATTGTGTTGAATATTTGGATGGAGAGAGGTGAATTTGGTGGGAAGAATGCCCTTTGAAGAGATGTGTTTAGAAGAAGCAAGTAGCCAGTTTCTCAAAAAGAATACTATAATTCAGCCTATTTGTTCTATTTTGATTCTTCTTGAAAAATAAAGTGCCTTCTCATTATATCTTACAACTACAGGCTATTCTGGGTGCAAACGATAGCTGTGACATAAGAGAATCGGAAGAATATACTTCAGAAACTAAAGAGAGGACACCAAAGCATGAGATTCATCAGATTTGTGAAAAAGATGTTCAGCAGGACCTCAGTCTAGAGATGGAGAAAATAACTAAGACGAGTGCAGTCAAACTTATAGGAGAGTGGTCCGGGGAGCAGCCCCCAGAAACCAGTCACGGGACCCCAGGGGAAGACACAGCCCAGGGCTGTTCAGAATGCATTTCCGAATTGTCACTTTCTGGTCCTGATGCTTCGGTAGCTATGGATTTTCTGGAGAATCAGGTAACCATTCAGAATCTCCAACTGCAGGTAAAAGAGACATCAAATGAGAACTTGAGATTACTTCATGGCATAAAGGAACGCGACCAAAAAGTTGAAAGCTTGCTAAATGAAATCAAAGAGTTAGACTCAAAACTCAATTTACAGGAAGTACAACTAACTACCAAGATTGCAGCATGTATAGAACTGGAAAAAATAGTTGAGGAACTTAAAGAAAAATCAGATTTCAGTGAAAAATTGGAATCCTTTTCTCGTGATAACCAGAGAGTAGAAAGTTCGAGAGGCCTCACTTCTAACTTAGAAATGGGCACAGATAAATTGTCACATGAAGGTATTGAAGATGAGGTAGCCAAGGTGACCGACAACTGGAGCGAGAGATGTCTCAATGTGGAAAATGAGCTGCAGAGGATGAAAGCTGAGAGAGGTAGCACAGAGCATCACGCCCTCTCTGCGGAAGCCAACTTAGAGGTAGTTCAAACAGAGAAGCTGTTTTTAGAAAAAGACAATGAAAATAAGCAGAAAGTTATAACCTGTCTTGAGGAAGAACTCTTGGTGGTCACAAGTGAGAGAGACCAGCTTCGTGGAGAGTTAGACACTTTGTCAAAAGAAAATCAGGAGCTGGATCAGATGTCTGAACAGATGAAGGAGAAAATACGAGAGCTCGAATCTCATCAAGATGAGTGTCTACATCTCCAAGAGCAGCTGCAGAGTTTGGAAAAGGACTCTCAGGCACTGTCTTTGGTAAGAAGCGAGCTGGAAAACCAAGTCAGACAACTGAATAAAGAGACAGAATCACTCATAAGGGAATCCGAGAGCCTGCAGACCAAACTGAGCGAATTGGAGCATGAAAAGCTGACCGTCGCCAAGGCCTTGGAGGCTGCACTGATGGAGAAAGGCGAGGTCGCGGTGAGGCTGAGCTCAACGCAGGAGGAAGTGCACCAGCTGAGAAGAGGCATTGAGAAACTTAGGGTCCGCATTGAGGCCGATGAAAAGAAGCAGCTCCACATCTCAGAGAAACTGAAAGAAAGCGAGCGTAGGAATGACTCGCTTCAGGATAAAGTTGAGACCCTTGAAAGGGAATTGCACATGGCAGAAGAAAACCAAGAGCTGGTGATTCTTGATGCTGAGAATTCCAAAGCAGAGGTGGAGACCCTAAAAACACAAATGGAATTGATGACTGAAAGCCTGAAAACTTTAGATTTAGACCTTGTCACCATACGGTCCGAAAAAGAAAATCTGGTGAAACAACTACAAGAAAAACAAGGTCAGATGTCTGAATTACACACGTTACTCTCTTCATTGAAAAATGTATTAGAAGAAAAGGAGCGAGAGAAAATACAGATGAAAGAAGAATCTAAAGCTGTGGTGGAGATACTGCAAACACAATTGAAAGAGCTAAGTGAGGAAGTAGCAGCCTTGTTTGATGACCAGGAGACCTGGAAGGCGGAAGAACAGAGTCTGGACTCCCCAGTGCAGGAAGTACATCAGCTGAGAAATAACATTGGAAAGCTGAAAGTCCACCTAGATACTAATGAAAGGAAGCAGCTCCATATCTTAGAAAAACTGAAGGAAAGTGAGCATCAGGCAGCTTTGCTTAAGGATACAGTTGAGAACCTTGAAAGAGAACTAGAGGTATCAGGAAAAAACCAAGAGCATGTGATTCTTGAGGCTGAGAAGTCCAAAGCAGAGGTAGAGACCCTGAAAGCAAAAATAGAGGAGATGGCCCAAAATCTGAGAGCTTTGGAGTTAGATCTCGTCAATACAAGGTCAGAAAAAGAAGATCTGACAAAAGAATTACAAAAAGAACAAGGTCGAGTGTCTGAATTAGAAACGCTAAACTCTTCATTTGAAAATCTATTGCAAGAAAAAGAGCAAGAAAAAGAACAGATGAAAGAAGAATCTAAAGCTGTGGTGGAGATACTGCAAACACAATTGAAAGAGATAAGTGAGGAAGTAGCAGCCTTGTGTGATGACCAGGAGACCTGGAAGGCAGAAGAACAGAGCCTGAGTAGTCAAGTAGATTCCCTTGAACATGAGAAGGCTCAACTGCTACAGGGCCTTGACGAGGCCAAAAGTAATTACATGCTTTTGCAGTCTTCTGTGAATGGCCTCATTCAAGAAGTAGAAGATGGCAAACAGAAACTAGAGAAAAAGGACGAAGAAATCAGGATACTAAAAAATCATATTCAAGACCAAGAGCAGCTGGTCTCTAAACTGTCCCAGATGGAAGGAGAACAGCAACTTTGGGAGGAGCAAAGAACAAAACTGGAAAATCAGATGGTGGAATTGGAGCAGAAGACCCAGGTGCTGCAATCCAAACACGACACTTTGCAGGACACCTTAGAAGCTCTGCAGAATTCTTCCAAGGATCTGGAGAAAGAGCTTGAATTGACAAAAATGGAAAAACTGTCCTTTGTTGAAAAAGTAAGTGGCTTTATCTCTGTACCTTTGAATGTGTTGTCACGCGGGAGGGTCAACCACTGTGTGAATTCTGTTTCCTTCTGGATAGTGTTTGCAGTATTGGACCAAACTTTGTAAAGGCTTTTGGGGTCTTGAACTGTGGGGACGTTGAGTTGGCTCCAGCAGTGGTGACCCTTTGCTTTGGCACACACTTCCGTGGGGCACTTCTGTGGATTGGCATGGTTTTCACTGTGGCACCTGGACAGGGCAGAAGCTTTTGGGTTGTGCATGGTTCCTTTCTCACAGTACATCAGACTAGTAGCCCCCATACCCATACCCAGTTGAGAACCACTGCTGTAGAGAGTATAACAGATATCAGTTAGAATCAGTAGGGATCCCCTTTGCTGCTGCCCTGCCTTTTTTTGCCTTTAGGAGAAAGAACTATTAAAGATACTGATACAATTGTAACCGATAGAACCCTCATGGCTCCCAGGGCATGTCCTGGGGGTTTTGTGCTTTCAGGTCCCTCTTTCGTACCTTCTCTTCGGGCAGTCTCCTGTTCTGTTAGCTGGTGTTTAAAGGGAAAATCTGCCATCTGGAGGCTTAATTATTAAAGAAAAATTAAGTTTTTGCCCTATACTTACTGACCTAGGAAAGTGATTCCTTCAAATTAAGTTTTTACTGGACAAATATTAAGAGACTGTCCAGAAAATACAATCAATCATACCTCTGTGTTTTCCAAGAATTTCAAGTTTTTGTGTGGCAGTTATGGGTGGAGACAGTTAGACAGACTATACCAGGCTGTTTCAATCTGATATAGGGATGAATGTAAAAAATGCTGCTTTAACTGGTTTTAATGAATCATAGTCATGTTTCTTGCATTTTAGCATGGCATTGGAGAATTAGTAAGAGATCCAAGAGCTGACAGATAAAGTCACTGCCTCGTACAATGTTCTCTGATATTTAAGTTTAATTCAAATCATTACTTCTATGAAGGATTTTAAGACTTGGTAGTATTATCTTTCTTTGTCATTCCCTTCCTTATTGTTGTCTTATTAAATCTTGCAGAGAAGAAAAGGTAAGCTTACCAGTAGGTTTTAAGAATATTAGTTGAGTGGATTAGTAAAGGGAGGATTAGCTGGGTTTTATTTTATTATTGGAGGCTAAAGCGAATGTCGTGAATATGCTGTAGAAGAGTGATTGATTTGATCAAACAGACAACCATAAGCAGATCCTAACGAAGATGAAATTTCAGGTAAACACAATGACTGTGAAGGAAACTGAGCTGCAGAAGGAAATGCATGCCATGGTGCAGAAAACGACGGAGCTGAAAGAAGAATTTACTAGGGAGAAAAACAGGCTAACTGAAGATTTAAAATTGGTGTCAGAAGAAATAAAGAGCAGAAAAGTAAGTTTCTCTGTGACAGATTCATTACACTCTGATAATTCTTGTGCACTCTCTCCTTGTTTGTTTTTGTTAAGACCTTCTGTAATGTACCAGACTTTATTTTTAGCTTTTGAAAAGAGTAACCCAAGTTTATGTCATGATCAGACCTGCAGTAATTTTCGCCATCCAGCACTGTCATGAGCCCGGAAGGAGTCAGGCGAGGCCCCTGAACACAAGAAAATACCTGTCATGGAGCCCAACTATTTTTTTCATAGAAGATGACCCTTGTAACTACATTAACGCATACCAGAAATGGATTTCATGCCGCTTTCAGTAGGCGTTGTCCTAGCCTGCCACAGATTACAAGCCAGAACGTTGCTAGAGACAAATGCACTGAACTTGCAAAGAACTTACAAAGTAACAGAAAGAAGGTCATAGTAAGATGTAAAGTTGGAGCAGTCTTGGGGTGCTATTTTAGGGCAGGTTGTGGCAGAACTATAGCATTTGGGCTGCCACTCCCACTGCTGGTCCCCAATAGACATTGCTGATTCATGCGCTTTCTCCTGAATCTCTTTAACACCAAGTCTTAGGTAGCAGCTACCATGCATGCAAATGGTAAACACTCCTATATTCATGTAGTCCTTGTGCAACTTCATCCCTAAGTAGTTCTCAGAAAAGGACAGCAAAATATAATTGTGATTATGACCCAGAGTAATCACAAAAAGTTGAAACGATATTTGTAATGGCCTGTATAAGGAGTTGGGGAGGTTAGTGCTTTTCTTTAAATGTGGTATTTAATGTAATGAAAATTGAAAAGTTTTGGCATTTAATCTCAGCAATTGGCTCATGGAATTTTCTGGCAATGCTGTGTGGAAGGAGTTCCTGTGGATGATATTTGAGTCCTGCATCTGCTAAAATCTCCTTCGGTACTGAGCAGCCTGGGAGTATCCCAAGTATATTGTTATTTGTCTTTCATTTATAGGCTCTACTAAAAAGGAAAGCTAGGTGTTCAGCCTCAAGGCCATACATATGAGCGTGTTCGTCTGCAATGGCTTTATTCATTCTATAAACACGGCTAAGGTCAGAGGATAGAATGGTGGGCGATAGCTGTCCTGTGGTTCTTCCTGCACTCACAGAACTTACCATCTTGACATACAATAAATCATTAAATAGGAAATATATCAAATAATCATAAACTGTTAAGTGCTATAAAGGAAACAAGATTCTTCACTGCAGAATATTTGGGAAGTGGAGTGTGAGGTAAGGAAGAAACTAATTTAGATGGGGTGGCCAGAGAATGTCACGTGCAGGGCAAGGAGTCAGCCACGTGAACAACAGGGCAGACGAAGGAGCCTTCTAGGTCTAGAGAGCGGAGTGGTAGAATCTCTGAAATTAGAAAGATCTTTGTACATTTTAGAAATGGAAAGGAAGTCATTGTATCTGGAGTCAGATGGAAAATACTAGGAAAGAAGGTTGGAGCAGTAGGAAGGCATGGTAAAGAACTAGAGTAGAATCTAAAGTGACACCAAACATATGAGGCTGGAGATTGAAGGGAACGTTTAGGGTGGATACATGAACTTGGCTAGTTCAGAATATAGGTAGTGTTTAAATAATTATGGGAATGGTAGAAAACATAGATGGAGAAGAGAAGATGGCTCAGGGCCTAGCCCAGATGCCCTCCAGCATGTAGGGTGAGATGGGGGAAGGAAGAACCAGCAAAGAAACTGAGAAGACAAGATGAGGCCAACCAGGAGAGTGTCATGTTCTAGAAGCCACGCATGGAGGCTCTCTCAAGACCGAAGGAGTGGTCAGCGGCAGCAGATTCTACCTGGAGGTCGAATGAGATGAGGGCTGAAGAGTGCTCCTGGGATTTCCAACATGGAGCTTAACGAGGCCATGAAAAGCCATTTCAGGAGGAGCTGGGATGAAAGCAGGTTGGAGTGGGTTGAGGAGTGAATGGTTGATGAGGAAGTGGACACAGCATGTATATAAACACGTATAGAAACAGCTATTTGGGGTCAGGCACGGAGAAGCCAGATACCTCTAGGGCTGCAGGGTTTTGGTTTTTTTTTTTGCGGTACGTGGGCCTCTCACTGTCGTGGCCTCTCCCGTCGCGGAGCACAGGCTCCGGGCGCGCGGGCTCAGCGGCCATGGCTCATGGGCCCAGCCGCTCCGCGGCATGTGGGATCTTCCTGGACCAGGGCACGAACCCGTGTCCCCTGCATCGGCAGGCGGACTCTCAACCACTGCGCCACCAGGGAAGCCATAGGGCTGCAGTTTTGATAGTCCTGCACAGTGAAGGGAGAGAAGGGCAGAAGAGCAGGGGGTGGGCCTTTGGAAGGAAATTCTTAAACTGATAGAAGATGGAATCTAAGCTGGACAAGGAAGAAGACGTAAGTCTGGAGGGGCTTGAGTGTGAATGAAGGTGGTGGTGATGCTGCTAATGAGGTCAAGAAATTACTGCACTAGAAGTACTTAAATAAGTGAGCCTGGGGCTTCCCTGGTGGCGCAGTGGTTGAGAGTCCGCCTGCCGATGCAGGGGACACGGGTTCGTTCCCCGGTGCGGGAAGATCCCACATGCCGTGGAGCGGCTGGGGCCGTGAGCCATGGCCGCTGAGCCCGCGCGCCCGGAGCCTGTGCTCCGCAACGGGAGAGGCCACAGCAGCGAGAGGCCCGCGTACCGCCAACAAACAAACAAAAAAATAAGTGAGCCTGGGAGCCTAGGAGGGTTTAGTCCAGAGTGTTTTAGTAGCGAAATCGAGGTTTCAGAGATTCTGTGTTGCCCGTGGATGTAACCTTGGGCTGGAGCAAAGGAAATTGCCACTGGAGGTGAAATCGCCATTTAAAGTGAATACAGTCATCCCTTGGTATCCACGGGGCATTGGTTCTAGGCCCTCCCCAGATTCCAAAATCCGCAGATGCTCAAGTCCCTTATATAAAATGGCATAGTGTTTGCATATCACCTGCACACATCCTCGTGTATACTTTAAGTCATTTCTACATTACTTAAAATACCTAATGCTACCTAAATAGTTGTAAATACAATGTTAATGCTGTGTAAAAAGTTGCTGGTACACAGCAAATTCAAGTTTGGCTTTTTGGAAATTTCTGGAATTTGTGTTTTGGAATATTTTTGTTCTGTAGTTGGTTGAATCAGTGAATGTGAAATCTGGGGAAACAGAGTCAACTGTACATTGCTAAGGATTATAGCACTAACTCTATATAGATTGTCTTGCCTGTAAACTATTACAGGCAAGACAGTACTCAGTACTCAGTATTTTCTAGATATTGATATATATATATCCAGTACTCAGTATTCAGTATTTTCTAGATGTTGATATATATATCCAGGTTCTTAATTATCTTCCCATGATTTTATTATTTTTCTCATTAGGGTCAACTGAAGGAGCTCATGCTAGAAAACAGTGAACTGAAGAAGAGTTTGGATTGTGTACACAAAGACCAGATGGAAAAGCAAGGGAAGATGAGAGAAGAAATAGCTGAATATCAGCTACGGCTTCAGGAAGCTGAAAATAAACACCAGGCTTTGCTTCTGGACATAAACAAACAGGTAAAAATGTGTGGTCTGGTGACTGGGGGAACTGGAGAGAGTGTGTTGACCATGGTGATGAGGCATTTTTTCCAAGAAGGTCAGTGTTCTGCATTATTATTATGATGTATAATCCTGTGAACATCCCATCCTATTAAGTTCCCTATCTTTCCACCAGTTACTTGCATGTCTTATTTTATGACTTGATTTTTAAAAAAATACATTTCCGTCTTGGAGTAGAATAGTAAGGGAGTTGTGCAAAGACCATTTGTAATGGTCCCCGGAACAGCAGTTTCCTTTTTTTGTTTGTTTTCTTTACAATATTTTCACCTGAGCCTCCTGGTTAAGTAACATTTTTCTGCCCTAGTATGAAATGGAAATCCAGACATATCAAGAGAAATTGACTTCTATGGAAGAATGTCTCAGCTCCCAGAAGGTGGAGATAGACCTCTTAAAGTCCAGTAAAGAAGAACTCAATAATTCTTTGAAAGTGACCACTGAGATTTTAGAAGAATTGAAGAAAACCAAGGTATGTCCACTTACCATTACTTCATGACTTAGAATGGTTCATACATCTAACAGTGGTTTTAACAGTATGAAATTAAGTGCTTTCATTTTAATTTTCATGAAAAAAGTTTTTTTGTAATCATAAATAATATCATTCATCAGTTGTCTGCTGAGTTGTTTTTAAAAATTAGAGGATAGCCTGCAGTTCCATAGCTTGAATAAACTTCATTCATTGCTCAGTGAATCCTCTCAAAGTAGAGGATGTCAGAGACTTCTTGCGATGGATATGAAGATCAAGCCAATAACAGATCAGGGCAGGCCCCTCTAGGTGTGGATAATAATAATTTGGTGGTGAAAGTCCTGCATGACTGGTCTTCAGGTTCACTGCTGTCACCAAACCCACTTTACCATGGCTTATGGGGAGATCAGGGTGAGCCAAGCACTTGGTCAGGTACACGTATGTGTATGTTCTCTTTTTCTTTTCCATGCAAGGACCATAAAACATTTTTCTTTATAAAAAAAAGGAGGTGAGCCCTAATCTCAGGATTGTTAGACTGTAGAAGGTGCTACAGCAATTCTACCTGGAAAGGGAGGCTGTTTTGATACCCACAAAATTCTTTTCATAAAACGAATACCATCCAGAATGTAAAATATGAATGTGGAAAATAAATATTTTTCAGTAAAGGTCAGAAAACTAGGTATAGATTTCTTACGTTTATGGCTCTTATACAATTATCAAGGTGAAGGAAATATACCAGTAAAATACAAACTAAGTGCAAAATAACATTAATGATCAATAATGTTCTGTTGCTACAAAATGAGAGATGTTAGGTTTAATAACAAGACAGAAGTAGCTTCAGGTCTAAGTTTTAATTTACTCACTTTCTCGTTTTTTTTAATCTTCGACAGTTGTACTGTGGGGAATGTCTATTTATATATATGCCGTGTACAAAATGGTACATTGTTAGTTGAGTCTATACAAATCTTATATAATTTTAATGAAGTAGAAGTTGATAAGCATTGTTTTATTTATTTATTTATTTATTTATTTATTTATTTATTTATTTATTTTGGCTGCACTGGGTCTTAGTTATGGCATGTGGGATCTTTGTGGCAGCATGTAAGATCTTTAGTTGCGGCATGTGGGCTTCTTAGTTGAGGCATGCATGTGGAATCTAGTTCCCTGACCAGGGATCGAACCCAGGCCCCCTGCATTGGGAGTGTGGAGGGCTACCCACTGGACCACAGGGAAGTCCCAGCATTGTTGAAATTGAATTAAATCTATCTCTAATCCAATTACTGTTGGAATCAGAAATAGAAAGTTCTGAAAGTGCAGATTTACTGCAACATTGCTAATAAATTATTTCAAGGTGAAATGTGTGAAGAATGAAATCTACTTGTAACATGAATGTGATGCTCAGGTTCTTCTTTTTTTTTTTTTTAATAGCTTGGTCTGCCTTTATATGTTCATGGTCTCTTATCAAAAACTCTTAGAGCTAGATTGTTTTACAATTCTGCATTTCTTAGATATTGCATAATGCAATGCATATGCCACATATTACATAATGTCCCATCAGAATCTTGGGGTAATACTTCATAATCAAATTCATATTTCTACAGCAAAATGTATGAATATTTTTACATGGTGGGATAAAGGAATAAATTCCTTCATATCTGTTCAAGTCAAGTATTGCCTAGAAATCATTTTCAGAGCTTTTTTTTTGATTTTGCAATTGTGCTTAAGGAACTGTGAACATGTGCTACTGAGAAGTGCTTGATGACATAATTCTGCCACCATTCTATTCACTTTTTGTTTGAGCTGCTATAAAATTTAAATCTGTATTGTAAACCATAATATCATTTGGTCTTAAATTTGTGTTGTGAGCCATAGTATCACTTGGTGTGACTAAACAAATGCCATCTTAGGTATTGAAATTGTGCAACAGTACAGGTCACAAAAGGGAACAATTCTGTCATCTAGAGTGTTTGGCCTACCAAGAGTATGTGCATGGACCCTTGGCCCCTACCTCCCGGTGTGATTCCTATTGAATAAACTCAGACATAGTGGGCTACTTAATAGGACATTATATTAAGAACTGTGACTGATGCTTGCTGATCCTAAGAAAGGGAGTGACAAAACCACAGTGTCTACTGGGGGGACTTAGGACACTGAGCAGTGAAGATGAATTGTTTTGAAGATAATACTTCTTAAATTTACAGCATATGATTCTTAATTATATCGTATTATTTTTCCATATGCTTATGAAAAGCAATTCAAGGTTTTAAGTGGAATTACTTCTGTTTTGTAGATGGAAAATCTAAAATATGCAGATAAGTTGAAGAAGGAAAACGATCGTGCCCGGGGGAAAATAAAGTTGTTGATCAAATCCTGTAAACAGCTGGAAGAAGAAAAGGAGATGTTGCAGAAAGAGGTGTCTCATCTTGAAGCTGCACAAGAGAAACAGAAAGCAGGTCGGTGTTTACTGGGTCCATCAGTGAACCCACACTGTTTTCCACCAGTGAATCACACACTTACGGTGTGCCTGCGTGGGAAGTGTCGTTAGCACTCTGTTCTGTGACTGCATGCTGATTTTCAGCCGTTAGCCATTTTCCAATTTCAGAATTTTGTGCTTAGCTTGGGGTCATTAATAGGATTCAGAATGAAGCCTGCATTTTAAAAATAGAATTATTGCACCTTCTGTTCTATAAAACATATAAAAAACTGGTAGCCCTTTCTGCTAATGAGCCTTTCCAAGAAGAGTTTTTCATGTGGATGTCCATGATGTAGTTCTAATGTAAAGGAAGACCGGCATCTGAGCTGGCATTGGTAATTTATAAACAGCTGATTCTGCTTGTCCTTGGCCCATCCTGGTGGGTCAACTAAATGGAAGGGTTGGGGGCTATATTTTTGGGTGTGGAGGTGAAATAAAAAAGAAAGGACAACTCTTCCTGTCACTTTTCTCCACGTATGCCCGCAGAGTGGAATGCTTTTTCTGTGTGGATAGATGATGGCAAGCATAGTATAAGTGGCTCTCTGGACCATACATAAATTGGCACGGGTGGGAGGTCAATAGTCTTGCCTGCTGAGGAGAGTACTCAGAATGGATTGGGGCTCCAGGGAGTGTCTAATGGAATCAGTGCCAACCAGGCAGCTATAAGTTACTGAGACCTCTTCCCTTATAGTATCCCTCAAGCCCTTGTCCATCAGATCCTCCATTGCCTCCAAATGGTTTTCAGAACTTTGGCCTTGTCTTATCACTGGCCCCTTCCTATCTCCCAAAGCCATTACAGCAGTGACTTTATATTCTCTGTCGACTTTTACTGTTCATTCCCTTACAATAGAAAGGATGGACAGGGGAAAATCGGGGATGTAATAAATTAATTCATTTGATGTCATATGATAACTACAAGAAGGTTTGATGGATTGGCTGAAATATGAGTTTGAGATTTTGGTGGGTTATGTTTAAGCTATCCCAATAAGTATGTAACTCACTAGAATATGTATGTTGATATCATCCCGCCCAAACAGGAACTATAAGAACATATATATATATAGGTAGACAGTCCGCCACTCTTCCCAAAAATAAAAATCAAGAAGCAAGTCTAAGGTTATCTGCTTGCTGATGCCCAGTGTTAATCAGAGAAGCGTCAAGTTACAAATGATGTGTCGCTTTATTTTTGACAGGTACTGTTGTGGATGCTAATGTTGATGAATTAATGACCGAGATGAAAGAACTGAAAGAAACCCTTGAAGAAAAAACCAAGGAGGCAGACGAATACCTGGATAAATACTGTTCCCTGCTTATAAGCCATGAGAAATTAGAGAAAGCCAAAGAGATGTTAGAAACACAGGTTGCCCGTCTGAGTTCACAACAATCTAAACTTAATCTTCGAAGTTCTCCTTCGCTGAATTCAGTTGTTCCAGGACCATCCCCAGTCCCTTCTGCTACTGAAAAGAAGTTATCATTTGGCCAGAATAAAGCTTCAGGCAAGAGGCAAAGGTCTGGTGGGATTCGGGAGGATGGGGGAGAAACCACGTCTTCTACACCAGAGAAATTTTCTAAAAAAAGCAGGAAAGCAGTCAAAAGTGGTATTCACCCTGCAGAGGATGCAGAAGACGCTGAGCCTGAGCCAGAGGGACTTCCAGAAGTTGTAAAGAAAGGTACTCATAATTCAAAAAGTATTTGTGTTCTTTTGAAAGTGCTCATAAAAATTCACATACAAAAAGACAGAAGCATTTATTTTTTAGCTTATTGTGTAACAGTACTCATTGACCTTCAGAAGCAATAGTCCACTGTTAAATTGGTAAGATATATACTTTCTTTTCTGTCATGAGAGAATGGCTAAGATCTAGTTACTCATGTCACAGTACCAAAAGTACTAGGAGATTTGAAAAATGGCTGTCAAAAACCTGTTTAGAAATTGGTATTTCTGTGTTGAAAAATCCCCAAATCAAAGACACCCTTCGAGCTTTCCCACCTTTAGTCATGTGTGACCCAGGTAGTGGGTGAGCTAGAGGATGGGCCTGATGAGGCTGGACCCCTGGCTGAAGCCACTTACCAATTTTTTTCTTTGAAACCCACTGGTACTCCAAGTGTGGCCCAGAGATTGGGGCCAGTCTAGGAATATTTGTTACTGCTCCATGATCAAAACAATGTATAGAAATCAAGAGTAAGAGTTTGAAATTTTCATAGCCCTTTGCTATTGTTACAACATTCTAGCACATAATCAGTTCTCTATTAGCTTCATTCTTATTGTACTATACAAAAGTATCATGCCACAGCAGATGGGAAATTACTTCCCACCCCTCCCCTGCAAAATATCAAAACCGATTTTTTGCCATAGATAGTTTGAGAAGCACTGCTCTGAGTAACTCTAGCCCTTAGGAAATCTAACCCCTAAATAGTTAGCTATCTCTTTCTCGTTTCTGTTTCTTATTTGTAGTTAAAGGGTTAAAAACAAAGCAAAACCACATGCTGCTGTAGTTACTGTAGTTACTTTAATGCTGTGTGTAACATGCTTTTTTTAAGTATCCTTGGCATTGCCCTTCTCCTCTCGGTCATCACAGGTCCTGTCAGTTCTCTCTGTGGAAGGAGATGATGAGTGTAGGGCAAGGTCAAATCTCTCCTCCCACCTAGTTTTTCTACCTGAGAGTAGTTACCTCAAGTAGCTGCTACCATTTCACATTTTCCCCCTTTCAACAAGAGCAGACCTTTTCTTTTATCTCTTTCCTTTCCATTTCACCCATGTTTTCCTCCTCTGATCCAGATCTTACAGGAAGGCCTGCTGGTGTGTTCTTCTTAGAGAAGTGCGAGTTAAGACATCCATATAAAAGAAGCAGGAAAAATTTTTTCTGTTTAATGTTATTTTCCCCATGTGGTTTCTTATGTTTCTAATAAGAAAAAAACCTGTTAGTGATGTATTCAATTTGATGACTCCAGGGTAACTATGAATAAAGTGTGTCCATTGTCCACTGTGGCTAGGAGAAAGTGTTTTCGGAGTCACCCTTATCCTTGTTCAAACTGCACCTAGTGAATAGTACTCCCACCGTAGATAGAATTGGAGCCAGCAGTGTTGACAGTCAGCTTTTTGCCTTTAGGGTTTGCCGACATCCCAACAGGAAAGACTAGCCCATACATCCTGCGGAGAACAACCATGTTGACAAGGACCAGCCCCCGCCTTGCTGCGCAGAAGTTAGCACCATCCCCCCTAAGTCTCAACAAAGAAAATCTCGCTGAGACCTCCAAACCAACAGCTGGTGGCAGCAGATCACAAAAGGTAAACTACTGTGAACATGTATCTACCGTTTGAAATCCAGGAAATGACAGCATTATCTGGGCGAGGGTTTGACACTGCGCTGTCTGACTCAGGAGCTCTTCAAAGTCTGACCTTCTCCCTGGGGTATAAGGAAGTCAGTAGTGAGGAAAGTAACGAGCAGATGCGAGGATAAACATCACATTACCCTGCCGCACAATCCTGTCCTTGACCCAGCAGGCCACTTACAAATCGTTTGACGGAACTGGCGTTGTTAGATTAGAACTCAAAGGGTCTGTAAGAAAGTTTCGGGCAGTACCATCGAAAGATTTGGCACGGGTACTGGTCATTGCTTGCTTCACAGTTTTCCCTCTCACCTGTCTGCCCCCCAGCTGCTGACTCTTTGTGTTTTATTATTCCTTTACTTTCTACAAAAAGCACATATTTCAGTAGATGTCTGGAGAAAGTAGCTCTGTTTATGGATGTCTCTATTTTGATTGTTGAGGGTAGGGAGGGCTGGGATCTTAGGGACCTCTCTGCACCTTGCAAACAGCCCAGTCACGTTATTTAAAGCATAGAGGATATTTGCTTCACAGATCTTTGTCCCATTACAATAATCCATACCAGCATCTACCAATTATGTATGCAAAGTATATGTATTTTATGGAACTCAAGTTTTATTTTCTTATTTTATTGTACTCTCCTAGTAAGTAGTATTATAAAAGGAGGAAGAAAGTAAGACTTACAAAGATTGAACCTGCCCAGACTTAACACCTACTCTCTCTCAGCTCCAGTCTTGCTCTTTTCCCATTGTTTCTCAAACTAGGGATTGCAGGAATCTTGTTGGAAGTTTCTAGAATGGCTCACAGATTTTTTTTTTTTTAATGTCGTGATTTTACTTTGATTGCTTACTTGTCAGAGCTTAAGTATTCAATATGATTACCTTGAACCAGCCAACAAAGCTTTGAAAGTGTAGTAACCCTGTTTGTGTAATGTAGTAATTCTTAAGTGGGCAGGCATGCTCCTCAGTAGGATTTTAGATACCAAAGACACTGGTGACTAGTTGCATCAAAGCAAGAACATATATGCACATGTTTGCTATGTGGATGTATAAGGGCTTTAAGGATTAAGGAATTTATGCCTACTATATTAAGTTTGCTCATAACTTACATTATAATAAAAATTTGATTAACTCAGGAGTGAGGAAGAGGGGTCTGAGGTTTTCTTTCACTTATTAAAATGGGCCCATTCATGACTTGTATTAGAAATATTCTACTATTTTGTGCAAATTTCTTCCCCATCCCCACCCCTCCACCTACCTTTCTCTCTCTTTTTTTTTTTTCCTCACTCACTCACTCACATTTGGATTTAACTCTTGGATGCTGGTAGCAATAGAACACTGAAGAGTACACTGGAGTAGGTCCTGACTTTCCAAGGGACCATAAGAACAGCTTCTTTTCCATAAAGCAACTAGCACCTTTAAAGAGTGAAGCTTCCAGGTTTGACTAAAGCTATTAATAACCACAAGCTAATTCCTGAAATGAAGTATTTGGCTCTTTTAAAACAGGAAATCATGACATAGGTAGTACCCTGTACCTCCTGCTATTTCACGGCAGCTCACTTTACTGTAATTACTCACCTAAATATCTGCCTTCTGAGTTCCAGTATGACTTCTGTGATGTTCCTGGTTATGTTTACAGTTTACCTGTGTCCTCATGTCTAATACAGATATTTGTTGCATGAATGCAGCTGTGGATGTCCTGAAGTGATTGCAATAATAGGTGTTTAAAGGTGTGTTAGGAAATCACCTCATGAAATCATCATGGGTCATTTTTCCCTTCTTTTATGAGGAATTGATGTTAAAGCAGTTTCCATGTGGAGTTTAGACTTTTACTAAGAAAGAGCGCTTCGCACGCTAGGGGCCTGCTCTCCACGCTGCTGTCGCGTCTGCTGAGGACACAGCAATAACCTGGTTGCCTGCAGACTTGTGTGCTTGCCTTAGCTACAGGCTGCAGTAGGCAACAGTGGTTATGAACTGCTAAGCAATTTTGTGCACTTGTGCACATGAATGGAGGGTGGTTCCTCTTGAAAGAAGGTTATAGGGGACTTCATGAGTAGATGCAAGCCTTTGAAACCCGGCCTATTGATTTTTTTATATATATATAAATTTATTTATTTTATTTATTTATTTTTGGCTGTGTTGGGTCTTCGTTGCTGCGCGCGGGCTTTCTCTAGTTGCGGCGAGCGGGGGCTACTCTTGGTTGCGGTGCGCAGGCTTCTCATTGCGGTGGCTTCTCTTGCTGTGGAGCACGGGCTCTAGGCGCATGGGCTTCAGTAGTTGCGGCACGCGGGCTCAGTAGTTGTGGCTCACGGGCTCTAGAGCACAGGCTCAGTAGTTGTGGTGCACAGGCTTCGTTGCTCTGCGGCGTGTGGGATCTTCCTGGACCAGGGATCGAACCCGTGCCCCCGGCGTTGGCAGGCGGATTCTCAACCGCTGCGCCACCAGAGAAGCCCCAGCCTATTGATTTTTAATTTAATTCAGCATTTTCTGAATCACCTTATAAAATGCTTGCCTCATCTGTTGAGCATATTTCATCATTCAGTTTGAAAAAAGAGAGAGCAAGGTGTCGTTTCCTAAAGCAGTTGCTTAGAAACTTGGGATTATGAGCCTTCGCCTGAAGTCACTGGCTGAGCGTTGAGAGATTTCCTAGATCGTTTAACGGAACCTTTAGTGACATCTGACAGGTTCAAAGGGGAACATGGGTAAAATGTGGATTAGGTGAGGACCATTCTCTGTTATGTCTCTGGGATGAATAAGCCCAGAGCTCCCAGTTTGCTGGAAACAAGGGAGTCGTGATTGTGTGTAGACTTGATCTGAATCTGGGGTTGGTAGTCGGCTCCAGAGGACCGTCCACTAATTATAGAAGATGATGGTGAGGCCGTCACCACAGAGTCGGTCAGCAGTTTCGTGGGGTCTTAGCCATTTTTCCTACTAATGAGGTTCATTTCCAATGAGCCATTTGCATACCTGCCCTCTCCCCACTGTGCTGCAGACACAGTTTGTAAGACAGTCAGGGTATGGGTGCACTTAATAGCTTAAGTACCTGGTAAGTCCGACCTCACCTAGTTATGGGTAAGTCTGAGGCTAACTAACCAACATGAGGATCAAATCCAGAGTGTAAACTCTGATCACCGGCTATAGTTTCTCCTCAATTCAGAATCAAAGAAATTGAGTCTAGAGGGGGAGGCCAAAGGGTGGGCTTTGGCTATTTAATTGGGTTTCAGGAATTGAGTAGCTTAAATTCTCTTTCCCCAGCGTGATCTATCCCCCACTCCCTCTTCCCCCCGCTTTTAATGGTGAATCTAAAGGTTTGATTCTCCTGCATCTGTTGGGTTCAAGGGAAGTCTGTTTTTGTATCACTTTCTACTTTTAAAAAAAAGAGAGGAAAGAAAAGAAAAAGGAATGCCAGTAAAACTCTGTTTTTTTTTCCTTCAACTTTCCATGGACAGTAATTTTCCATTAAGTCCTGATCCTTCAAGGCTTCTCTTTTTAAACGTCCTGCACATCCTCTGAGGTAGAGGCAAGCTTTCCAGGGATCTGATCTGTCGGCCAGATTTACTATGTTTTCTGTAATGAAGAGTATTTAGCTGCCTTTTAAGACCACGTACTTCCTATGGAAAGAATATAAACGGGGAAATAATTTCCATTCTTTCTTCTTACTGCTTCAGAAGGAGGTCACCGGCAGTCCACCGGCAGGGAGTGATGTGTCCCATAGCTGCTTCTCAGGCTTGGTACTGAGCACCCTTGTTAAGAGTCCTTCCTCTCTCTCTTTTACAAACCTTCCTACCTGAATTGTCTGCTCTTGCCTTTCACTTTGGTTAAGTGACGTGTTTCTGTGCTTCCTCTGTCTTGCTCTTCTTTCTCTTTCCCGACCCCATATCATTTTTTGCTACCATGGAAACCTCAAAAAAATCTCGACTTTACCAGCTACCCTGCCCTTTCATCTACTTCTTAAAGTCTCGCATTTTTGAGATTCCCTCTTTCTCTTAAAAGGCAGGACGTCAGAAAGGGAATCTACTTTTTTCTGGACTTTATTATTAAATAGCTGCCCTTCTGCCATAAACCAGACACGGGAATAAAACAACAATGTAAGGGGAATGATTAAAATGCTGGTATGTGAGGAGGAGGTTCTAGGTCTTTTAAATGTTGTAAGTAAAGCTTCCACTCTATGAAGGTGGTATTACTCATTTGGAATACGTTCATTTGAATGACAGCAGGGGCTCAGTTAAGATAAACGGAAGCTGCTTTGGGTTCTTATTTAGGCAAATATTGAATGTTTGCCAGGTAGGCATATTCTGGGCACTATGCATGCAAAGGTAAAGAGGACATAGTCTTTGCCCTCAAGGAGCGTACCTTCTGACCTGAGAGTGTCACACTGGCCTTGGGAGTGAGTTTGCGGCCGTCAGAGGTGTCAAGGGAAGCTTGCAAGGCGGCTGGCTGGTCAGAGGTTGTGTCCAACTCTTTTCACTAGCTTCTCTGTTAGATGGGGGCCTGTTTTCAGGGAAGAAGAAATGGTAAAACTGTACAACTCCTAGAAGAAGAATTTAACTTCATTTTTGGTGATCTAAGTGCTTGATTTTTCATGTTGTAGAAATGTGAATGTGATTTAAACCTCTAACAATGACGCTTGTGTTGCAGGTCAAGGTTACTCAACAGAGCCCAGTGGATTCAGGCACTGCCCTCCGAGAACCCACCACCAGATCTCTCTCCATCAGTAACCTTCCTGAGAGGAGTTCGGCTGACAGCCCCAGGGAGGGCCTGAGGGCCAAGAAAGGCCGGCTGGCTCCCAGCCCAGAAGCTGGCCCCGAGTCCAAGGGCAGTGAGAACTGTAGGGTCCAGTAGAAGAGCCCTTGTGTGTCAGCACCCCTGGAAGGTGGCTGTAGTTGAATAGAAGGCAGTGTGTCTGTGGGGTTTTTCTTTATTCAGGGAGCACATTATCAGAGGGAAGAAAACAATTCCTTATAAATCTAAATATGTTGGACCCTTTAGATCTCCCCTGTATAACAGTTAGAAAAGTTTGGAAGCACTGATTACCTCTTCATTAATATTCCTCTTCTGTAATGTATAATAGTCCTGTATAAAGCTTTTTGGTAAAGTTAACACAAATGGCAAGCACCATATAACAACTCCTGTTTTTATGCGGATTTTTACACTAAAAAATGCAAAACATTTTTTACTTGCAACAAACAGCTCCCAGGAAAATGTAAACTTGCTTTATGGTATTTCCTTTGTATAGTGTTAAGCGTGAAATAATTTTAGATCAAGACTTTCTTTGAGTTGAGTAAAACAAAAGAAAACACTGTTATATGTGTTCAAGGAAAACATGCACACAAATACACATGTGGGTGTGTCCCTCCTCTTCCAATGTGTTTTCTAAATCTTGGCTTATATAACCTGCACATATCTGTGTGTGGGGTAGTGGGAGTTGTGTGTTGATTTCTAATTAGCCTGGTTGCAGACTCCTCAGAGGTGTAGCATATCGAGTTTTCTGTCATTGTGCTGTTTCTGTTAAGACCAATTTGTTGCAGTATTTTGGTATGCATTCTGATAAATGGTGATCTTCTATTAAAATATGGCATTTTTTCTATTAAAAAATTCACCTTTGTTTTCTGTAAAAATGATTCCTAAATATAAATGTACTATGAACATTGGTACCATTTCTTGCTAACTTCGCCAGCCTCTTATAAAAGTAAAAATGTTTTAACAAATGATACTACTATATTTAGTGAACGTATTCAGTTATATTAAAAGACGTGATTTGGAATATGGGTCATGAAGATTATGTAGGCGCTTAGCACATTGTGTGTACCCATTAAATCCCATCAGCAAGGATACAAGTATGTGGTATTTTCCAGCTCATTTACGGATGACAGGGTTTTGAAAATATGCAGGCATTATGAGCCATATCAATTCTAAAAACTTTGGAACAAGTCCTTGTGTCCTTGAATCAGGGTAAAGATGTTTTCCAGGACATGAGCTAGTAAAAGATAATTTGCTCTTGACTTTCAGTTCAGATTGATGTGTAAACCTTGACAAATACTATCATTTATATTTTAAAATTGTCCTTTGCCAGATGGCCTCTATTGTTGGATAATGCTTCAATAGTATTAAGCTACTTAGTATTCATCCACTGAAGGTGGTATCCTGACTTTCCTCCTGTTTTTTCTGTTGCTCGAGGTTGTGGTCTGGTGCAATATCCTTATCATAAATCATCCCAAGGCTGCCATGTGCTCAAGGGCATGGCCCAGAGTAGACATTGCTGGGCTCAGGCCATCAGCTTTATTGGCTGTCTCCAGTTTTTGGAAGATTCCACTCAATAGGTCTGGCTGGGTGGTTTGGTGGGTCCTTGAAAGCATCTTCATCTTTTCCTAGGTGGACTGTAGTTGCTGTTCCTTGTTATAGGAAGTACTCAGCATGCCTTCCATTTTCATAATTGTAGAGAATTGTTCACAGTCTTATAAATGGACAGCAAGGACATTAAATATTCTTTTCCTTGAGCTAATAATACTTGTTACACGAGGAGCTGAGCTGCATATAGGATGAAAACTAAACACACTACAGTCCCAACTCTGAAGTACCTAATAAGCCAGGTGAGTCACAAAGAAGATCCCGCTGACAAATCATATGGGGAAATAACCAAGTCCAGAGATCTAGGGATTTGATTCTCATCTGTTCAAAGAGGGGCTTGGTTGAGATGATTTTTCCCTTTTGAATACTCTGTAGGAACTGAGATGGCCCTTTGTGTTACTGGGGGTTATCAGGAGTCCAAAGGGACTATGCTCTCCCTCCCACTTCTGCTCACATAAGCTGCCTTCCCTTTAGAGGAAGGGGCTTTACGCGAAGTTCACTGACTAGAGAGAACACTGAGGGAATAGAACTTGGGTAGCTTCAGAAGAACCAGGCCGTTCGTTCTAATTAGAAAAGACTGAGGACCTGAAACTAGCATCCTACCTCCAGGTAGAGCTATGTATCTAATGGCACTATTCACTTGAGCTATGGCTCAGCTACTTAAAACACAGTGGAAAATTATAGTCATTTCACATGTTTGCTCAAACCTTACACCTTTGTGAGGTAGACATTAGGATCTCCATTTCATAGGCTAAGATTAAGTAAGAGACACGGAGCTTCTGACTCACATCTGGAGAGAGCTTGTTAATAATAACAATGTGTCTCACAACAAGCTTGCAAAACGGGGATTATCCTTATTGGATAAAAGATGATGTAGGCTCAGAGAGTTCAAGTATTTCAACCATGGTGTTCGTGAACATAGAGCCCACTCTATTTCTTGTTTATGTTGTTCCTCTCTAGGAGCAGTCTGTTCCAGAATAATTCTGATAGCACAAATATTCCTGTGATAGAAGTAGCTTTTCCTTTCTGTGCAATGGAGATGTCCTTCAGTCTAGGATGATGGCATCTGACTTGTGTTACCTTCTATTGAATTTTCAAAACCATAAAATGAGACGGGCTATAAATTTCAACTTCTAAAAATTGTAACTACTAACTCAGTGCATAAGCACTATTTATTTAAATAAAAGCAAATCTTTTTAAAGAGTCTGTTTTGGAAAACTTGAAAAATCTAAAAATTTGTAAGGCTTTGAATATGCAAGTTTAGTATAATGTAGACATTAAAAGTCAGGTGTCAGAGTGCCTGGGCTCCCCAAGTGACCTTGGGCCAAGTTTGACCTTCACTATGCCCCAGTTTCTTCTGGTAGAATTGGGAATAATAATAATACTCCTGACATTGTCATGATAATTAAATTAATCGGTTACTGTTTAACAATACATAGGATTTTGCACTCAAAATGTTGGTTATTCTGTATACAGATAAGTAGATAATTTTTTAAACTGCAGTTTACAATTGTTAGATAAATCTTCATCCAACACTACACATTAATTTCAGATGAACTTCTGTCCTACAAAATTCTCACCATTCTCAAAACCACTAATGCTTATTTTGCAAATGAGTTTAATCACTGTAGATTTGCTTATATCATTCAATTACTGATCTTGCAAATGTACTGTCCACTGGTTTTGGTTTTTCTTTGGTTGGCTCATTAAAAATACCCAAGGACAACAATTGCTGCAATTTTAATTACAAATGAGTTGTGTTGCTGAAGTTCATATAAACTGACCATTTGGAACTCAAAATACATTTCTTTATAGAAACAACATTGCAAATTGTGCCTAATTCAAGCTTAGAAAGTTAACTGAGTTCACACATAATATATTAAAAATGGGAATTACTTTTGTTTCAACTATCAGAACCTCCACTTACAGCATTGTTTTACTGGAAAAATATATTTTAAGCAATGAGTTACCAGAAACTCATTTTTCTACCCCTCAACCATTCTTTCTAGTGTGTTCCACCCTTCCCATCCTGTGGTGTTGGACAGGAATTCTCTAGTGGTTTCTGGAGAGTAATAGGTGCGCAGACTCCTGTCTGCCACATTTCTAGCAGCAGCCTGTCCCGGTATGAAAGGGAAAGGGACAGCTTTTATGTTGGTTCTGATGCTGCAGGTAAGGTCCTGTGTAATGCTGATGTACTTACGTGTGTAAATGTAAGTGGTATGTTCTATTGATGTTTTAGAAAATCACGAGGAAACACGCATATCCCCAAAGTTCATACATTTTTGTTGACTTGCAGATTGAGTTCCAGCACAAAAATCCCACCAGCCCATATCCCTTCAAAGTAAAGAATGTGGGAGGTGAATAAGATGACAGTTCTTTGTTGTTCCTCTCCTCTAGGACGCCTTGAGGATGATCACAGGGTAATGTTTACATGCATAAAAACACCAGATTTGTCAAGCCGAATCCTTGCAGTTTCAAATGCTTTATTTTATTTGATATTTAATAATCTTGTGAAGTGGGTCCTATTTTGCCACTCAAGAAGACACCCAAAAAGGTTATTATAAGTTTGTGGCAAAACAAAACTGAGGTTCTAGACTTGGTCTCCAGTCCAAGGCTCCTCATATATTACCTTATGCCCCCCAGTACAGAGGAAAGAGGCCAAGAAGCTAACTACCAGCCTGATAAGTTCTTTTTAGGTTCCTATTCTGAACCCAGTGGGGGGAGTTTCCTTTTTTTAGGGCTTAGGACAACTCCGCACCTAAGGAAAATGTGCTTTATTTAACCCTTAGTTAGAGATGGTTTCCAGCAAAAGTTACATGTTGTAATCATAGGGAATTTCACTTCTTCCCGCTTCAAATTTTTCCCCAATGCTGCTTCCTTCCTCAAGGAGGCAGGAAAATGGCAGCTTTCCACAGTTACAGACTTTTTAGGGAAACATTGAGATATTTCTGAGTTTTAAATGTGAGCCGATCCTCTGGGTGTTGAAATCACAGCTGTGTTATCTAACAGAACGTGTGCTGGCTGTGAGCACACTCCTTCCTGCTAGACCTTGGGCAGTCCACATGAGGGTTTAACTTGTCCTGGATGCCATCTGCCTGTTGTTTTAATGGTCATCTTCTTGGACATGGGCCAGCAGAGGGTCATGAGGGCGCCCTGTGTCAGCCCACAATGCTTTGTCTCCCCTATGCTATTTATGGTCAGCCCATAGCTTATGCCTTCACAGCAGGCTGCTGGTCATTTTCCTCCAAATCATAGCCATGTGGGGAAGGAAAGAAGTGCTACTGCTGATTTGTAAACAGGTGACTATTTTCCTTTGAAAATAGCCACGACTTGGAGCAGGTTAAGTGAGTTACATCTTGGCTCTGCCCAGTTAGGTTCTTTCAGAGGTTTGGGTATTTAACTTATGAGACAAGTTGAAATACCAGACGTTCATGGACTTGCATATAACAGATTTTAATGGCAGAGCTAATGAATGGAAGATACCCATCATTCCTAGAAGTTAATACAAGTTCTCACTGAGAAGATTTACTGCAGATTCCACTTACCAATATGCTGTTATAAAAACCAGAAGCCCAAATTAGCATCCTAAATCTCATTCCAACATGTATAACAAAATTAGAATTTTTAGAATTTTTTCCTCCATGAGGTTGTCATAAACTCATTGAAGAAAAGAATATATTGGTTTGCAAAGAGTCTCACACTGATCTTCCAAATGTGGCATGCGTTGTAGTCAATGAAGAATTATTTTTTAAACCAAATTCAGCCAGTTAAAAATAAAATTATCCCCAGACAGAAAAGATGCCTACTCAACTGTCACTGCCACTTTCTTTCCTGCCAGTAGAACTCGCTTTTGTTCAGATGCTGGGCAGCATTTGCTCAGGAAATGTGGCCCCGCTCACAAGGAAGGAATGAAATTAGGATAAGCCAGTTTTAGTCATTCCATTCTCTTTTGCCAGTGATTGGTTATGATGATCACCCTGCAGTAAGCAATTCTGAGACCAGAAATAAAACATTTCCAAAACACAGATGCCAGGTCAGAAAGGTGGGTCACTGATAACTGCGTTAAGCCTCTGAACCAACCTTGGGTTTCTTGTCAAAAATAAGCTATTCTTCTTTTTTTTTTTTTTTTTGTGGTACGCAGGCCTCTCACTGTTGTGGCCTCTCCTGCTGCAGAGCACAGGCTCCGGACGCGCAGGCTCAGCGGCCATGGCTCACGGGCCCAGCCACTCCGCGGCATATGGGATCCTCCTGGACTGGGGCACGAACCCGTGTCCCCTGCATCGGCAGGCGGACTCAACCACTGCGCCACCAGGGAAGCCCTAAGCTATTATTTTTTAAAGCAACTTCCAGTAGGAAATTCTTTTACTTCACCCACAAGCTTCCTGATATAATTGCAAAGCCCGTTTTCTGATTTTTTGTTAGTCCATTCCTACGCTCTTTATCCTTTCTTTGAGTCTGGCCTGCTACCTGAGCAAGAGAGCTCTTTGAAACCCATATGCTTAACAATCTTACTTTCTCCAGGTCTGTCATGAAAAGCAATTCTGCTTGGATTGGCACAGGGCACCTGTCTGAAACCTAAATTACACAGGGGAGGACGTGAAGAAAGTACATAATGTCCTAATGCCTATTAATGCCCACCTTGAAAGTCATTCATTATTCTGCCTATTGTGATTTTTCTTAACATCAGGTAATTTAAATAGCTACAAGTCCAAAAATAAAACGACTTTTGGGCCATCCATAACTTCTATTATAATAATATGGTTTAATTATCTAGGTTTTCTTTATCATTTTGAAGATGAAGAAATTGAGATCCTGAATAAGCAATAGTTTTCTCTGCATCCCACACTTTGTCCTAAAATCTACATTCCAGCTACTCAGAATGGTGCTTCTAAAAAATAGAGCATGTGACCAATGTGAATAATATTTACACTTTTTTTTTTTTTTCTAGAAATGATCATTCACAGCACTGGAAGGAATAGCAAGTTTGAACCACATCAAGAAAATCGGATCTTGAGTTCTACGAGGGTTAAATATCCCTTCATTCTGTCCCAGCTTTAAAGACCAGGGGATTTCACTAGGAAAACCCAGTAGGGAAGCCATGATTAGGGTGCCAGCTGCAGAGAGATATACGTGTGTACGTGTTAATGGAATAGTTATGGGGACACACACACAGAGCATGAACACTCAGTGTTTCTGGTGACAGGCTCACAGAAGCTCTCTACTTTCCTCACCAGGCTTTTTCCCCAAGCCAACACCCACACTCGAGCTGCTTCTGTGTGCTCTAGGACTTCTCTCTTAGTAGCTCCCAAACATGGCTGTGGGTACCTTTTACACAATTAGGGCTTTACATTAAAAAAAAAATCCTCAGATAGAACCTGTCAGAATTTTAAGACCTTCTCCTCCCATACTCCTTCTCTTCATATGTACAAACTACATCCTTATTTGATTCAATTTATGAAAACCAGAACAAAATCAGAGTATGAATATTATACTTTCCAAATAATTCCCAAGCATTCCCTTTAAATGACAGTGGATGGGAGCCCTACCATGTTGCTTTGGGGACAATTAACCTCTTGACAGAAAGACTGAGTTTTAGAGAGAAATTTAACAGTGAGGTTTGTTAGAGGGTCACACCCACCGAAGATCAAGTAGGAGGAATACCGAATCTGCAGTGGTCACTGCAAGAGCAAAATATCTTTTAAGTCAATGTAATAGTAAAAGAGAATTTCAAGAATAGAAGGAAATACCGTCTATAAACTCACCCTAAATCAAAAATTATTTTTATCAGAAATAATAGAGATACTGAGAAGACATTTTTTTCTCATGTAACTTTTCATGACACATCAACAGAGAAGGGTTAATAACCACACTCATCCTAGTTAGATAGCTATCCGTTAGGGTTTCCTCTCAAGTCTGTGTTTTTGTTATATATTTTTTAAGTTCAAAAAGATAAACACTTAAAAAAGTCTTTTGTTTTCTGGTTTCATACATTAAGTGTCCACTTTAACTGGTTTCTAGTCTCCAAAATAATTTTTTAAATGATTGAGGTAAATGAGCCCTGGGGCTTAAAATAGGTTGGCTTAGATACCATAATCATCTCACAGTAATTGATAATATATTATTGATCGTGATGATCAGGAAATGCTGAGAGATGGACAGTGAGGGAAGAGAAAAAAGATGGGAAGGAGGAACATAGAGCAGCTGGGAAGAGATATGGGTGGGAGAAGAATGAAGTTTGGGGATCAGAACAACCCAGAGAACATCAGATGTTTTACAGTCACAATTCAAGAACTGGAAGTTCGATTGTCTTGTGAGGACTGCTAATTCCAGGTCTGGGCAGACCTTGGAACTCCATCTCACAGCTATTGCCTGCCAACGTCCTTATTTTACAACCACGAACTCATGGAAGCCACTCCAATGCTCTATCTGCTGTTTAAACACCTCCCCCACCACACACACACTATTTTTCAGGCATAGTCAAAAAGCCTCTGCTTATTAAAGAAGCTAGTATAGAACTAAAATCAGGTTATTTCAACTCCAACTCTGATTTAACTAATAGCTTTAGCTTCCGCCACCACATTTCTGACAAGCGATGCTGTCCTATATTGATTTGGACTGGTTTGTGTTCCTCTACCCTAGTCCTACTTAATCTTTTAAAAGAAGTACCTCTATTACCCTCTATTATCACCTGCTGGGAGTGAGTTCATGACCTCATTTGGTTAGCATTTCCATCACACCGTTACATATGCTATATTTTTAATGTATATTCCTATTTCCTCATCTGAATTCCAGGACTCTTTGGGGACAGTAGAATGTCCTATATACATTTTTATACTCCCAGTTCAAGCACAGGGTCCAGCCTGTATATACTTATTGATGATTATTGCTTGGATGACAGTTGCCTTCTCTTTTTTATTAGGACATAGAAGGGTGAGACACTGACAGAGATGTACTGATTTCTCAGCCTTAACCCTGGCTGGTACTGAAAGCCATCTTCTCGCATTTGTTTTTGATAAAACTAGACCAAATCCTTTTTTTTTTTTTTTTTTTTGCGGTACGCGGTCCTCTCACTGCTGTGGCCCCTCCCATTGAGGAGCACAGGCTCCAGACGCGCAAGCTCAGCGGCCATGGCTCACGGGCCCAGCCGCTCCGCTGCATGTGGGATCCTCCCGGGCCGGGGCACGAACCCGTGTCCTCTACATCGGCAGGCGGACTCTCAACCACTGCGCCACCAGGGAAGCCCAACCAAACCCTTCTTAATAAGTAATCAAATCTTTGCTGACATCTGTTTCAACTGATGGATTGGGTGAGCATCTTACTGAAAGTTCTGATGTGATTAATCTCTGTCCCAGAATCCATAGAACTATTCCCATTATCTAGGAGAATGGTACACGACAAACACTTTCTTCCCACTAGTTTGTTAACTGTTTACCTCCAGTATAGCTAATTTCAATCTTTTCTTTGAGAGAAATCAAGATGGTATAGTTCAAGGATCTAATCACAGAAAGGTCAAGAAATTGAAGCCCGGAAGGTTTGTACCTGCTTTATCTTTTTGCTTTTAATGAGATGACCTTATATCACTTTGCAGGTATGGTAGAACCTAGTGTATCCATTCCTTATCAATTTGGAATTTGTGAAAATGTCTTATATGCTCTAGATTGCTATTTGCCTGCATTATCTGGGGAGAAGAGGCTTTCCAAATGGGTTCAATTTACAATGCTCCCAACACTCATCAGCCTCATTGCCCGCCCTTAGAGAACCAGCACCTGCAAGGCCCTTCCTCCAGGTATTTTTATTTTAATAATTTTCACCTCTTCCCTTTGTTCCTTTGGTCTTAGGGGTGGTTACTGCTGATTGCACTTGCAACCTCTGTAAATCCTTTGCATTCTTTGGTTTGCTTTTTCAGTTCTGCAATATCTAGTTAACAATTCTTTGTTAAATTCACTCTGTTTAAATAGCTAGTGTCATTTCTACATCTTGGTTGGACCGTGACTGATATAGAGCACACATATTCTCTTGTGTATTTGGAGGTAATAGAAATATTGTAAATTCTTTAATATATGTTTTTTACCTTTTAAATTTTCCACCAAATGTGTTCGAATTAGTAGCATGTTCTAGAAATCATATTTTTCCTTCAACAGTAATCTGTTTACCAGGCTTGATGCTAATACTTTAAGACAAAAAAAAAAAAATCCACAAATCTCCATTTCCAGCAAGTGAGAGTTGATATTGTTCTGTTTCCCTGTCCCCCCGCACCCCAGAAAGAGGGGATGACTTGGAACAGGAGTATCCAAGTCAGCCCCACTCTTGTGACACCTTCCAAATCACAGGAGGGGGCAACACAGGACACTATAGTCATCATCTCCCCCAGGAAGCAGTGATCCTGGGTCTTTCTTGCTCTTGGCAGGGGAGGAGAAGCCCCAGTGGGAGCAACAGAATTGATTTAAATATTCCTTTCAACATTGCTCAGCATGAGCACAAATGGGTTTTAGAGACAGAGACTTTGGCTTGAAGTTGGCTATTCTGAGGTCAGAGGAAAGTTTCTCCCTTGAGAACTTCTGTGCTCAGAGCAGTGCTCGTGTGCCATTACTCATTTGCTAGTTACTTTTGCTTCTCTATCTATCAGGTTTTTTTTTTAATCATTACGGAACGGTATCTTTTGCAGGGCAGAAGTTTTTAACTTCAGCGAAGTCTAATTTAACAATTTTTTCTTTCATGGGTGTTTTGGTGTTGTGTCTAAAAACTTATCATCAAATCCAAAGGCACATAGATTTTCTCCTATGCTTTCTTCTAGAAGTTTTATAGTGTTATGTTTTATCTTTAAGTCTATGATCATTTTGAGTTAATTTTTGTGAAAGGTATAAGGTGTCTAGCTTTTGGGTTTTTCCCCATATGAACAACCATTGTTCCAGCACCATTTGTTGAAAAGACTATCTCTTCTATATTGAATTACCTTTGCTCCTTTTTCAAGGATCAGTTGACTATATTCATGTGGGTCTAATCCTGAGCTTGCTATTCTGATCCAGGTTCATTCAAGTTTCAGATAATGTTTATTAAGCAATTAACAAATAAAATTAAGAGAATTCTGCTTAGGTACAAAGGGAAAAGACAAAGCCACTGCTTCCAGCAGCTCTCAGTCCTAATAAAGTAATCATTCACAGTAGAACTTAGTAAAGAATACAGTGGAAGTACTAAGAGTTCCCAGAACACAAACATATAAGGCATCCAACCATTTCTTCCCACCTCTGTCATGACTGTTTCCATTTGGGGCCAAGGCACTACTATTTTTCACCTGGATTTTTTAAGCTGCCTTCTAACTAGATTCTCTGACACTGGTCTTGCCTTTCCTTTAAAAGAAAGTGGAATTATGTCATTGCTCTGCTCACAGACTCCAGTGGACTCCCTTCTACCTTAGAGTAAAAGTCAACGTCCTCTCCATGGCCTTCATGAGCGGGATTCCATCATGTTCCTGCCCTCATCTCTCCTCACACTCTTGTTTTGTTCTGGCCTCTCTGGCCTCCTTGCTATTCTGTTAAAGTGCCAGGTGCTCTTGTTTTAGGACTGGCATTTGCTATGCTCTCTGCCGGGGAAAATCTTGCCAGATATCCATACGTGCCCCTCCCCCAATTCTTTTAGATCTTGATACAATCTATGCTATCAGTATCTATTACCTGCTCAATATTTTAGCTCTTCTTTTTCTTTTTTTTTTTTTTTTTTTTTTTTTTGCTTTTGCTGTATGTGGGCCTCTCACTGTTGTGGCCTCTCCCGTTGCGGAGCACAGGCTCCGGACACGCAGGCCCAGCGGCCATGGCTCACGGGCCCAGCCGCTCCGCGGCACGTGGGATCCTCCCGGACTGGGGCACGAACCCGCGCCCCCTGCATCGGCAGGCGGACTCTCAACCACTGCGCCACCAGGGAAGCCCAGCTCTTCTTTTTCAAAAAAAGTTATCCGCCTCTCCCCAGTAAGTTCCATGAGGTTATGGAATTTTATCTCTCCTTCTCTCCCTTCCTTCTCCTCTTCCTCTTTTTTCCCCTGTGGTGCCTAGAATAATGCTTGGAATATAGTATGAACTCATAAAATATTTATTGGAATGGAGGAATAAAAACGTGAAAAAAAATAGGGACACTGGGGGTAATCCCAGTAAACTATCAGCTTCTCAAGGAAAGTGGAGCTTATAAAAGCCATCATTGATTCTCAGTGCCTAAGCATGAAACAAATGCTGAATAAATGAATGAATGAAGAACAATATACTCAAATAACCATTTATAGTTGAGAACACTGAGGCACAAAACTTTAGATTTCTTACCCCTGTAGTGGCAGACATGGCGTTTGAGACTACAGGGATATTTTTTTCTTTTCATTGTAACATTTTAAGACTATAATCTCTAAATAAGATGAACTAATTGAGTCAAGGGAATTAATTAGATGCCAGGAGAAGGCTTCATGGGTTAGAATGATTCTCAGTAGGACTTTGAAAGAAGGGAGCCTCAATTAAAAGGTAAGAAAAAAGGAGTTCTTCTCCCTTCCAAGTTCCATATCTTGGCTGAGAAGCTTGCCAGTGCAGAAGTGTGCACCAGAAGGTCCTGACAGCAGTCTTGACAAGTGGCCATTGTGACCTTTGCTCGCCAACTAACAGAGGCTAAGAGGGTAGGGGCTGAATGGATTTAACATCCCAGCAAGGCCTTCTTCTATTTGCATAAAAAAGCAAATTCTGGTAGATTAGGAACCTGAGGTACCTAAGATGTGGAAGCAATTTTCTCAGATGTGGGCTTTTCTCAGGGAGCACCAGAGATTACCTGGAGAAAGTAATCTCAGGGTCCTTTTCAGAGGATCTCTCTTGGCCCAAGCTGGAGATGCCCATCCCAGCCCAGCTCTTCCAGGAAAATGTGGAAAAAGGGTGAGATGTAGCTGACTCTGCTCTCAGAGCTCTCCAGTGTGTACGGTGGGTGGGAAGTGTTGGCCTCGATACCTCACTCAGTTCAATTCAAAAGCAAGTGGCTGTGGAACTGCTATAACAATATCACTGATGCTCTCACTGGTGCTTGTGCCTGTAAACGGGCATGGTTGTGTCTGGTCTCTCCATCAAATGGCATTTATAACTTTTCTTTGTTTGTATTAACTTTTTGGCTGAAAACATATGCCATCAGAGAACAAATAATACTGACTTTCAAGATTTATATAATGAATTCCATATGCCTTTGACAATTCTATCACATTTTTAGGCAGTTACAAAAGACACTGTTTTCCTATAGGATGTCAGGATAGTAACTTGGATAGCTGATGGGTATCTTGCGAAGTATATAAAGGATTAGAAAGCCAAAAACTAACTTCAAATGTTTTTACCAAAACTAGTCAAGGAAAAAATGAGGAGAGATATTCTTTATCATGATACCTCAGAGTAAAAACTGCTGCTCTGTGGTTAACAAAAACCTTTTTTAAAGTTTATTGTCTATTAGTAAACCATTACTGTCTTAAACATGTTGCGAATTTTCTCTTTAAATTTGCCATGTTTATCATTATTCAGCATACTTGATTAAAAGTACATCTTTGGAATTTCAGCAGCTTGATGAAATGGATTCATCACTCAATAAAGTACAACTAAGAAAGAATGGAACATTTTTTAAACTGAATTTTTGGTTTGTAATTTTATACTTCTATACATGTTACAAGAGAAAAAAAGTTTTCTCTTTAGGAGAAGCGTCATGACACCAAATCTCCTCATCCAATATTTCCACTCAAAGGACCACTGAGTAAGTCAACTTCTCTTTAAGACTTAAAGGGATGGAAAGAGTGACTTGATTTGTCACTGTGCGGGGCCTGACTGACAACACTGAATTTTTCCTTGCATATGGATACATTTTCTTGTACTTACAAAGAGAAAAAAAAAAAAAAAGCTTGGAACACTTTTTATTCCCTCTGAGGGTTCTTCTCTTTCTTCTCCTCCTCCATTTGGCTGAAGGAGCAAAGATGAATGTGAATGGTTATTAAATAATCACTTGTTACAAGTAACTGATTAGAATTTGGACTATGTCAACAGTGGTTGCTTGCCAGCCACTTGGCAAAGCGCTAATCACGTTAGGTTTTGGGTAATCAATTTATTCTAATACAAACCATATTGGATGATTGAGATTTTATGCCTTTTTATTTCCTTTAAACAGCTTTCTGAACCTAATGCTTATTATTTTGAAATGCAGCCAAATTCTGGCCACCACAGGAGTCCAGTGTTAAGATGGAGCTCCTAGTACTTTAGATATTTTCTTGACTTATGCAGAAACACTTAGAAAACTGGACCGAAAAGTTATGTTTCTGATTTTCTCTCTTAGCTGCTGATTATTCGAGTTTCATTAGGATAGTGACAGTAACTTTTTAATCTATGGAATATTTTTCTGTAATAAAAGCTTCCTCTTCTTGTTTTATTTTGTCTATATTTTAGGTAAACAAAGAGTACCCAAACATTTAGTATTCAAATCCAGTAATAAACAGCAACCATGGGGTGGGTGGAGCCCCAGAGAAAGGAATAAAGGCAGAGTTTTCTGGAAAGATATCATGGAAATTGACAACGAGCAATGCAGAGGATTAGAAGAGTGATTAGGCTGAGACGTTGAGCATAGAAGTTATTTAGGGCTTTCCATGGGAATGAGGCTATTAAAAAAGCCATGTTCTAAAGGTTACATAAGGATGTCAACAAGCCGGATATATTAAGATATATTCGGCAGCAGAAGAAAGACAGGAACTTCAAATGAGCACCTGTTGATGAGACGGAGAGGTGACTAAGGTTGGAGAGAGGTGGCAAATGAATGTCTGCAGGGGGTAGGCAGGTGACTTACATGTAGGGATGCTATTAATAACGTTTCACTGATACGGTACCAACATTTACCAATCAGAACAGACACTGGCCACAGAGGTGGAGCAGGGTGCAGTAGGTTCCTTGTGACAGCTGGCCTTTCTCCTTTATTTCCTGGATCTTGGGGAGATCTGAAGGATCCTCAGGGAGTGGGGATGGGACAGCTGCAGAGGCAGGGATACGTTTAGAAGGCACAGGATAGTGCTGATTTACCAGTATATTTAATAGTCTAACAACTCATTGGGCTAAACTGTACTGGTGGATTATCAGCCCTTCCCACATGGGTAAAGTGGACTCTATGAAGCTACAAAAGAGAGTGGTACAGCCTGTGCTAAGCCTGAGCAGCCACGCCACTGTTAGCTGCAGTCCAATGGATTTTGTGTTCATTGGAAATCTCCTTTTTAAAAACTATTCTTTAACCCTGGGTGGGTGAAATAAAACACACCTGCAGTGTGATCATATGTCATCCTTTGTCATCATATGAGACTTTATACTCAGGTTTCTATCTTAATAGCTGATGCATTATAACACCAATGTCTCAGGTAAGAAACCTCAGTTGTTTCTGACCTATTCTTTCATTTCTCCATTTTCTTCATTTATTTATTCAATACTACTAGAGATTATCTTTGTTCTTCATGTTTTATCACTTACTTCCTAGTATCTTTCTTAAGCTATCCATCTCCATCTCTCAACTAACTTCTCAGAATAGTATCTGAGCCTGTCTTTCCGACACTTTGACATCATACAGTAATTCCAAAATTCATTTGCTTTTTTGTTTATTTAATATTTATTGGACAACTTCCACGTACCAGGGACTATACTAGGTGCTGATGTAAGACTCATGAGATAGTCTCTTCTTATTGCCCTCAAGGAGCTTACTGTCTAACTCAACCCAACCATCCACTGATGAAGTATTATCAAATTCTGGTTGACATCATCTTACTCAATCCTTGGAGATGATGATTGAATGGTCTTCTCTCTTTTTTTGTTTTTCACCTCCCTCTCCTCATGCTAACACAGTGATTTCCTCAGCATCTCACCTCAGGTCCTTGTTCTTGTTCTGTGTTTCAAAGTCCTTATTGAGCTACCTTGGCAAACCTCATCTCTCCAGTGCCTTCATATCTATCTCCCTTCCCTTTGTGGCTTTTGGACTTGCTTGCTCAGTGCAAATCCTCCTCCTCCTCCTCAGCCCTCCCAGCATGCACAGGTCTCCAGCTTCACCAGGAACATTTTCCCCAGCCCAGTTCATGAAGGCCTGTGGCTTTCTCTGAGCTGCTGCCTGGATCAAATTTCATCTGGGGGAGATTTGTGCCCTTTGCTCTTGGCTGGTACCTAACAAGTTTCCTAAAGGATCAGGTATAAGATGAAACACCACATCCAGTAGTGGAAGGATGCTGCTTAAAAAAAAGAGCAGTAGACACATCAGACTGACTTAGCAGAGGGAATTGAGGAGAAAGACAAAAGGAGAGAAGGGCAAGTACACTTTTTTATTTTTTAAAGGAAAGGCCTTCCTTATGTAAACTTCCTGGAAGCTGTGAATAGTGGTGAGTTCTGAGAGCAGCACTGTGCAGGCCAGACCACAGAGCTGGTCTGGTTCGAAGGCTGGGGAAATGATGCCTTGGGTTCCATTCAAAGTCACTTTCTCCTCAGTCTACTGCCAAACTTGCACACAGCCAAACAGAGAAGACACTAGGGAAGGTTAAACATGAGCAGATGAGGCTTCTCAATATCTCCTGCTCAGAGTCATGTGCTCAATACTGTTTATGTGGAAATGGGAGGCTGCCAGGACCTCTGACCTGTTCCTGTTGTCTTTCAAGGATTAGAATGAAGGCGGGGGCTTGTTAGCATTCAGGGATCCGCTTACTTCCATACAAGGAAATTATTGCTTTACTGACTGTTTTGTGTTCAACTATGTCCCCCTGGAAAAGATATGTTGAAGTCCTAAACCCAGAGGCCTCAGAATGTGACCATACTTAGAAATAGGGTCTTTACAGAGGTTATCAAGTTAGAATGAGGTCATTAGGGTGGGCTCTATCCCTATGACTAGTACCCTTATAAAAAGGAGAAATTAGGACATAGAGACAGACACAGAGGGAAAACGATGTGAAGATACACAAGGCGAAGTATGCATATACAAGCCAAGGAATAGCAAGGATTGCTGGCAAACGACAGAAGCCAGAAGAGGCTAGAAAAGATTATCCCCTAGAGCTGTAAGAGACAGCATGGCCCTGCCAACATCTTGATATTGGACTTCTTGCCTCCAAAAGTGTGAGACGATACACTCCCTTTGTGTCAAGTCATCCAGTTTTTGGTGCAACTAATACTCCTTCTTACTTTGTCAGCAGTCCTACATCAGGTCTGCCTATGGCTTACCACAGGCCATATAATAAAAGATAGGTTTCTTCTGCTTAGAGTATGGAAAGAACCACTGTGTTTTGCAGACACATTTGCACACAGAGGCAGTATTTGTCTATAAGCTAGTAATATATAACACCTCCTCTGTTATTCTATAGCAGCACTGTCCAATAATATAGATACCACTAGTTATATGTGATTCTTTAAAACTCAAATTTAATTTAAAGTAATTAAAATTATTAAATTAAAAATTTAGTTCCTTAGCCACACCAGCCGTACGTCAAGTGCTCAATAGTCATATGTGGCTAGTAGTTACTGTATTGGACAATACAGATACAGAGCACGTTCCTCACTGCAGAGAGCTCTATCGCACAGCACAGTTCTAGAGAAAGAGGTGTTCTAGTCAGTTGAATGTTCTGGGTAATAGAAAGATACTATGTATGGCTAAAAAAATAAAAATCAAAGAAAGAAGGAAATGAAAAAGGAAAAAGAAGTCAATACAGTTAACTTAACCCTGAAAATGTACTTTGATAAATCTGAAGGGATGTTATCACCTTGAAATATTTTAGAGGTGGGAGTATGAATTTCAACACTTACTGTACTGACAGTGGACCAGGATGCTGGCAAATTGAGAGCTGGGTTGATTGAACTCTAAATAAATCAGCCTCTGCTGTCTAAACTATAGCCCCAATACAAAATCTAACCAAGTCTGGGGAATAATTTAGGAACATTTAAAGTCATTAGGATCATTAGATCAGACTCGAGCAAAGCAAAATAAACAACTCTCCCAGCCTGATTTGGAACTAGTTCTTCTACTGCCTTATAAGTCAAAGTGAAATCCTCTGAGTTTAAGTATATTACAAATGTTTTTCTTTGTTGGGCTATGTTTATTCTCACTTCTCTGTTTTTGCAGTGTTCGTTCCATTGTTTTCTGTACCCTACTTACTCACTGTGTTAGAGCCATAGGACTGTTAAGTACTGAATTGTCTGGTTCCGGCCTTCAGTCTGGAACTCAAGTGATCTGACTATCTATACTTCTGTGTTCTAGGTCCATCCTTCATGGGAACATAATCATCCCAGGACTATACCTAGCAGTTTGACATTGCACCATGATTTCTCTTGCCCCCTCATTTTTCATAACAGCATTTTTACATTCTTTCCAAACCTTTTGGTCAGGGTGCCATTTAGTCTGCTCCTCTGGTCTCTAGTTGTAATTTTCTTTGTCTGGGCTATGAGGAGGGACACTAAATTTCCCTTTTTATTGTGGTTAGAGGGTTCACCAAGGAACAATGGCAGGAATGTATTCAATAGCTCTGAGTTCTAAAATCATAGATAACTAAATAATACTTTACAGACAGAGGGGACTCCAAAAATATTCTTAACTGACTGGTTGGCTTAAAGAAATTAACACCCTCCTATAAAAAATAATTTTGTCTGTATTTAAGAGATATGTGGTGCTCTAAATTTTAAATAAATTGCTGGAGAAGGACTTCACCCCAACTCTTATGGGAGAAAGGTCACTATATTTGGCTTTACTGATAACAGTGATTTTGACATTTATTTCTTTTCTTCCACCAGAAAAACGTCATGCCAATTATGCTGCCAAGAGCTACAGAGCGAACTGGGCTCTGATGAAGGCTTATCAGGTTGGTATGATCAAGAGGCTCTCCTGGTCAAGAAGGCTGAGTCTCAGCTGGTGCCCTGTGTGCTCCTTGGGAAGAGAATTGGGCCAGTGTGCTGCTTACCTTTCCAGGGCCAGCCATATGATTATGTGATTGACAGATTACTGTGTCAACTAAGAGGAAAGATGAATAGATGAAACAAGAGAGGGAAGTTTAATAGGAGAGCATTTTCTATGTTGAGAGTAGAGAGGTTCTATCACATTTTCAAGCCACCCTTTACCCTAGGCAGTGTGCCCTTCTCCCAAGTATGGAAGATACATGGTGTTTCTCATTTAAGAAATTCAACAAACAAAAATCTAGACAAAGAGACCCAGAACATCTTTAGAAAAATAGCAATTATTGAAAAAGACTTTCCAAATTACCAAATAATATTTATGCAGGATTTCTTTGAATAATGAGATTTGACAGAAATCTCTGTTCTGGCTTTATGCAAATTCATCATTATTTATTTTTTTTCTTTTCTACTTGGGTTCTGGACACTTCACTCATGCTGGTTTACAATGGGCTGCTTTTTCTCTTATACTGCGACCCTTATGACAAGTTATAGACAATTCTTGGTCTCTACTCCCACATTGGGAGCTCCAGCCCACACCTCTTTCTGGGACTTCAGATCTATGTACTCAATCATCTAGGCAGCTTTTCACTTGATGGACAGCTCAGACTTAACAGTGCCCAAGACTGTCTTTTAACCCCAAATCTATTCTACCAGTAGTCTTCCCTGTGTCAGGTTTGGGCAATTCCAAAATTCCAGCGGCTAAGGCCAAAAACCTTGGAATCAACCGAAACTTTCCTTCTCCCCCACTCCCCCCTTCCCTACATTTCACATCTACCAGTCAGGATTTCTCTCTGGAAATATCTCCAGAATCTGACCACTTCTCACCTCTCCCACTGCTGCAGTTAGCCACCATGATCTTCCACTTTGATTACTGCAGTGGCCTCCTAGCAGCTCTCTCTTCCCATTTATAGTTTCTTGACCCAGTGGCCAAAGTGTAGGAGCCATTGCAGGGTTTTGACCAGAGGAGTGACAAGATCTGACTTTTGCTTTAAGTCTCCTTTCTCAAGTATTGCTCACTCAATAAGACTTAACAATAAACACTCAGTTTAAAATTACAAGCTACCCTTCCCTCAGCATTCTTAATGCCCTTAGCTCAATCAAATTATACATAACATGAACCACTTCTAACATAATATATAATTTACCTATTTATCACATTGACTGTTGTCTCTCATCATACCTCCCCTCTCCCACCCCAATAGAATGTAGATGTTTGCTCTGTTCACTGATATTTCCAAGTATGGAATCATACATGGCACATTGAAAACATTCCTCATACTTGCTGAATGATTAAAAACAATTTTCTTTGTAATCCATCCAGGGGTCTTCAACCCTGTGTAGTGAAGTCTACATTTTTTGCCTTTCTCCTAGATAAAGTCTTAACCAGGTCTATAGCTTTTCTAGTTAGAGTTGGATAATGAAAAGGTTGTGGTACACTCCCTGTCACAGGGACAGTTTTATTTCAATGCTTTAAATGACCCAGTTCCATGAAACACTAAGATTCAGACTTTTAGTCATATTTAAAGTGTTCCCCCATCCCCAGTTTCTGAATCCTGCACTGGGGAGGGGAGCATGGATGCTTCTGTTCCATATCCTCACCTTTTCTAAACCCTGCTCACTAGTCCAGGCTTCTGACTCCTTCTGAATTGGGAAGAAGGCATTAAGGAAACACACAGTATCCAGAGATTGATATTTTTACAATTTGTCCTTGGTGTTCATGAGGCTTGGCAAATGTAAACCTAGATCTTTCCCTTGGGATACATCTTGTGGGTTTCTAGGAAACTCCTCCAGTGGGAATCTTCTATAATGACCAGTCCTGTGATGTGGGATGTGGTTGGCCACTTAACAGCACAAACTCTCAGACTTGGAGCATTGGGCCTTCCACCTCACAAGACTCTCTGTGGTAAACCTCTTGAGAGCAAGGTCTTTTGGAAGATGGCTCCAGTCTGGCTCCCACGAGACCCATATATGTTTGAAGAAAATCTCTCCTACATCTTTGCCTGTGTGAAGTGCAGTTTGCTTCCAGTGCTGCCACTTCCTCTGAACGTTTCTCGTTAGCATGACTTTCGATACTTCAGCTGAGTCAGACAGCAGTGCATTGAGTAGTCTCCTGGTATATCCCCACTAGATCTCAAAGCACGGGGGTAAAAGATCCCTCTTCTTCCCTTTTGTGGAAGAGAGCGGGCAAGGGAGTGGATGCAGAGCAAAATGACAGCTTCTCCAGAGAAATTCTTGCTCTCAACCTTTTCAACTCCAACCCTGTTGGAGCCTCAAGATGGGTGATAGATTAGGGCTTGACAAAGGGATGGCTGGGTACCCTCTTTGCAATTCCTGTGGGGATGTCTGGGATCTACTATTTTGCTGTCAACCTATGGAGAGAACAAACAGATACAACAAGCCATAGTTTAGCATGTTCTTACAGTTTTAAAATAATAAAGAAATGAGTTGGTGTTGTTCCTCCTTCAGTCTTGCCCCCGCATGCTGCTTTCTGGGCTTGGAGCATTCATGAGCCTGGCTCCTCTTCCATTTCAGGTCTCGGCTTAGATGTAGCTTCCCACAGAGGCCTGCTTGGCCTGCCCAGCCTAAGACAGGCCCCTGTTATGCTCTCTTAGCTCCTGCTTAATTTCCTTCATATATTTATTACAGTTTGTAATCATACATGTATTGACAGGATTCATTTCTGTCTCCCACACCAGATTAATTAGCTTCAGGAGGTCAGTTTGCTTGGTTCATAGTAGCCTCCTTGGAGCCCAGGACAGAATTGAGCATACAGCTCCTGCTCAGAAATGTTAGGGGATGCTCAGTGCTGCCTGGTGTGAATGTGGCTCTGCTGCTTACTAGTCGTGTGCTCTCAGGAAAGTTCTTTTCCTTAGCTGTAAAGTTGGGACCACAATAGTACCAATTATTAGGTGATATTTAAATATTTATAGTGTTTAGAAAAGGGACTGGCAGATACTTTAAAAGTGTTTGCTGTGATTATTAACTCCATAAAGGTGATGCATTACCTAATTGGTAAGTTAAATGTTTTTAGGGAACAGTCAGTTAAGAAAGGGGAATCGTTCCACTGCAATCCAGAGAGAACCCACCAGTGTAATGTGGTTCAGGGAATGCGAAGGCCCTAACACCCTGGTGCTGAGAGGTGCTCCCTAGTCCCTGCATCACATAGATCTGGGGAGAGAACATTCAAAATAGTGGTCTAGCTTAGTGGTTCAAGCACAGGCTGTGGAAGCAGACAGATCAGGATCAGATCTTGCCTCTTCCACTTATAAACTCTGTGATATTGAGGAGTTATTCAATTTCTCCAAGGCTTGATTTCTCTATATTTAAAATGGGTATCATAATACCAACCTCACAGGGCTGTTGTGAGGATTACATGATTTTAGATATGTGATATTATTTGGCTATCATAAATGCCCCCAAAGGCAGCCATTATTAATATTGTTGCTAGTAACAGTAACTATAGCCATAGAAAAACAGTGGGCAAGGACTCTGCATTTTCGAAGTAAACTTTTAGAAATTGCACATAAGACAGCATTTTTTGCAATCAGTGTTGTGACTAGCATGTAACTGTTGGATGTAATCCCATTATGAGGAAATAAATACCTCCCTCCCCCAAATCTCAGTATTAGATTAATAAAAAATATTTCTATTTCCTGCTTATTTCAAGTAGCACTCACTGCAAGTAGTTCCTAGTAGATAACACAAATCAGATTGCAAACGTGAGGAGTGGTTTGAATCTCAGTAATCTCTGGATTTACTTGCACGTGAAGCATCTCCCTGTGAAGGGCACTTTGAACTCTTAGTTCTGACAGCACCATCAAAATCAAAGGTGCTGGTGTTATTTCAGCCAAACTCAACTTCTGGAATACTCTCTCCTTACACAAATAAATCTCTCAGGTTTAAATCTGCAAAACATTAACATAAGATTCTCAGGGTTTGGTTTACTGGAAATGATATTTGGATTACTTTAGAAATGTAGATTTCTTGTTAGTTCTATGATAACTGGATAAAAAGCTAGCTTTTTATTTATAATTTCTTCCATTGACATTTATTTCTTTGTTTAAATTGTGTACCCATTCATTTTAGCAGGGGGCAAATGAAGTTGAATAAAGACATTCTACCTACAAGATTAAGTCTCTATTCAGAATTGTCTGGGAACTCTGTGCCCTGGGGAGAGTAGCACTCAGCAACTCCCCATTATAATCAGTCTTCATGATTAAACATTTTGAGGACATTCTCTGGGTCCATTTTTTAAAGACAGTTATTCTCTTTGACTATATATACTTGATGTGATGTCATTTTTTGTTTTCTCAGGGAAGCTAAATAATTAAGCTAGAATTTAGATTTTTTTGTTAGTGCTTATGGAAACTGAAGTACATAATATATTTAGCAGGACTCCAAATCTATGGTCACTAGTTTGCTCATGACAATCACATGTTTCTGCTGCTCACCAGAAGCCTGGGGTTATTGTGCTTTCTTTGATCTCCCCAGGATGCACTTCTGAACTGTGGGCTGTAGAGTGTCAGAGAAACTATCCCAGCTGTCAGGGAGTCCCGTGGCTTCAGCAGGGCAAGCCCTTGGGTTGCCTCTTCATCCTGGGTCCATTTCCTGTGTGACCCTTTCTCTCTTTCCACATTTGGTCACTGGGAGTTCCCTGCATTCAGGGAGCCAGAACTTGGGAGATGGAGGAATGTGATAGAGAAAAGGGGTCTTTCTTTCCATATCTCAGTATAGTGAAATGCCTGGTCAAGGTGTTTGAGAAGAAAGCTCAGCTGATCAATTACTCTCCTTTCCTGATGAGCCTTTCCTAGTAAACCTTCCCCCCTTCACACAAAATTTTCTTCTGTTGCAGAGCCATGGTCTGTAGCACCTGGATGTTGTAAACTGGCAGAAAGCGAATGGACCCAAGGGTGACCAGGCTGAATTATCATTATATATTGCCCTGTGCTATACAGTAGGTCCTCGTTTATCTATTTTATATATAGTAGTGTGTATCTGTTAATCCCAAATTCCCAATTATCTCCCCCCTTTCCTCTTTGGTAATCATATGTTTGTTTTCTATGTCTGTGAGTCTATTTCTGTTTTATAAAAAGTTCATTTGTATAATTTTTTAAGGTTCCACATATAAGTGATACCATAGGCTATTCATCTTGCTCTGACATCACTTAATATGATAATCTCTAGGTCCATTCATGTTGCTGCAAATGACATTATTTCATTCTTTTTTATGGCTGAGTAATATTCCATTGTACATATATATACCACATCTTTATCCATTCATCTGTCAGTGGACATTTAGGTGGCTTCCATTGGTTGGCTATTGTAAATAGTGCTGCAATGATCATTGGGGTGCATGTATCTTTTTGAATTAGATTTTTCATCTCTTCTGGATATATGCCCAGGAGTGGGATTGCTGGCTCATATGGTAGTTCTATTTTTAGCTTTTTAAGGAACCTCTCTAATGTTTTCCATAGTGGCTGCACCACTTTACATTCCAACAGTGTAGGACGGTTCCTTTTTCTCCACACCCTCTCAGCATTTATTATTTGTAGACTTTTTGATGATGGCCGTTCTGACTGGTGTAAGGTGATACCCCATTATAGTTTTCATTTGTATTTCTCTAATAATTAGTGATGTGGAGCATCTTTTCATGTGCTTGTTGGCCATTTGTACGTGTTCTTTGGAGAAATGTCTATTTAGGTCTTCTGCCCAGTTTTTGATAGGGTTGTTTGTTTTTTTGATATTGAACTGTATGAGCTGTTTGTATATTTTAGAGATTAATCCTGTGTCGGTCATGTCATTTGCAAATATTTTCTCCCATTCTGTAGGTTGTCTTTTCATTTTGTTTATGGTTTCCTTTGCTGTGTCCCTGTAAATTTTAGAATAACTTCTATGTCTACAAAAATATTGTTGGAATTTTGGTAGAAATTGCTTTAAACCTGTAGATCAATTTGAAGGGGAATTGACATCTTTTGAATCTTCTAATCCATGAACACAGTGTGTCTTTCATTTACTTAGTTCTTTGATTTCAATCATCAGTGTTTTGTAGTTTTCAAAGCCTGTTTTCTTAGATTTACACCTATGTATTTAAGTTTCTTGGAGTGACAGTAAGTGGTATTACATTTTAATTTTAGTGTCTCTGGATTCATTACTAGTGTATAGAAACATAATCAATTTTTGTATGTTTATCTTATATCCTGTGACCTGGTTAAATTAACTTATTATTTCTAGTTTTGTTTTGTTTGTTTTGTAGATCCCTTGGGGTGCACTATGTAGAAAGCTATGTCATTTGCAAAAAGGGAGAGTTTTACCTCTTACTTTCTGATATACACACTTTTAATTTCCTTTTCTTATCTTATTGCACTGGCTAGAACTCCCAAGTGCTATGTTGAAAAGAATGGTGACAGCAGACATTCTTGCCTTTTCCCCAATCTTAGGGGAAATATTCAATCTTTCACTGTTAAGTATAATGTTAACAATAGGTTTCTTTATAGATGCTCTTGTCAAGTTAGGGAAGTTTCCCTCTAGTTCTATTTTTGATAATTTTTATCATAAATGAGTGTTGCATTTTGTCAAATGCTTTTTCTGTATCAAATGATATAATTATTGATTTACCTTCTTAGCCTACTAATATAGTGGATTGCATCGATTGATTTTTGAATACTGAATCTGCCTTGTATCCCTAGAATTAATTTCATTTGGCCATGTTTTATAATTCTTTTTATATATTGCTGAATTTTATTTGATAATGTTTTGTTAAAGATTTTTATATCTGTATTCATGAGGGATATTGGTCTGTAGTTTTCCTTTCTTTGCTCTGTCGTCTGTTTTTTTCATTGGGGTAATACTAGCTTCATAAAATGAATTGAGAAGCATTCTTTCCTCTTCTATCTTCTAGAAGACCTTCGGGAGAATTGGTGTTATCTTTTACTTTATACACTTGATAGGATTCTCCAGTGAAACAATGTGGGCCTAGAGATTTCTTTTTGTGGAGTTTTTAAGTTACAAATTCAATTTCCTTAATAACTACAGGGCTATTAAAATAATCTATTTCATACTGAGTGAGTTGTGCTAGCTAGTGATTTTGAGGAATTATTTCATTTCATCTAAATTGTCAGATTTAGGTGTGGAGAGTTGTCCATAGTATTCCCCTATTATCTTTTTGATGTCTGCACAGTCTGCAGTGATATCTCCTGCTTTATTTATGATTGGTAATTTGTGTTTTCTTTCTTTTTCTCTTTGTCTATCTTATTAGGGGATTGTCAATTTTACTGATCTTCTCAAAGAATCAGCTCTTTGGTTAACTGATTTTCTCTATTGGTTTTGTAATTTCAATTTTATTGATTTCTCCTCTTATATTTATTATTTTCTTTTTTCTTCTTGCTTTGAATTTATTTTGCTTTTTTCCTAGGTTGTTGAGGTCAAGGCTTAGATGATTGATTTGAGGTTTTTCCTTTTTTCTAATTGATGATTTAGTGCTATAAATTTCTCTCTCAGTGCTGCTTTAGCTGTGACCCACCAATTTGATACATTGTATTTTTCTTTTCATTCAGTTCAATGTACTTTTTGATTTCCCTTAAGATTTCCCTTTTGACCTATGGATTATTTATAAGTGTTTAATTTCCAAGTGTTTAGAGATTTTAGTCTTATCTTTTATTGATTTCTAGTTTGATTCCACTGTGGTCAGAGAACACACCCTGTATGATTTTAATTCTTTAAGGGTTGAGTCTGTCTTGGTTTCATGGGAGCTTGAAAAGAATGTATATTCTATTGTTGGGTGGAGTAAAAATGTCATTAGATCCTGTTCATTGATGGTATTATTGAGTTCTTTTGTATCCTTTCTGATTTTCTGTCTAGTTGTTCTATCAATTGTTGAGAGAGGGGTGTTGAAATCTCCAACAATAATTGTTGGTTTGTCTATTTTCCTTTCAGTTCTATCAGTTTTTGCTTCACATATTTTGCAGTTTTATAGTTTGTCGCATACACATTTAAGACTGCTATGTCTTCTTGGTAAACTGACCCTTTATCAATATATAATACCTCTCAGTGTCCCTGGTAATTTTCTTCATTCTAAAGTATATTTTATATGATATTAATATAGCCATTCCTGCCCTTATTTGATTTATGTTTTTCTGTCCTTTTACTTTCAACCAGTCTATATACATTATATTTGAGGTTTCTTTTAGATGACATTGAGTTGGGTCTTTATTTTTCTTGTTGAAGATTTAGTTTATTGTTACAAAATTTAAAGTTTTGACAGCTTCAATTAAACCTTCCTATAGACCACAATATTTTATGTATTTATTTATTTTAAAATTTTTATTTTATATTGGAGTATCGTTCATTGACAATGTTGTGTGAGTTTTGAGTGTACAGCAAAGCAATTCAGTTATACATATATAAGTATCTATTCTTTTTCAAATTCTTTTCCCATTTAGGTTATTACAGAATATTGAGCAGATTTCCCTGTGCTATACAGTAGGGACTTGTTGGTTATCTATTTTAAATATAGCAGTGTGTACCTGTCAAGCCCAAACTCCCAATTTATCCCTCCCCAACCCATCCTGCCTGGTAACAATAAGTTCGTTCTCTAAGTCTGTGAGTCTGTTAATCTGCTCAGCCAGTCTATTTAAGTATGTTTAGACCATTTATGTTTAATATAATTATTGATATTTTAGGGTTTAAGTCTGCCATTGTTTTCCTGTTTGTTCTTTATATTTTTCATTTCTGTGTTTTCTTTTTCCTGACTTCCTGTGGTTTACCTGAACATTTTCTAGAATTCATTTTGACTTATCTGTAGCATTTTTGAGTGTATCTTTTCATAGACCTTTTTCAGTGGTTGCTCTAGGTATTGCATTGTATATACATAACTTACTTCATTGACTGGTGTCATCATTTTACTAGTTTGAGTGAAATATGAGAACTTGTTCCCTTTTTTGTCCTTTTATCCTCCTCATTTGTAATATAATTGCCATAAATATTTCTTCTATTACAGCAGGGCTCCCCAATTCCCGGCCACGGCCTGTTAGGAACTGGGCTGCACAGCAGGAGGTGAGCTGCGGGTGAGTGAGTGAAACTTCATCTGCCACTCCCCACCACTCCCCATCGCTCGCGTTACTACCTGAACCATTCCCCCCACTCACATTACCACCTGAACCATCCCACGCCCCCTGGGTCCATGGAAAAACTGTCTTCCATGAAACCAGTCCCTGGTGCCGAAAAGGTTGGGGACTGCCGTATTACAGGTAGTACCACATAAGACAATGTTACAATTTTTGCTTCAATTGTTAACCAAATTTTAAAAATTGAAGAAGAGAAGCAAAGCCTACAGTATTTACTCATATTTTTACTTATTGTGCTCTTTCCTCCTTTAAGACCTACCAAGGTTTCTTCTTGTATTGTTTCCTTTTTGCTTAAGGATTTCCTTTAGCCATTCTTTTAGGGTACTTCTGCTGATGACAAATTATCTTAAGTGTCCCTTTGTCTGAGAATGTCTTGGTTTTCCCTTCATTCTTGAAGAATATTTCATTGAGTATGGGATTCTTGGTGATAGGGTTTTTTTCAGCACCTGAAAAATATTGTGCAACTTCCTTCTGTTCTTCATGGTTTCTGATAAGAAATCAGATCTCATTCTAATTGTTTTTATTCTATAGATAGGTATTGTTTTCTTTGGCTGCTCTTGAGATATTTTCTCTGTCTTTTGTTTTAAGAATTTTAATAATGATGTGTTTTGGTGGGAATTTTGGGGGGGATTTATCTTGTTTGAGTTTCACTCGGATTCTTGATTCTGTCAGTTTATGTCCTTGCCAAATAAGAAGTTTTCAGCTATTATTTTTTTTGCATACTTTTCAGGCTCATCCTCTTTTTACTCTCCATCTAGGACTACAAGGACATGGATATTGGATATTTTGTTATAGTCTCACAAGTCCCTCAAGCATTGTTCATTGTTTAGCCTATTTTCTTTTTTTTTCAGATTGAATAATTTATATTGTTCTATCTTCCAATTCACTGTATCCTTTCTGTCTTCAACATTCTGCTGTTGATTTTATTTATTGAATTAAAAAATTTAATGAAGTATAGTTGATTTACAATGTTGTGTTAATTTCTGCTGTACAGCAAAGTGATTCAGTTTTACATATATATACATTCTTTTTCATATTCTTTTCCATTATTGCTTAATCTCAGGATATTGAATATAGTTCCCTGTGCTGTACAGTAGTACCTTGTTGTTTATCCAGCTGAACTTTTTATTTTGTTATTTGTATTCTTCAGTTCTAAAATTTCCACACAGTTCTTCTTTATATCATCTTTTTATTCCATTGATGAGATGTTCTATTTATTTGCTGAGTTTTTCTTTTTTCATTTGTTTCAAGTGTGTTTATAATTGCTTATTGTAGCATCTTTATCATGGCTGTTTTAAAATTTTTTTCAGATAGTTTTAACCTCTCTGTCATCTTGGTGATGACATCTGTTGATTTCCTTTTTCTTATTCAGTTTGAGATATTCCTCAAGTGATTTTCAGTTGAAACTTAAACATTTTTGTATTATATTATGAGACTCTGGATCTTATTTAAATATTTTGTTTTCACTGGTTTTGCCTGATGCCATTCTGCCGTTACTGCCAGTTGGAAGTGAAAGTCCAGTTTTCCCACTCAGCCTCCATTGACATGTGAGAGAGCTGCCTCCTCATTACTGTTGGGTGAGAATGAAAGTTCCTGCTCTCCACATGGTCTCCATTGACACCGTGGTGTGGTGGTCTTATTAACACTGGGTGATAGTGAAAGTCCTGGGTCTCTACTGGACCTCCTTTGATGCCACCACAGTGGAGAAATGTTTGGGTGCCTTGTTACAGCCTTGCTAAGGTGGAATTCTGGGCTCCCCCTTTACCCTTTGCTGGCATGGGTAGGAGTGGGGTTATAGCGTTTTCTGTGTTGTTTGGTAGAGTAGAATGGTTATTATCTAAAATGTTTCTCTATTGCTAGGCTTTCCCCTCTCCTGATTCTTTGACTAGAGATAGCAGACTTTTGTTGAGACTTCTTTGGTCTGTGCCTATTGTCATTTCTGAGTTGGTAGCTTCTTCAGCTCAAAGTCTGGTATATCTGAGGCAAAAAGAAAACCCACAGAACTCATCAATGGGTTGTTTCTTGGGTCCCAAGGTCCTTAGCCAATCTGCCATCTTCTCTCCATCTTTCAGAGTTTTCTTATGTTTGTTTTATATATAATATAAATATATGTTTAAATATGTTCATATTTATATAGCTTATATAAATATATATTCATATTTATATATGTTTGTTTTATATATATAATGTCCAGGGTTTTTAGTTTTTCTTGGCGAGAGAAATAAGGAGAAGTACATCTACTCCATCTGTCCAGATGTGGAAGCATTCCTCATTGATTTTTAGGATTTCTTCTAATATCCAAATACTTACACTTTTTCTCTTACTTGGATTGCAAGTATTTTCTCTCAGATATAACTTTTCTTTTAATTTTGCTTTTGAAGTCTTTGACCATTTCGTTCATAGGAACTTTTAAGGAGACTGTTTTTTGTTTTTTTTTTAAATGGGTGAGAGAAAAGTAGACAATTAAAATAGAAGGAAATATGACTGGCTAACAACTGATATATGAAATTTGATATCAATGAGTTCAATTTGAAGAAAAATGATGGAATTATAGGGATGCTACGAATGTTAAGGTTCAAAATGTAAAAGCCCTGATGAAAAAAATTCAGTGAAATATAAGTCAGTCCATGGTTTCCTGTGCTAATAAGGAACTTTAAAAATATATGCAATTCTGGAAATTTTTTCATCCTACTGTGACATCTCTAATTGTTAAAAAAATTTTATAAATCAAATTTGACAAGGAATATCATGGAGATGTTAGAGATTCTTTTAAAACTAGAGATGTACAAAATCTGTTTTATTATATTTTTGCTATTTTTGTGCAATTCACAAAAGAGACACAAAATTAAAACACCGAAAGTACTTAGATAAGAATTTCTTTTTTAGGTGTAGAATTCTTAGTACTCTAAGTAAGATAAATAGTCTCTGTGAGAGCTAAATGGTCTTTTTAGGGTATAATAGAACCACACTGTAATTTACTAAATGCATCAAATTACTAGGCCCCAATAAAGAAAGAAATATTATCTAAATATAAGTTTCCTTTTAGGGTAATGGCTTACTTTTCCTGTTTCCCAAGATGCCTTCAGCTGCTTATGTGCTTTTATTATGTAGTATTAATTTCACAACACAATGCTCTTGAGAATTCGTAGCATATCTAGTTTCCCCAGAAAAGTATTTTAGAGGATTACATTGCTTGGTTTTGTGTTACTGGCCTCAAATAATCACATATACTGTATTATTTGACTGGATGAAAATAACTGTGGAAGGTTTGGGAAATTTTATGGATGGTAATGTAGATATCTATTTCACCATTATATCTGCAGTTGGCATTCAATTTCTCCAAGGAAAGGGGACATAGGCACTGGATTAATCTCTAAACCTAATTTCAGCATTGTTCATAATAAAAAGTTACTCAAACTATAAACTATCAGGAAGACTACCTTGATTCATGTTTGCATCTACCTGTCTATTTTCTGAGACAGTTGCTAGTGCAAGATGAAAGATGGGTAGGACTAATAAAGACAAGCAGATGACTGGATTAGCCACAGTTGGCTGGAAAGGTTTCATCTCAAGTTATAGAATCTGAAATACCAATCAAATATCTTTATGTCATGATGTAGGTATAAAATAAAAGTAATGATAATTGCTGAATTGTGGAAAAGTGGTGATAGAGCTGAAAGGGAACATTTCTTAAACAAACAGTATGTCTCACTGTACTGGAATATGGTATTTGAATAGAGATTTTTAGCTTGGAATCATATGGCCATTTTTATTGGTAAAATATTAACAATTTCATATGGCTCAATCAACACGAATTGCCTAATGTGACCACATATATTAGGCAAAACATTTTAGAATAGCAAAATCCTAGATTGTGATGGGTGAGTAGGGGTGAGGTTGGGGAAAGTAGGTGTAGTGTGTTGGATCACATGATACAGGAAACAAAAATTCAACTCTTCTGAACCACAGGAGAGCAAGTTTTAAAATGTGGAACTTTACTTCTAAGCCAACTATCAAACCTTCACCTCCACTCCACCCTCACCAGCAACTCTGTGCAGATGTGTTCAGAGGTGTGAGAGTCGATCAGCCCAGAGGAAGAAGAACCAGTCATTCCTAGCATGATAGGGATCTACAAATGGTGCTGAAACAGCATGAAAATATAGCATGGAAAGCAGAAAAAGTAATCATGGAAAGATACAGAACTACAATAAAAGGAGCAGTGCATCGTATCTCTTCCTATTCTGGTGTATGACTGTTTATATTTATTTGGCACTTTAATAATTCCCAGAAAGCTCTGATTTTTTTTTTTTTCATAGACAGATCTGTGTGCTGTACTTACTGTATCACTTGAGAATTGGTTTGGATTTATGAACTAACATAGATCAGCGAGGGACAAAACCACAGTTCTCTATTTGAAATGTAGCTGGGTTTCTAGAATTAGCTGTTCTAGTTGCTGGCACAAGCAGCCCATGTAAGTTTTAAAAATTATACAAACTTCTGGATCTAAATTTCTGTTAGTTGTTTTTTGCCAAATATAATATCTTTGGTGTATTATTAAGAAGAAGTGCATCACAGACTACAAAGTGCTCCTGAATATGGAGCACTGACTATACACAATAGGGAGATAAAAGGAAAAGTAGCACAAAACACAGTCATTTGTTTCTTTTACTGTGTGCAGTAAATTGTCTCTGTGCATGTTCACTCTAGTTAAAGAGGGAATGCATGAAAGACATGAAACCAGATAGAATTTTGGAGTTATTCTCAAGGAGCTTCCCTTGTTCACTAGGGAACATACATGGAGAGCAACTACTGCACACAGTAAATAAAATAAAACTTTAACATACAGTTATAAAATCCCAAAGAAATGTGTCACAATGTCCAGTAGAAAGGGGTTAAATTTATACCTTTGGCTGTCTGAGTGACTCTAAAATAATGCCTGGAGCTGACTTTTAAGAGAACACCCAGATAGCAACAACCAGTTGAAAATCAACACTGATATGGAAGAGAAGGTATTAAAAAGGAAAACAATTCTGAAGTGAGTCTGGGGTGGGGGGGAAGCATGGATCATTACAGGTACTCATTTCCTTCTACAAAGTTCTTTTCTGTCAAAAAGATTAACTGATTTAAAAGATTTCAACTTATTTTTCCTTGAGAGACTATTCACTGCCTACTGTATGTCATTCAAATTAAAATTTAAACAACCACTGGAAAGATCAATTCTATACTAATTGAGACTTGGGCGAAGAATCCAAGATTATTTTTTGCATTTAGTGCACTTTCAAAGTATGTCTATTGTGATTCCATTTTCATACACTGCACACATTTCACTACCACAAACCTATCATGTAAAATAATGCAAGACCAAACATCAGGATGCTGACATTGTCTATGTATAAAAAGATAATACTAGAAAAAAAGTTATGGCAAATCTTCAAAAAAGTAGGCAGCCTGATTCCACCACAATTTGAACAACTTTAAAACCACATCACATGCATTTCAGAGAGGTCCTCTGCTACTGATTTGGTTATTGGAAAATGGTTAAATGCACATGAATGTTATTAGGAAATCTTGAGGAACCTATCACTACTAAGATTCAAATACATTATTATAATTATTTTAGATAAAATCAAATTGGTTGCAAATATATTTCTTTGAGAGCAGATTTCTGATTTATTTCTTAGAGGTCTCAACCATGTTGTCAAAAGTGCAAACATTCATCATCCTACTGAACGTATATTCCTAATCATTCCTCTCCATAGGCAAACGCAAACTCAGTAAAATAAAGAAAGACAGCTTCTTCCCCACTGCCTGACATGGGCATCCAACTCTACTGGCCAGATAGCAGTTATGCAAATTGCAGTACCTATGATGCAGATTGAAAGAATGAAGTGGTTGTTTGCAAAATCAGCTTGGCAAACTGCAGTGTAGTAACCATGGTGTGGGATTTCAGCCTCTCAATATTTTTCCAGATATAATATTCATTTTCAAATATCAAGACAGGGCTGATGAAATATTCTCAGTAGACGGTAAGATTTCAAAAAGACTTTCTGCTTTTTAAATGTTTTCAACTAATTTCTGCCCATCTCTTTCTTGACAAATAACCTTGGCTTCAATTTTATAGATAAAATTGAGCTCTCTATCACTTACACATCTTAGTTTTCCTCCTTGCCACCTCTAAAATCCCTATGTATAGATATTAGACCTTTGCGCACTTCTTTTCTAGGTAAAAATTGTCCCTTGTCCTTGCTAAGTCCAAACTGATATCTGAGCTCATGATTGCATTTTGTGTGTCCTCCCACTTGATTACACTGTGTGTAATCCCCAGTCTCTTTTAGGTCTTCACTTTTGCCTTCTCTGCTTGTTCCACCTCCTCTGCCTCTAAACATGTCAAGTTTTCTGTTACAACATATTTTCCCTTGATCCTGCCACCATCTCAAGTTGTAAGTATCTTATGATATTGAGCATCTTTTCATGTGCCTGCTGACCATCTGTATGTCTTTGGAAAAATATCTACTCAGGCGTTCTGCCCATTTTTAATTGGGTTGTTTGTTTTTCTGATATTGAGTTGTATGGATATTATCCCCTTACTGATCATATAATTTGCAAATATTTTCTTCCCTTCAGTAGGTTGCCTTTTCATTTTGTCGATGGTTTCCTTTGCTACACAAAAGCTTTTAAGTTAAGCCCCACTTATTTGTTTTTGCTGCTGTTTCCTTTGCCTTAGGAGACCGATCCAGAATAATATTTTCATGATTTATGTCAAAACATGTTCTGTTTTCTTCTAGGAGTTTTATAGTTTCCAGTCTTACATTTAAGTCTTTAATCCATTTTGAGGTTTTCTTTTTTTTTTTGGCTGCGTTGGGTCTTCGTTGCTGCTTGTGGGCTTTCTCTAGTTGCAGGGAGCAGGGGCTACTCTTCGTTGCAGTGCATGGGCTTCACATTGTGGTGGCTTCTCTTGTTGTGGAGCACAGGCTCTAGGTATGCGGACTTCAGTAGTTGCAGCACACAGGCTCAGAGTAGTTGCGACATGCAGGCTCTAGAGCACAGGCTCAGTAGTTGTGGTGCATGGGCTTAGTTTCTCCATGGCATGTGGAATCTTCCTGGACCAGGGAGCGAACCTGTGTCCCCTGCATTGGCAGGAGGATTCTCAATCACTGCACCACCAGGGAAGTCCCTGAGTTTTTGTATATGTGTGAGAAAGTGTTCTAATTTTATTCTTTTCCATGTAGCTGTCCAGTTTTCCCAGCACCACTTATTGAAGAGACTGTCTTTTCTCCATTGTATATTCTTACCTCCTTTGCTGTAGGTTAATTGACCTTAGGTGTGTGGGTTTATTTCTGCACTATCTATTCTGTTCCATTGACCTATGTGTCTGCTTTTGTGCCAGTACCATGCTGTTTTGATGACTGTAGCTATGTAGTATAGTCTGAAGTCAGGGACTGTGATAACTCCAGCTTTGTTCTTTTTTTTTTTAAATAAATGTATTTATTTATTTATTTTTGGTGTGTTGGATCTTCGTTGCTGCGCATGGGCTTTCTCTAGTTGCAGCAAGTGGGGGCTACTCTTCGTTGTGGTGTGTGGGCTTCTTATTGTGGTGGCTTCTCTTGTTGCAGAGCATGGGCTCTAGGTACGCAGGCTTCAGTGTTTGCAGCACACAAGCTCAGTAGTTTTGGCTCGCGGGCTCTAGAGCACAGGCTCAGTAGTTGTGGCACATGGGCTTAGTTGCTCCGCGGCATGTGGGATCTTCCTGGACCAGAGCTCGAACTGGTGTCCCCTGCATTGGCAGGCAGATTCTTAACCACTGTGCCACCAGGGAAGTCCCTCCAGCTTTGTTCTTTTTCTCTAAGGATTGTTTTGGCTATTCAGGGTCTTTTATGGTTCCATATAAATTTTAGGATTTTTTGCTCTAGTTCTGCAAAAAAATGTCATGCATATTTTGATAGGGATTGCATTAAATCTGTAGATTTCTTTGGTTTGTATGGACATTTTAACAATATTAATTCTTCCAATTCATGAACAAAGGGTATCTTTCCATTTCTTTGTATCATCTTCAATTTCCTTCATCTATGTTTTATAGTTTTCAGAGTATAGGTCTTACATCTCCTTGGTTAAGTTTATTCCTAAGTATTTTATTCTTTTTGATGCAATTTTAAATGGGATTGTTTTCTGGCTTTCTCTTTCTGATTGTTCAATATTAGTGTATAGAAAAGCCATAGATTTCTGTATATTAACCTTGTTTCTGCAACTTTATTGAATTTATTTATTAGTTCTAAGAGTTTTCTGATGGAGATGTTAGCGTCTTCTATATATAGTATCATGTCATCTGCAAACAGTGATAGTTTTACGTCTTCCCTTCCAATTTGGATGCTTTTTATTTCTTTTTCTTGTCTGATTGCTGTGGCTAGGACTCCTAATATTATATTAAATAGAAGTGGTGAGAGTGGGTGTCCTTTTCTTGTTCCTGACTTTAGAGGAAAAGCTTTTGGCTTTTCAATATTGAGTATGAGGTTAGCTGTGGTTTTGTCATAAATGGCCTTTATTATGTTAAGGTATGTTCCCTCCATAAAAACTTTGATGAGAGATTTTGTCATGAATGGATGTTGAATTTTATCAATTGCTTTTTTCTGCATCTATTGAGATGATCATGTAATTATCCCCCTTCATTTTGTTAATGTGGTGTATCAGTTGATTGACTTACTGATACTGAACCATTCTTGCATGCCTGGAATAAATGCCACTTGATCATACTGTACAATCCTTTTTATATATTGTTGAATTCAGTTTGCTAATATTTTGTTATGGATTTTTACATCTATATTCATCAGAGATGTTGATTTGTAATTTTTTGTAATGCCTTTGGTTTCAACATCAGAGTAATTGTGGCCTCATAGAATAAATTTGGGAGTGTTCCTTCCTCTTCAGTATTTTGGAATAATTTAAGAAGGATAGGTGTTAGCTCTTCTTTATGTGTTTGGTAAAATTCCTCTGTGAAGCTGTCTGGTTCTGACTTTTGTTTGCTGGGAGTTTTTTGATTACTAATTCAATACCATTATTAGTGATAAGTCTGTTCAGATTGTCTATTTCTTCCTGATTTGGTCTTGAAAGATTGTATGTTTCTAAAAATTTATGCATTTCTTCTAGGTTGTGCAATTTTGTTGGCATATAACTGTAATATTCTCTTATGATTGTTTGTATCTCTGGGATACTGCTTGTAATTTCTCTTCCTTCATTTTTAAAAAATTTTATTTGGATCCTCTCTCTCTTTTTTTTTTCTTAATGAGTATGGCTAAATGCTTATCAGTTTTGTTTATCTTTCAAAAAACTAGCTCTTGGTTTCACTGATCTTTTCTATTTTTCTTTTTTGTCTCTATTTATTTCCTCACTGATTTTATTATTTCCTTCTTTCTGCTTTGAGCCTTGTTTGTTCTTCTTTTTCTAATTCCTTTAGATGGTAGATTAGGTTGTTTATTTGAGATTTTTCTTATTTCTTACAGTAGACTTTGAACTGTTTTTCCTTTATCTCATAGATTTTGGAAAGTTGTAGTTTTACTTTCATTTGTCTTGAGATTTTTCCTGATTTCCCCTTTGATTTCTTCATTAACCATTGGTTTTTAAGTAGCATGTTGTTTAGTCTCCATGTGTTTTTGTTTTTGCCACTTTTCATCCTGTGGTTGATTTCTAGTTTCATACTATTGTGTTTGGAAAAAATGCTTGACATAATTTTTTATATCAAGTGAGTGAGGTGATATCTCATTGTAGTTTTGATATGCATTTCTGTAATAATTACTGATGTTGAGAATCTTTTCATGTGCCTTTAGGCCCTTTTTATGTGTTCTTTGGAGAAATGTCTATTTAGATCTTCTGCCCATTTTTTTGAGGGGGTTGTTTTTTTTTTGATATTGAGCTATATGAGCTGTTTGTATATTTTGGAGATTAATCCCTTTTTCATTGCATTGTTGGCAAATATTTTATCCCATTCTGTAGGTTGTCTTTTTGTTTGTTTATGGTTTCCTTTGCTGTGCAAAAGCTTTTAACTTTAATTAGAGCCCATTTGTTTATTTTTGTTTTCATTTCTACTACTCTAGGAGATGGATCCAAAAAGATATTGCTGTGATTTATGTCAAAGTGTGTTCTATGTTTTCCTCTAGGATTTTTATAGTATCTGGTAGGTCTTTAATCCGTTTTGAGTTTATTTTTGTATATGGTGTTAGAGAATGTTCTTCATATGATCCAGCAATTCCACTCCTGGGCATATATCTGGAGAAAACTACAATAATTCAAAAAGATACATGCACCCTAGTGTTCACTGCAGCACTATTTACAATAGCTAAGACATGGAAGCAACCTAAATGTCCATTGACAGATGAATGGGCAGAAGAATGGAATATTACTCAGCCATAAAAAAGAATGAAATAATTCCATCTGTAGCAACATGGATGGACCTGAGATTATCATACTAAGTAAGCCAGACAGAGAAAGACAAACATCGTATGATAATCATTAATATGTGGAATGTAAAAAAATTATGTAAATGAACTTATTTACAAAACAGAAATAGACCCACAGACATAGAAAGCAAACTTATGGTTACCAAAGGGGAAAGTGGGGGAGGGATAAATTAGGAGCTTTGGACTAACATATACACACTATTATATATAAAATAGATAACCAACAAAGACCTACTGTATAGCACAGGGAACTATAGTCAATATTTTGTAATAACGTATAATAGAAAAGAATCTGAAAAAGAATATATATGTGTGTATATATATAACTGAATCACTTTGCTGTAGACTTAAAACTAATGCAACATTATAAATCAACTATACTTCAGTTTAAAAAAATGGTGGTCCTGTGACACTGTTCTGCTAATGAAATGTAAGTTGGAGTCTGTTGTAGGGAGGGTTCCTGTGAAAGATTTTGCTCTCATGAACAAACAGTTGGATGCACAGCATTTCCCCTTTCAGTCTGCCTTAAATGTGGGTACAATGCCTGAAGCCTCAGCAGCCCTCTTGCACCCATGAGGGAAAATACAAGAGTGTTGCAGAGACAGTCTCCCTGATATTACTGCATCCCTGAAACAAATACAAACATCCATCTACCATCAGGTTTGTGAGAAAAATCAACTCCTAATTGTTATAAGTGAGATTTTTTTGGTGTATGTAGCTGAACAAAAGCTAATTGATATGTAGCTTATTTTCCACTGTATTTCTTAATTTGATACTGATGGCATAGGAGAATACAATTTGTATAGATTGATATTGCTGAATTTTTATTAGTTCTATTAAACAATTAGTTGGTGTGTTACATTGATTTGCTTGAGACTTCTCTGTAAAAGATGAAACCATATGCAAATAATGCTAAACTGTATCATTTCTCCCAGTCCTTATAAGAACTCTTTTTTCCTTGTTTTAGTGTGCTGGCCAAGACTTCGGAGTACCAATGGTCATTCATTCTACAAATATTTATTGAGCATGTGTTTTATGCCAGATGCTGTACTAGCCGCTGTGGCAAACAAAACTCCTCTACTATACTAAGGACATTCCTGTCTAGTTTCTTATCTTAAAAATTCATCTAAAGTTTCTTTTTAACCATGATATTTACTGAGGTTTTTGGTAAATAGTCTTTATAAGGTCAAGGGAGTTCTATTCTATTACTAATTTCTGATAATTAAAAATTAATTTTTAAAATTGTATCAGAAACTTTTCTAGATTGATTGTGATGATCATGTGAATTTTCTTCCATAATTTATTAATGTGGTGAATCACATTGATTAATGTGGTGAATCACATTAACTATCTGTGTTCTTGTGCTGAACTTCATTTGATTATGATGTATTACTGTATTTTAAAACAAACCATTGTATTCAGTTAATATTTTATTTAGTATGTTTTTGCACCTACATTCTTAAGTGAAATAGTCCTATATTCTTAATTTCTTCTTGTTTTTATATTTCAATTTTGGAATCAAGATTATTTTAACCTCATAAGATAAAGTGGACTACTTTACTTACTGTTTTTTGAAACAGCTTTTTTCCCTGTAGTAGGTCATCTGTTACTTTAATGTTGAGTGGAATTCACTTGTACAATCTTCTGGATCTGTTCAAGTTTTCTGTTTCTTCTAATTTGGGCATTTTATGTTTTTTCCAAAATTATGTCTATTTCTTTTAGATTATCAATGTATACTTTTTCATGTTATCTTTTTATTATTTTAAAGTATCTTCAGACATTTTGATATATAGTGTCATTTTCCCCTTTCATTATGTATCTTATTTAACTCCTTTTTTTCCCATCTAGTTTTCAGAACTTTTTCCGTCTTATTAAACCTTTCAAAGAATCTAATTTTTGTGTAGTTTATCATGTCTTGATTCCTTTGTTTTCTAATTCATTGATCCCTTATAGCTGTCAGTTTCTCCCTTCTTGTTCTTTTGGGCTTATTCCGTTGTTCTACCTTCTCAAGTTGGACATGTAGCTTATTTATTTAAAATTTTTCTTATTTAAACTATAAAATTTGAGTACTACTTTAGTGGTGTCCCACAGATACTGACATGCAGTGTTTTCATTGTTACTCAGTTCTTAGCATTTATAAATTTCCCTTGTAATTTCTTCTTTAATCCAGGTATTATTTCTTAGAATATCTTTCTGTTTCCAGACAGGCCAGTTGTCTTACTTTTGTACTGTCACTTCTGGACCAGTCTGTAAGCTCCTTGAGGGAGACACTGTGTGATTTTCCTCACTGTCTTTCCTTACAATATGCAACACAGATATTTTTTACTTCCATAAGTGCTTAATGCACTTCTATGATAAAATTGGTAATCTACAGGAGAAAATTACGAAATTGATGTTTACATAGCATTTTGTCACTGCTGGTTATAATGATTGCTTTTCTTTTTGCCAGACTGTAAAGAATTGTCTTCTCAGGAGAGGCATACCCTATAAATAGCCCAGCTGAAGAGATCTATTGAACAAACAAAAAGCTTAAGAACTGCAAATAGATGACTATATTCTTACTTTCGATGCAGCTATATGTTGACTTTAGTCATTGAGCAACTTTCCTCCTCCTTTCGTTATGGTAGATGCCAGCCATAAAGCTGTGAAGGGTGGAAAACTTAATGATACAACTCTGATTCTAGCTCTGTATTTATTTGTTTGCTTAACCCAATGAAGCTAAATGACTTAGAAGGAACTATAGATGCTACCGTTTATTTTTACATCCCATGGCTTCATATGTATGGCTACTTCACTGTCTGCTGAAGATATTTGAAACTCCTCTCTCTCCACCTCAAATAGATTGTGGGGTTCATTACTTTGCTAGAAATGATGAACTAAGAGTCATTATTTCTGGGTGACTGAAAGGCATAAATATGTATAAATTCCCATTTAAAATTTTAGTTAATTAAAAAAAACCTAGAGACTAAGATATGAACAAACAAGTACATCTTAAGTAACTTACTGGCACAGGGCATTCATAAATAGTTTGATATAACAGTCCCTCCACTTCTGCTTTCATGCTGTTTATAATCCTGATCCTAACTCTTATTTATGGATGACAGCCTAAAGACTGTGACCCAGAATGAACAGCTGTTCTGCTATCTCTATTGGTCACAGTAAAGAAGTCAATATGGAAACTGCCATCTCTTCTCCTCCACTCCCTCACCCTCTTATCATTACTGTTCAAAAGCTTCTGGATGCATTCATGCACATCGCATGGGCATTGATAATTGTAGAAAAGATGACCTTAATTTTGAATGCAGATCAAAGTTCCTTGGAGGAAAGAAGAATGCCTTTGTTTCATGTAGGGAGATTGATCAGCAAAGAGACACATCCTTGGACACATATTTGAGAAAGCCTCACCTAGTCCAAGTCAGAGAACCCTCCCCCACACAATATTTATATGTAGCTTTATATTTAGTTGTTGTAAAAACATGTTTGTGCTTTATATTCATTTCTTTGGGTATGAAATATGTTTCCAGACATGAAAGCTCAGTTTATATTATTGTACAAATGTAGAATAACAGCCCAGTGTACAATATCTTGACTTGTAGCTGTTGTCCAAAGGACCAATAAGGTTGTAGTTTAGGGATCATTTGCATCTGAATATATGTGCTTATTTCTTTTTCACAGGGGCATGCCTTATCACAAACAATTTGCTTTTTGTCCCATGAACATTTTCAGTTCATTCATTCATTCAACAGAGGATGCCCATGTTCTCCCTTGTATTTCTACCAGAGAAGAGTGCTACTCCTTTCCCATTGGGTGGGGGACTAGTGGAGTGAACGCTTCAGTTTTTTTCTCTTTTCCCCTAATTAGATGGACTAACCAATTTTGCTGGTTAGTGCTATTGCCTGACAATGGGAAATCTCTCTCGTGGGAAATGCCTGTGGCCTGTGTTCATGCAGGATGGTCCTACATGACTATTTTCCACATGACAGGACCCTTGTGAGGGGCTTTTTAAGGAACGAAGGACAGAGAAGGGAAAGTCTGACATTTTCCATTTTCTCTGGTTGCAAATGCTTTGCAGTCTCAACTGTTTTCAAGAGCTCCCAGTGTGGCCTCATGTTCCAATTACATTCCCCAACCCAGCTTTATCAGTCTTTTAAAAAAGTTATTAGATCATCACTAACAAAATTGATTTTCAGATCTCTATACGTCTCCCAGCATCCATTCTCTACTGGGAAAGACTTGGATGGGAGGAAAGGTTTGTGTTGGACACTCCAAATCTCTAATATTATGAGATATAAAACATGTAAGTCTGCAGCCCTCAAGTAGCTTATAATGTAGTTGAGGAGGCCAGGAACAAGCATATAAAGTTCAATTAAAAATTTAAAGTGTCAAAAAAAAATTTAAAGTATCAACTTACTGATGCAGACAGGGATTCAAGACAGTAATCACTGAGTGTTGCGGTACTGAGTGAAATTTATAAAGGAGGAGGTAGAACTCTGGAAGCAAGTTGGTTTCAAATAAGTAGAGAAGCTACCAGAAGACAGAACTTGAGCCAACAGAGAAATTATAAAGGGCAGATTTTGGGACAAATATAAGGAAGCTCTTTCCAATATGGAAGATACATATTAATTTAAGATTATTGGTTCTAGGAAAGGACCAATTAAAGTTTACCGCTTTGAACAAAAAACATAGTAAACAGAAAAAAAAAGTTTGAGACTTTAAATTGAAGCTAAAGTTTTGAAAATAAATTGATTTCATCTTAGAGTTAACAAGATGCTTTAAAATGCTTTTAAATGCACATATGTATTTTAGAGTAAAAATAAATCAAATGATTTTTAATAAAATACTTCTGATTACATTATATGATTGTATGATTTGGTAATCTTCACAACAAATCTATCTTTTGCAATCTGATTAAAAAATTAATCCGTTTTTGATTATTTTCTTCTTTTCTTTTTCTTTTCCAAATTAGGATGGTCAGTGTACAGCACTGAGTTAATGATCATCCTTGTTTATTATATAGTTTAATCATTGGCCTTTGGATTCATTTATTTAATAATATAATTTGTACCCTTCATTCCATGATCCAATTCAAGAACTATGGTGCAACTTTCATATTTGTGCTCCTCTCTATTTCCTCCATCTACTTCTTCCCTTCCTGTTGTCACTATCTTGAATTTTGTGTCAATTCCTTTGACTTATTTTTTTAGTTTTAATACCATATATGCTTCAATATTTTTAGTTTAATTTGCTTAAAGATTTCATATTATATGCAGTCTTTTAGAACTTGCTTATTTCTCTAAATAAAATATTACAAAGATTTAGCCATATTACTGGATGCAGATTTAATGCATTAATTTTCATTGCTGTAAATTATTCCACTGTATGACTATACACAATTTATCTATTGCTCTTCAGTCAATGTATGTTTAATTGTTTCCAGTTTGGCTATTATTATCTCATGCTGCTGCAAAAAGTCTTTTTGTTCACATGCACAAGATTGTCTGTAGTTAAGAGTATATGTCTAAGAATGGAATTGCTAGTTTGAAGGGTATGCATATCTTCAGTTTTATGAGATGATGCTGAAATTTTTTCCAAAGTGATTATACCAATTTATACTCCCACCAGTAATGTATAAAGGAACCTATTAATCCACATGGGCTATAAAACTTGGTGCTGTCAGGCCTCTTCATTTTTAGAAATCTATAGTTATAAAATGGTCTTGATTTGCATTTCCCTGATTTCTCACGAAGCTGAGCTTTTCATATGTTTTGGTCATATGTGGTTCCTCTGAAATGACTATTTATGGTTTTCTATTCTCTGAGCCTCAGTATTTTTTTCCTTTTATCTGAAAATTCAGATAATAATACATATCTAGTGGAATTTAACCATATACTCTATGCAAAGCATCTGGTCAGTGTCTGTCACATAGATCTTTAATAGAAACAGTTTTTTTCCCTTTTCTTCTGTTCTGAGATTATCTTCTGGTCTTCTCACACATTTCTGGATCCTTCCTTCTTTCCCTCCTACCTTTACTCCTTTCTTCCTTCTTTCCTTTTTTCATTCCAACCTCAGAGTCCTTCTCTTATATTCCAGCCCAGTGTCTGAGGCTCTGTAACCTACATGGGCCATCCAAGGAACCAAAAGGTGCTTACTGCCTTTTTGGACTTCCAAGAAACCTGTCTGAATGGACCACTCCTTCCTCCACCCCTACCCCCCCCCCCCCCCCCACTTATTTGGAAGTATGGTCTTCAACCATACTTTGTTGAAGTTTATGCTCAGAGACTTCTGTTTCCTTTTGGATGCTGTGCCTATTCCTCAGGTCGACTCTTCTTTGTCATATCAGCTGTGCGATGCATTTCCCCAAGGCCTCTTTTCAGTCCCATCCTGTGGTAAGTTAGCACACTTCCTCCCTGTGTCCTGAGATATGACTCTACTGTGGACACCAAAGTCATCTAAGTCTGAGCTTTGCCAACTTTATTGTGCATGTGAATCACCTGCAGTTTTCTTAAATGCAGATTCTCATTCAATACATCTGGATGGGCTCTAAGAATCTGCACATCTTAACAAACTCTCAGGTGATGCTGATGCTGCTGGTCTGTGGACCACACTTTGAGGAGCAAAGGTTTAGATAATTTCTGATTTTAATAATCTGTGAGTAGTAAACATTCACATTCTATTCTTGAGAACACTTTGCTATCTTTTCACTGTATCCTTTCTGGTTTATTAGTAATTGATTCATTTACTTAGTAAATGATTTTTGAGTACTCACAATGTGGCTGGCATTAACCTAGTGAAAGAGACACATCAGTGAACAAAACAGAAAACACCCCTGTCCTTAAGGGACTATCATAGTTTAAGTGTAACTTCTAAATAAATGCAAATAACATGTATCTTTTATACTACATTTCTTCTGTTCCTCATTTCAGGAAGTCATACTTTAAACTGTTTTTACATGACAAAGACAAATAACATTATTCTTTGTTACCCTTGACTCTATATGGTGGTCTCTATTTAATGCTATTTAAAATTTTATTGGATTTAAAAATACTCAAATATTTACAATATTATTTTATTTGGAATGCACAATCTTTTAGTTTAAAGTCACTAATAGAATAAACCATGAAGAAAAAGTGTGCTAGAACTTTTGCAAAATAAAGCTTTTTTATACATAAAAATTCTATTTCTACATCTCTTCAAGTTTTTTTTCAGATTGATTTCCCCTCATTTATTATCTTGCTTTTATTTTTCTCCACAGGAAGTAATTCCCAATAAACCTTAAAATTCAGGATGTCTTGGTGTGTATTTCTCTCCATAACACACTTTAAGGCAAAGCTTTTGAAGTGGAGCAAACTTCAAAGTTGGACCCGAAGCTTTTGAAGTGGAGCTACCCTCAGAACGATTTTCAAAACAAGTTATATGCTCATTCTCCCTTGTGCTTCACACACGACAGAGAAGGACTCTGTAGTGACAAACAGTACCTATACCAAGTCCTAAAGTATTTAAACCAATAAGCACAGTTTCCAAATGGTTTAACTTAAGATTTTGGAGGCAGAAGTAAAAGATATGTTTAAAAGTATAAAAGGAAGCTTGGAGGATCTCTTTACTATCTGCAAACACAGTGGATTAAAACAACTGTTTAATTTTCAAGCTTGGTTGGAAGATGTAAGAATGACTGTGAGGTGACTACAAAATGAAAGCTTCAGATATTTAAATTAACCCATCTCATCAAGCCCAGGCTTATCTATTCTCTTTTTTCTTTATTTTGAAAGTTCAAACTCATAGGGAAGCTTTGGCACCTAAGGATTCAGCTTTAATTTTTTTTAATTAAAAAAAAATTTATTGAAATATAGTTGATTTACAATGTTGTGTTAAAGGTGTACAGGAAAGTGATTCAATTATATATATAGATATATGAACTCAGTTATATATATATAAAAAATATATATTCTTTCTTTACATTCTCTTGCATTATAGGTTATCACAAGATATTGACTATATGGTAGGTCCTGTTGGTTATCTATTTTATATGTAGTGTGTATATTTTAATCCCAAACTCCTAATATAACCCTCCTCTCTTCCCCTTTGGTAACCATAAGTCTGTGTTCTATGCCTATGAGTCTATTTCTATTTTGTAAATGAGCTTATTTGTATCATTTTTTTAGATTCCACATATAAGTGATATATGATATTTGTCTTTTTCTGACTTACTTCACTCAGTATGACAATCACTAAGTCTATCCATATTGCCTCAAGTGGCATTATTTTGTTCTTTTTTATGGCTGAGTAATATTCCATTGTATATATGTACCACATTTTCTTTATCCATTCATCCATTGATGGACATTTAGTTTACTTCCATGTCCTGGCTATTGTAAGTAGTGCTGCAATGAACATTGGGGTGCACATAACTTTTCAAATTATGGTTTTCTCTGGATATATGCCCAGGAGTAGGATTGCTGGATCATATGGTAGCTCTATTTTTAGTTGTTTAAGGAACCTCCATACTGTTCTCCAAAGTGGCTGCACCAGTTTACATTCCCAACAACAGTGTAGGAGGGTTCCCTTTTCTCCACACCTTCTCTAGCATTTATTGTTTGTAGACTTTTTGATGATGGCCATTCTGACCACTGTAGTCTTGATTTGCATTTCTCTAATAATTAGTGATGTTGATCATCTTTTCATGTGCTTTTTGGACATCTGTATGTCTTCTTTGCAGAAATGTCTATTTAGATCTTCCATACATTTTTTGATTGGGTTTTTTTTGATATTGAATTGCACGAGCAGTTTGTATATTTTGGAGATTAATCCCTTGCTGGTCACTTCATTGGCAAATATTTTCTCCCATTCTGTGGGTTGTCTTTTCATTTTATTTATGATTTCCTTTGCTGTGCAAACGCTTTTAAGTTTAATTAGGTCCCACTTGTTTATTTTTGCTTTTATTTCCTTTACTCTAGGAGGTGGATCAAAAAAGATCTTGCTGTGATTTATGTCAGAGAGTGTTCTGCCTATATTTTCCTCTAGGACTTTTATAGTGTCTGGCCTTACATTTAGGTCTTTAATCCATTTTGAGTTTATTTTTGTGTATGGTGTTAGGGAGTGTTCAAATTTCATTCTTTTACATGTAGCTGTCCAGTTTTCCCAACACCATTTATTGAAGAGGCTGTCTTTTCTCCATTATATATTCTTGCCTCCTTTGTCATAGATTAGGTGACCATAGGGGCATGGGTTTATCTCTGGACTTTCTACCCTGTTCCATTGATTTATATTTCTGTTTTTGTGCCAGTACCATACTGTCTTGATTACTGTAGCTGTGTAGTATAGTCTGAAGTCAGGGAGCCTGATTCCTTCAGCTCCATTTTTCTTTCTCCAGATTGCTTTGTCTATTTGTGGTCTTTTGTGTTTCCATACAAATTGTAAAATTTTTTGTTCTAGTTCTGTGAAAAATGCCATTGGTAATTTGATAGGGACTGCATTGAATCTGTAGATTGCCTTGGGTAGTATAGTCATATTCACAATATTCTTTCTTCCTATCCAAGAACATGGTATATCTTTCTATCTGTTTGTGTCATCTTTGATTTCTTTCATCATTGTCTTAGAGTTTTTGGAGTACAAGTCTTTTGCCTCCTTAGGTAGGTTTATTCCTAGGTGTTTTATCCTTTTTGATGCAATGGTAAATGGGATTGTTTCCCTAATTTCTCCTTCTGATCTTTCATTGTTAGTGTATACAAATGCAGCAGATTTCTGTGCACTAATTTTCTATCCTGCTACTTTACCAAATTCATTGATGAGCTATAGTAGTTTTCCGGAAGCATCTTTAAATACATTTTCTATGCATAGTATCATGTCATCTGCAAAGAGTGACAGTTTTACTTCTTCTTTTCCAAGTTGGATTCCTTTTATTTCTTTTTCTTCACTGATTGCTGTGGCTAGCACTTCCAAAACAATGTTGAATAAAAGTGGTGTGAGTGGACATCCTTGTCTTGTTCCTGATCTTAGAGGAAATGTTTTCAGCTTTTCACATCTGAGTATGATGTTAGCTGTGGGTTTGTCATATATAACCTTTATTATGTTGAGGTAGGTTCCTGCTATGCCTACTTTCTGGAGAGTTTTTATCATAAGTAGATGTTGAATTTTACCAAAAGCTTTTTCTGCACCTATTGAGATGATCATATGTTTTTATTTTTTATTTGTTAATGTGATGTATCACACTGATTGACTTGCGGACATTGAAAAATCCTTGCATCTCTGGGATAAATCCCACTTGATCATGGTGTATAATCCTTTTGTCATATTGTTGGATTTGGTTTGCTAGTATTTTGTTGAGGATTTTTGCATTTATGTTTATTAGTGATATTGGCCTGTAATTTTCTTTTTTTGTGGTATCTTTATCTGGTTTTGGTATCAGGGTGATGGCAGCCTCATGGAATGAGTTTGGAAGTTCTTCCCCTGCAATTTGTTTTGTAATAGTTTGAGAAGGATGGGTGTTAACTCTTCTCTAAATGTTTGATATAATTCTCCTGTGAAGCCATTTGTTCCTGGACTTTTGTTTGTTGGGAGTTTTTAAAACACAGATCCAATTTCAGTACTTGTAGTTGGTCTGTTCATATTTTCTATTTCTTCCTGGTTCAGTCTTGGGAGATTGTATCTTTCTAAGAATTTTTCTATTTCTTCTAGGTTGTCCATTTTGTTGGCATATAGTTGCTTGTAGTAGTCTCTTATGGCCCTTTGTATTTCTGTGGTGTCAGTTGTAACTTCTCCTTTTTTATTTCTAATTTTATTGATTTGGGTCCTCTCCGTTTTTCTTTTCCTTGATGAGTCTGGCTAAAGGTTTATCAATTTTGATCATCTTCTCAAAGAACCAGCTTTTAGTTTCATTGATCTTTTCTATTTTCTTCATCTCTATTTCATTTATTTCTGCTCTGATCTTTATGATTTCTTTCCTTCTACTACCTTTGGGTTTTGATTGTTCTTCTTTCTCTAGTTCCTTTAGGTGTAAGGTTAGGTTGTTTATTTGAGATATTCTTATTTCCTGAAGTAAGATTGCATTGCTATAAACTTCCCTTTTGGAACTGCTTTTGCTGTGTCCCATAGGTTTTGGATCTTCATATTTTTGTTTTCATTTGTTTCTAGGTTTTTTTTTTTTCATTTCTTTGATTTCTTCAGTGATCCATTTGTTGTTTAGTTAGCATATTGTTTAGCATCCATGTGTTTGTGTTTTTTGCAGTTTTTTCTTGTAGTTGATTTCTAATCTCATAATGTTGTAGTTGGAAATGATGCTTGATATGATTTCCATTTTTTAAAATTTACCAAGGCTTGCTTTGTGGTCCAACATTTTATTTATTCTGGAGAATGGTCCACGTGCACTTGAGAAGGAATGTGTATTCTGCTGCTTTCAGGTGGAATGCTCTCTAAATGTCAATTAAGTCCTTCTGGTCTAATGTGTCATTTAAGGACTGTGGTTACTTACTGATTTTCTGTCTGGATGATCTGTCCATTGATGTAAGTGGGGTGTTAAAGTCCCCCACTATTATTGTGTTACTGTTGATTTCTTCTTTTATGTCAGTTAACATTTGCCTTATATATTGAGGTGCTCCTATGTTGGGTGCATATATATTTAAATTGTTATATCTTCTTATTGGATGGATCCCTTGGTCATTATGTAGTTCCCTTCTTTGTCTCTTGTAACAGTCTATGTTTTAAAGTCTATCTGTCTGATATGAGTATTGCTACTCCAACTTTCTTTTGATTTCCGTTTGCATGGAATACCTTTTTCCATCCACTCACTCTCAGTCTTATGTGTCTCTAGATCTGAAGTGGGTCACTTGTAGACAGCATATATATGGTTCTTGTTTTTGTACCCATTCAGCCAGTGTATGTCTTTTGGTTGGAGCATTTAATCCATTTCTACTTAAGGTGATTATTGATATGTATGTTCTTATTGCCATCTGGTTAATTGTTTTGGATTTGTTTTTGTAGGTTTTCCTTTCCTCTTTTGTTCTCTTCTCTTGTGATTTGATGACTTTCTTTAGTGTTGTGTTTGGATTCCTTTTTCTTTTTTTGTGTATATATCTATTACAGATTTTTGATTTGCAGTTACCATGAGATTTGGATATAGCAGTGTGTGTGTGTACATATATATATATATATATATATGTATGTATGTACACACACTGTATATATATGTGTGTGTGTATATATATATATACACACACACACACACACATATACAGACACATACATGATTGTTTTAAGTTGATCTCTTAATTTTAAATGCATTTCAAATATCTTGCATTTGTTCTCTCCTCATATCACAATTACTGGTTTAGATATCATATTTGTGTGTGGATTATTTCTTACCTTTACTGTATGTTTGCTTTACCAGTGAGCTTTCCCAGGTTGTCATTCTTTTTTCTAGTTGTGGCTTTTTCTTTCTGCCTAGAGCAGTTCCTTTAGCATTTGTTGTAAAGCCTATTTAGTGATGCTGAATTCTTTTACCTTTTGCTTATATCTAAAGCTTTTGATTTCTCTGTTGAATCTGAAGAAGAGCCTTGCTGGGTAGAGTATTCTTGGCTGTAGGTTCTTCCCTTTCATCACTTTAAATATATCATGCCACTCCCTTCTGGCCTGCAGAGTTTCTGATGAAAAATCAGCTGATAACCTTATGGGGATTCCCTGGTATGTTGTTACTTTTCCCTCATTGCTTTTAATATTTTTTCTTTATCTTTAATTTTTGTCAGTTTGAGTAGTATGTGCCTCAGCATGTTCCTCCTTGGGTTAATCCTGTATGGGACTCTGAGCTTCCTGGACTTGGGTAACTGTTTTCTTTCCCATGTTATGGAAGTTTTCAGCTATTATGTCTTCAAATATTTTCTCAGGCTCTTTCCATCTCTCTTCTCTTTCTGGGACCCCTATAATGTGAATATTGGTGTGTTTGACTTTGTCCCAGTGGTCTCTAAAATTGTCCTTGTTTCTTTCATTCTTTTTTCTTTCTTCTGTTCTGCGGCAGTGATTTCCACCACTCTGTCTTCTAGCTCACTTATCTGTTCTTCTGCCTCATTTATTCTGCAATTGATTCCTTCTAGTGTATTTTTTCATTTCATTTATTGTATTCTTCAACTCTGTTTGGATGTTCTTTATATTTTCTAACTCTTTGTTAAAAGCTTCTTGTAACTTCTCACCCCGTGCATCCATTCTTTTCACGAGTTCTTGGGTTATCTTTACAATCATTACTCTGAACTCTTTCTCAGGTCGATTGCCTATCTCCACATCACTTAGTTCTTCTTCTGGGGTTTTATATTGTTCCTTTGTCTGGAACATGTTCCCCTGATGTCTCATTTTGTCTAAATTTCTATTTGTACTTTTATGTACGTGGAAAGTTAATTATGTTTCTTGACATTGGAGAAGTGGCCCTCTGTAGGTGTTGTCCTATGTGTCCCAGCAGTACACTCCTCTTCTGTCACCCAAGGGCCAAGGACCAGCTGGTCACAAAGTAGGTTTTGACCTGTGTTTGTGGACTCTTTTACACAGGATGTGGGATTTTAGTTTTCTTGCTCTTGGTGTCTGTCCCCTGGTGGGTGAGGCTGGCTCAGAGGCTTATGCAAGCTTCCTAGTGAGAGGGGCTGGTGCCTGACCATTGGTGGGTGGAGCTGGATCTTGGCCCTCTTGTGGGCAGGGCTGTGTCTAGGGGTATGTCTGGAGGTACTGTGGGCTCAGGAAGTCTTTAGGCAGCCTGTCTGTTGATGGGAGGGACTGTGTTCCATCCTGTTTGTTGTTTAGCCTGCTGTGTCCCAGCACTGGGGCCTACAGGCTCTTGGGTGGGCCATGTCTTATCTATTCTGAATAGATATATCTTACCTGAATAGATATTATCTTATCTATTCTGAATATGTCTCTGAAATGCTGTCAAATGCCCTTTGAAGTATAATAGAATAATGAAAAGAGATTATCAGAAAAATAAAATAAAAACACCATATCTAGTTCCCTTAAGAAAAAAAGCAAAAATATTGACAGGATAATTGATTGCAATACAATAGTAATAAAAGGTACAAATTGTAACTGTGCACAGTTTCCCTTGTTTTCTAAATAAAGTTGTAACTTTTTAGAGCTTTCTAAACTCTAAATATTTACATTAATCAATGACATGTCAGGGTGTAAAAAGTCTAAAACTCAATGTCTTTTAATTTCTGATTTATTGTCTCCAACTAGGGCTAAAAAATTCAATACAAAGGAAACAGAAAAGCATAAATACTTTAATATTAAGTTGTGATAAAAAGATACATTTATGAGACATGAGCATGTATGTTATTTTCATCTGAGCATGACCTGGAAGCAGAGTTTTTATATTTTCTCTTGTCATATTTTTGGTTACAATCCTCTCATCTTTCATTTCTAAAAACTACAGTGAAGAAAATATATTTTATTAAAATAATTTGAATTCCTCTAGCTTGTTCATGTTGGTTTCTTAAACAAAAACCTACATTTTTATTCATCACCACAATGTGATGTATCAAAAATTTTCACTTTTAGAAGGAAATTATTTCAGACTTTATTTTCCATGGTCAAGTCTTTGTCACAAGTCTCTGTGCTTTATAACTATTGAGTTTTTAATTTCAGGGCTTGTAATTAAAAATTTTCAGTTATCTTGCTAAAGGTGATTGTAGGGCAAATTATTTAATAACCCAAGTAATCATAGATAGAGCTTACGCTTAGTTAGACTGCATTTATATTATTCACCTTATTTAAGGCAACATTTTCTTAACTGTTCCACTCGATTTCTTCCTGCAAGTTGGTGGAAGGAAGGAATCTAATGTTAATTAGATTAACATTAATGTGAATCTAATGTTAATTAGATTAACATTAATGTTAATCTAATTCTAATGTTAATATAAGAAATATACACTTATGAAATTGACCCAACAGGCTGAATCCTGCATATTTTTTCCATTATTCCTTGGAAGTTTAATGAGCTACATGAAGCCAGGGTTGGAGGCTTTACTACTATATAAGCTGTTTAATTTCTCCATCTTCTCCATCCAGAATCTGCGTCTTGAACTCTGCCCAGTTGTCTCATAAATGTTTGTGACTGATCACAATCGAAACTAAGTGAAAGAGTGTAAGTAGATCAGCTCATACCAATGTCACACAATGGGAAAAAAAGTGAGTATTTGTGAACTGTCGATGGATCAATGACACCAAATTTCTAAGAGAAGATTATTTTTTTGTATTGCAGTTATCACTGAGTAACAAACAATGCCAAAATTTATTAGCTTAAACAACCATTTGATTTGGTTCAAAATTTTGTAAGTTAGGATTTTGGGAAAGGCTTCACTGGGCAGTTTCTCTCTTCCCTGTGGCATCAACTGGGGTGGCTGTGGCTTGAAGACCTGTTCCCAACATGGCTTTTTCACTCACATAATTGGCTTCTCAGTGCTCCTGGGTACCTCTCATTCTCCATATAGCTTCTCACACTCCAGGGCCTCTCCAAGTTGCTTGGGCTTATTACATTAGTGGTGCCACAGGAGCCAAACTTCTCAAGTGGTAGCTGGCTACCTCCGGAGCATTTTAAGAGAAAGCAAAAGTATACCACGCTGTAAGGCTTCCAATTACTTAGCTTCAAAAGTCCCAGAGCATCATTCCTCTGCATTCTATTGGTCAATCAAGTCTCTCAATCCAGCACAGTTTCAAGGGGAGGAAGGGAATAGATTCTACTTTTCCATGGGGGGATGACATAAAAAAAAGATTCCACTGTATGATGGGGGAATGTATCAGGAGGGAAAAAATTAATGGCAGCTATCTGGAAACAAACTATCACAAAGACTATTCTTTGTATGGTACATGAATTAACTGTTCCAAGACTTTGGGGGCCATAGTCTCTCAGTATATATTGAACAGTTTACATGGCTTCAAAATGGGTGAACTCCTTGGGGGAGGGTGTGTCTAGGGGCTCAATTCCCCTTTATTTTGAAAAACATAAAAATTCACTTTGCAAGGATGTAAATGGAAGCAAAAATATTTCAAATAAACTTAAATCACTGTAGCAACTTCAGCATAATTGGTTTTTGTTCATTACACTTTCATTAATAAAATATGTTCTTGAAATTATATTATCGGGTGGTAATCATTTCATTAACAAAGCATAACTAATTCTGAAGTTGACTCCTTAAACTACTTATTAAAACTATTAATGTTTGAACACAAAATTTCATCATTAACACCTGCTAAATGTCTGATGTTAAATACTAGGAGTTTCCCAATATTATTCTGCCTGATATCTATGTCATGAATAGTGAAAGTTTTTCTATTTTTAAGAAATTAGCGGAGGAGAAAAAAAGGAAAAAAAATGAAATACAAATAAGTATTTTCCCTTACTTTTTAAATTGTAGCATCAAGAGTTCCTGAAACATAATTACAACTTAATCTACATCTAAAAATTCTTGACAAGTTTAAACAATTTTAATTCCCCAGGAAAAGAGTATTTAATGGCTGGAAAAGATCAGAGGGCGCAGCACTGGAAGAAGTGCTGGAGCCTGGAAACCTGAAGAACCCTGAAGAGGCCAGATTTTTGGTTTGATACTTCCTGTCTTGGGCTACATGTACCATGATGAGCCTGAAGGACAGTCCCCAAATAAGCTTCTGTTGTGAAGCAGAAGGGGATAATATGTGTAACATGCATTGCAGAGGCCTGGCTTCTACTGTCAGAAGCCAGGCCTCTGCAACACATGTTACACATATTATTACATTTTAAAGCTGCAGTTTCCTAAGTTTGTATTATCCGCATTTCACTGGTAAGAAAACAGGCTTATTGAATTTGAGTCACTTGCCCAAGCTGGCATGGCTAAATGTGGTCTGAGGTCTGTTGCTCTCCATTTACTCTGCTGTTTACAGCATACATGAATAATCACGATTATCTCAACTCATCACCCCCATCTGTGAAGACAAATGGTTACAATGTAATTTTATAAACAGATGGGGAAACTAAGGCTCAGCCAGATTTTTACTTTTCATGCAGGAAAAAAAAAATGTCAGAGTGACCTGCACAAAACAAAACTAGAAAACAGAGATGGCAGGACTCAAACATGTTTCTATTGCCACCTCTTTCCGCAACACTGAGGCTCACAAGAGTCGACTCCTGCTCCCTGGTTTCCGAACTCTACATTATTAAATGTTAAAATTTATTCATCCATTTGTTCATGTCAACAAATATTTATCTACATTATTAAATGCTAAAATTTATTCATTCATTCGCTCATATCAACAAATACTTATTTAGTGCATAACATTTACAAGGAGGTTAAAATATTTAAGGGAGTTGAAATATTTAAGATGCCTCTCCCTAATTCTTGTCTCCAGAGAATTAAAAAGAAACTGCGCATTTCATACTTTCTTTTTTTGAAATAAACAAAACCCCAAATGCTCAAGGTAGCACCTGAATTGGTTTTCATTTTATTTTTTAATTTTTATGTCAGATCTGGGGTAAGTTGGACCAAATTTGAGGGAAAACCATTGACTTGCAGTCAGCTGAGACATGACTTAGTTAATTTTGTGGGCAAATTGCCTTTCTAACTAAGGAAAAGTCAAGGCCTGAGCATGTCTGTGGCCAGAATGATCTCTTTGTCTCCTGGAGGGCATGGCCTTGCCTTTGCTAAAGCAAGCAATAAATTCAAGTCGAAAAAGAACTTGAGGGGAAAAGCTTTCTTTACACTTGTATGGAAGTTGATGTGGAAATGAGAGGTGTAATACAATATGAAGAGTAAAAAAATACTTGGAAAAAAGGCTGTCTTATTTCTCAATTTTTTCCAAGTTTTTAGATTTTTCAGATATACCTTGAATTTTTACTTGTAAAACTAAGATACATATGACAACACTTAAATCTTAAGGCCCAGGTTACCTTTCTTTTACAGCTCTGCTATGATTCTGAGGGGAAGTGTTTGGGGTCGGGGTGCATGTTGGGGCAGAAGGTTTAACATTAATGTTTTATTAATGTTAAATGGAACTAAGATACATCTACACAATAGAAATGGTATTTTTGGAAAAAATGACATGGAAAGTGCTCATGACATAATGAAAACTAAAACATCAGAGGACAATATTACATTACAGACTGAGACCACAGACTAGAAAAAAAAGACTGCAAAGAAAAAAATAAAATACTACCTGTGTTATCTCAGGGTGGGGATGTTTACTGTGATTTTAATTTTTTCCTAGTACTTTCCTGTGTTTCTAAACTTTCTGTGGGGATCATGTATTAATAGTGACTTTAATAGTCAGGAAAAAGATGCATTAGGAAAAGTAAAGTTGTCAAGTCAAGTCTTTGGGCTTGAAACACTAGATTTCCATTATGTTCAGATCTAGTTAAAATTTGACCTCACAAATCTTGTTTATCTCACTGGTTTGTTATTCCTTTATCCCATTAATGAATTCTGTGTATTCATAGAGTATTACCCAAGAGGAGATGGAAACTGATGAGACATTTTAAGTAACAACCCCAAAGAGAGGCAAGCAAAGAAAAGGGAGAACAAATAGTAAAATCAGAGGAATAACCAGGGCAAAGATTCAGGATTCTTGCTTTCCATTTCAGCATAAATCGCCAATTAGATTCTCTTGAAATTCTAATTTATTCTTTCCTCACTTTCCTCTTCCTTTTCCTAATCTTCTCTTCTCCTTCCTTTCTCATATACTTCCCTTTTCTTCTCTTTCAAACCTCTGCTTTTTTGGATAATGGTAATAATTATAGCTACCTATTATGTGCACTGCAATGTAAGTTTTTAAGGGGAGGACCCGGGTTCAAATCTAGGTCCTCCTGACTCCCTAACTCCGTATCATGTTGCCTCCTATTGAAATCCAAAGGAAGAAACTAATGTTTGATTTTTTCCTGTTAAAGTGTAAATTGCAAAAACACTTGTGATGTTTCCATGTCATTTTGATTTGCATTCAAACAAAAGAAAGCCAAACCCAAAGTAATCATATCTTCCAGGTTTTCCAATGTCAAAAGGCATTGCAATATGTGAAACAAATATTCAGAAATAATCTTCACAATCAGAATACAAATACAAGCTAGAGAAGCCGAATGCATAAGCTGTTGAAAACAAAGGACTGACCATAAGCCACAGAACATTTACATTCATGTTTCTAAATAACTCTCATTCATTATACACTTAGATATAATTCTCATCTTCAGCTGAATTTAAAATAGGAGAAATTTCCCACTTGTTAGGCTAGCAGTGTTGAATCAAAAAGCAATTTATATTTTGTTTAAAAGACAGAGGTGCTTTAAGGCTTCCCTGTACAAATGTGGCAGAGATTCAGCATCAACAAATCCTCCCCACTATCTTGACAATGTTTGCTTCTTCAGTAAATTGCAAACAAATTAGCAACTTTTCTTGTTATGTTAATATTTGGGCAATGATGACTGCCATTCACTGTGGATCTAATCTTTTGAAAGTCTTTCCATCAAGATTTCTGGAGAAAATATATTGTGTTAGTTATTACAAAGCTTAATTAGAGCTCAACTAATTGGCAATTCACATCTAAAGCTTGATTACATATGCCATCTGCTATTTTTGTCTAATAAGTGCTCTTTAAAAATAAGTTATGAACATGAAATTCACATAACATAAAAAGAATCATTTTAAAGTGAACAATTTGGTGGCATTTAGCACAATCACAATGTTGTGAAACCACCACCTCTATCTAGTTCCAAAACATTTCCATCACTCCAGAGTAAAACCCCTATCCATTAAACAGTTTCTCCCCATTCCTTCCTCTCCCCAGCCTCTGTCAACCACCATTGTGTTCTATCTCTGGATTTAACTCTTCTGGATATTTCATATAAATAGAGTCATACAATATGTGACCCTCTGTGTCTGATTTCTTTCACTCAGTTTTACGTATTCAAGGTTCATCCACACTATAGCATGTATCATATTTCATTCCTTTTTGTTTTCAGCTTTACTGAGGCATAATGGACAAATAAAATTGTAATATATTTAAAGGGTACAACGTGATGATTTCATATCCATATACACCGTGAAAGAATTCCTACAATCAAGTTAACATGTCCATCACCTCCATCACATTATATATTTATCTTTTTTGTGTGTGCTTGTGAGAACACTTAAGATCTACTCTCTTAGCAAATTTCAAAATATACAGTACAGTCTAATCAACTATAGTCACCATGCTATACATTAGACCCACAGAACTTATTCACTTTATAACAAAGTTTGTACTCTTCACCGGTCTCTTCTCATTTCCCTCACCCCCACACCCCCAACACCTGGCAACCACCATTCTACTCTGCTTCTTTTGATTTTTTCTTTTTTTTGAATAAAAATGCTTTATTGTACAAATCCCACACAGATCCCAGGCCCGGGGCCAAGTCCACATCCCCAGCTTGGCTTTGGCTTTGAGCCTGCTCTGTGGTCCCCAGATTCTCCTGTGGAGTGCGCAGGCATCCTACAGAATGCTGTGTGTGGGGTGGGCCTCTCTGGGCTGTGGGCACTCAGGCACTGTGGCAGCCCCAATCTGAAGACAGGTGGGGTGGAGCAAAGTCCCCACCTGCCCAGGTTTAGAAGGCACATTGGGCCACATGGTTCTTCCTGTGGGGGAATGCGTGGTAGATGGTGAGAGGGAATATGACAACAGTGCTGAAAAGGGAGCCCACCTGGATGGCCAGGCCTGCCGCCAGCAGCGACAGCTCCCCACTTCCCCATCCCCCCCGTGCAGCAGGGAACTGGCAGCCGCCTTCACGTATGAGAACATGCCCAGACACAGAATCTACAACACCACCACAAGGACCACCCCTGCAGAGGTGCCCACCACGGGTGGGCAGGGGCTCAGGATTGCCAGCACCATCAGGCAGGCCCCAAAGAGCATGCCCAGCAGAGAGAGACTGCCCAGCCCTGCCAGGGACCTGCATAGAACGCCCATGGTCAGGAAGCAGGTGAGGCGGCACTGCCCAGCACCACGGCCAAGTGGTGGGCCAGGTGTCCGTAGGGCGGGCAGAACCAGCTCTGCACAACAGGCAACCCATTCTTGGTCAGAGCGTTCGTGGTGGCCAGCAGGCCCAGCAGACAGGCACCACCGATGGGCTGCAGGGTCTGGGCTGGGGGTGATGCCTGCCATCTGGCCGGGTGGCTCCTGCAACGCCAGGCCTCTTCCTCCACTCCTGGGGCTCCCATTTGCAGGCCAGGCCCTGGGCCCCTTGTGAGTACAGCTGGCGGTGACAGCAACAGCAGCAGGAGACCCTAGAAGGCGGCAGCAGGATGGGGGCCCCCTCGCCCTTGCCTGGGGCCGACTGCTGCCGCAGAGTCACCACCAGCAGCAGACCCAGGGTGTCCAGCGCCACAAGCACAGAGAGGTAGGAGGGGAGACTCCAACCCTCGGGGAGGTCTTTTACCACCCCCAGGCAGCCACCCGGCTCCTGTGACGGCAGCCCATGAGCCGTGCCAAAGAGGGCTGCCAGCAGGTGGGTCAGCACCGGAAGGCCCAGCAGGGGTGCCGCCATTCAGCCCAAGGCTGGGACATCCAGGACAGGGCCAAGGTCACAGCCAGCTCCTCTGTCCTCACCTAGGGCCAAAGAAGATGCTTCAGGCTCTTCTGGGGACAGAAGACCCCGTCAAGCATCACCACACGGCAAGGCCGTCAGGCAGGGGAGCAGGAAGGCGCCACAGCCCCAGGCGAGGATGATGAAAGAGGGAGGTGGCCTTCGGGTCCGACCTCCCGACACCACCACCACCACACTCACCCTCACATCACGGAACAGAGACTCCGGGACAGGATCTGCTCTCAAGCGCCACGCAGAGCTCCGCGGCTTCTGTGAGAACCGTGACCGCCGGGCCGAGTGGGGCCTGGGGGCGTCGCTACGGCGAGCACCGCCCCTCGCTGCGTCAGGCGGCTGCGCAGAGCGGTCCAGGGCGCCCGCCCGCCCGCCTGGGTCCCTGCTCCCTGTCAGGCGACCGTGCTCCCTGACCCGGCAGCAGGCCTGCTCGCCGAGCTTCGAGGACGCCGCCTCTCGCCCAGGGTCGCGGCTCCGTCCCAGAACAGGTGGGGCCGGAAAGCGCAGCCAAGCCGGTGTGAGGACTCCAACTTGCCGTCCTGGACTCAGGGAAGCCCTGGGCCGGCGCGCCCCTGGCATGGTCCAGCGCCCATGTGAGTTTGAGATATATATATTTTTTGTTTGTTTGTTTGTTTTAAAAGATTCCACTTTTGAGTGATATCATGGCTTGTCAAAATTTAATTGAGCAGGTATCTGTGGGTTTATTTCTGGGGTCTCGTATTCTACTGTTCTGTTCCATCCATCTGTGTATCTGGTTTTATGCTAATTGCATCCTGTTTTGCCCTGTGATGCCTCCAGCATTGTTCTTTTTCAAGATGGTTTTGTCCATTTGGGGTATTTTGCGGTTCCATACCAATTTTAGAATTGTTTTTTCTATTTCTGTGGAAAAAGCTATTGGAATTTTGCTAAGGATTGAATTGAACCTGTAGATCACTTTGAGTAGTATGGACATTTTAACAGCATTAATTCTTCCTATCCATGAGCACTAAATATCTTTCCATTTATTTGTGTCTTCTTCAGTTTCTTTCATCAGTGTTTTATGGTTTTCAGTGTACAGATCTTTTGCTTCCTTGGTTAAATTTATTCCCAAGTATTTTATTTTATTTTTGATGCTATTGTAAATGAGATTGTTTTCTGAATTTCCTTCCCATAGTTTGTTGTTAATATATAAAAAATGCGACTGATTTTTGTATATTGATTTTCTACCCTACCACTTCACTGAATTTATTAGTTTCAAACAGTTTTTTTTTTTCCTTTGGTGGAGACTTTATGGTTTTCCATATATGATATCATTCCATCTGCAAACAGGAACAATTTTACTTCTTCCTGTTTGATTTGGATGCCTTTTAATTCTTTTTCTTGCCTAATTGCTCTTTTGGGCTCCTTGGACAATCCCAGGCAGCACCTAGATGCTAGCTAACCAGGTGCCAGAACTTCAGACAGCAGCTAGTGACATATGCAGTCAAATTTCTCCCAGAAAAAAACTGTGAGATGGGCGTTTTTGTCTGCTTCCTCTGTGCTGAGCCTGGGGAGATAGCCATGGGGAGTGCCAGCACACCCATTTAAGAACTGCTCTGTGTGCTATAGATCTTGGGAATATAGCAAGCTCCATTGGCTCTCAGAGGTAAATGATTTGTGGGCCCTTGGGTGGCAGCCTTAAAAGTTGGAGTGCTATATGAGTAGTCCAAACGCTTCAATTCTTAGGAAGAAGCTGGAATCACTCCTGATTGTAAGGGGCTGTGCTGGAGGTGGGGTTTATGGTGAAAGTGTGTTTTAGCCTGTCCCACCTGCTTCGATGTGGATACTTTTTCAGTCACCTGAAGTGTAGGGGTTACTCAGCTAGTTTCTTGATTTCTCTCAGAGGGAACTGCTCTGAGTGTAGCTACTCATTTGGTCTGTGGAAGGAGGGAAATTCAGGATTGTCCTATGTCTCCATCTTGGTGATATCATTCCAAAATTATCCCTTCATTCCTTTTTATGGCTAAATAATATTTTATTGCATGGTTCTACCAAGTTTTGTTTGTTTATTCATTCATTGATGGACATTTGGGCTGATTCCACCTTTTGGCTATTGTGAATAGTGCTGCTCTAATAAGTGTTTTTAAAAATTGTTCTTATCAAAGCTGTGTAGGCACATAGTTTTCAGAGTCAAATAGTTTCACAAGGCCTCTTATGAAAAGTAGCAGTTCCCTGAACAATCTTCCTTTGCTGCTGAGTTTCTTTGCTCCTTAAAGGTTGGTGGGAATAGGAACTACTCAGAGCCATGTGTGATCTTTGGAAATTGTTCTGCTCCTTTTTGTTAGTTCTTTCCTTGGCCTTTCACACATGTGCCAACCAGTGCTCTGACTGCAAGGCCTCCAGGGCTCAGGTGCTCTCTCTCCACGTGGTGCCTCCTCTCCTGTTCTTGGCCCTGCAAATTCTAACCATCTAGGCCTCCCCCAACTCAGTCTCTGTCTCCTCAACTTTGGGCTCTGTTTAGTGTCCCCCCGCCCTCCAGCTCCCTGCTTGCAGCCTGGAAATTGCCTGAGTCTGGTCCCTCTGTATGGCTTGTAGATACTGTGGGAGGTGACAAAGGTACATGCTCTTAAATATTAAAACCTTTCTGTATCTTCTGACATGTCAAATTATCATTTGGGAATAAAACATAGAATTTATATCCTCCTAAGAGTATATTAAATGTCAATCTTAAGTGGAAGAGTTAAGGAAGCACCTGTTAGCATTATAAAACCTTTTAAATCGTCTTACCCTCTCCTTGTGTATGTGCAAGAATTATTACAAGATAAAATAGAAAGGTACATCACAAATGATTTTGCAAGAACTGGATATAGTTAACACTTTAGCCAATGCTTTTCCTAATGAAATCTGTTACATTCTAACTGTCTAACTATGGAATTAATCCATTGCTAATTGAGTTACCCTGAGACTGTTTTGCTTGAAGGAGAGTTATGAACTGCTAGAGAGACACAATTTTGCATATCAATTTGTAGCAACTCAGCTGTTATTGACCTTTGACTAGTTCTGGTCCCTGAATTAAACATAAAGATAACTTGTGACTCATCTGGATTTTAAATTTTGGATGCTTCTAGCAGCAAATTTTAAAATAAACATTGCATTTTAATATGCTTATTTTTCTGAAGTAGGTGAATCAAACATTTCAGATTTTAGAACCCATAATTCATTTCTCTATGTTTTTCAAACAGAAAAATGAGCAGAGGAAAAAAACCCGTTTTTATTATTTTAGCTCTGTATTATCTGACATTATGTTCAGTGAGATCATTTTGAAAAGGTTAAGTGACTTGGAAATTTACAAGATGTTCTTAGTTTCATGTCCTATTCAGTTCTTCTCCCAGGAGAGGATGTGGATGACACTGCCCATGTTAGCCATCTGTATTTCTGACCTGTGGAACCATTTAAGTAAAGCTGTACTGAAGAAAAGGGGAAAGAGTAATAAAGATAAATAATATGTATCTAGAGTTATGGCAAACACAGAAAAAAATATGATGTGATTCCTGTATATATGGTGTTTTTAGTAAGATATTATATAAATCAGAGCGACATAAACATTAGAGAACAATACAAAATAATATATAATTAAGAGCCCAAGCATGTGGTGCAAATTGTAAACCCTAGAAAGATTCAGAGAAAGGAGACATTGGTGTGGGTTTAGAGGAACTGAGACAGACAGTAGAACGTTCTGGGAGTTTATCATTGAAGAGAAGTTAGAATTCGTTCAGAAACCAGGAAGAAGGAGGGGATGCTCTTTAGTTGGAGCAGCACCCAGCAAAGATGAGGAGGCAACAAAGAGATTCTTGCCTAATGGGAACCTGCTGGATGAAAATCTGATAGGAGAAGATCCATAATACAGGAAGAAAGTTGAAGAAAACGCTTTCATGATGATGGAACCATTAACCCACCAAAAAAGCTGTTTGTTTTGGCAACAATTTTTTCCTAACTGCAGATTTTATAAAATATATCTGAGGTAGGGGGTGAGAACAATTAATGCAACAGTGCTGGTGGACTGCATCCTGGCTCAGGTCCTCATTGGCTATGTGATCTTGGGAAGGTTCATTAATTTGTTGAGCTTCAGAGGTCCCTGTAGCCTGCCCTCTTTCTGCTTATCTTGCTTTACTTCCTCCTATTTTTAAACATACACGTATCAAGTTGATTTCTGCCTTGGCCCATAAACTTCTATCTTCATATCTTTTATCTAGGTTAAACTTTTTAATTAAAAAAAATGTCCTCCCTGTTTATAACATCTTGATGAAGCCTGGAGGCCTTTGCAGGTTACATGGTCCTCTCTGAGCTCCCGCTTCTCTGGACTCTTTTTTTTTTTTGGTACGCAGGCCTCTCACTGTTGTGGCCTCTCCCATTGTGGACCACAGGCTCCAGACGCGCAGGCTCAGTGGCCATGGCTAACGGGCCCAGCCGCTCCACGGCACGTGGGATCTTCCTGGACCAGGGCACGAACCCGTGTCCCCTGCATCAGCAGGCAAACTCTCAACCACTGCGCCACCAGGGAAGCCCTGGACTCTTATTTTGAATCTGTAGCACGCCCCATTCAATCCTTACTCATAAACTCCCTCATATTATGTGTATTTTGGGGTGTGTGTTTCTGTGTCTCACACTTGGTTACACATTTTTTATAGCCATGACTTGGATATAATATTGAACCCATAGGAGATGCTCATTGTGAATGTGTCAGTTAATAGGTTGATATTCTGAATTTTTGTTTACTTACTTTGACATTCTTAAAGATTGTTTACTAAAGTATACTTTTAAAAAAACATCTTTATTGGAGTATAATTGCTTTACAATGATGTGTTAGTTTCTGCTTTATAACAAAGTGAATCAGCTACACATATACATACATCCCCATATCTCCTCCCTCTTGCGTCTCCTTCCCACCATCCCTATCCCACACCTCTAGGTGGTCACAAAGCACGAGCTGACCTCCCTGTGCTATGCAGCTGCTTCCCACTAGCTATCGATTTCACATTTGGTAGTGTATATAACTCCATGCCACTCTCTCACTTTGTCCCAGCTTACCCTTCCCTCTCCCCGGGTCCTCAAGTCCATTCTCTACGTCTGTGTCTTTATTCCTGTCCTGCCCATAGGTTCTTCAGAAACATTTTATTTTTTTTTAAGATTCCATGTATATGTGTTAGCATATGGTATTTATTTTTCTCGTTCGCACTTACTTCACTCTGTATGACAGTCTCTAGGCCCATCCACCTCACTACAAATAGCTCACTTTTGTTTCTTTTTATGGCTGAGTAATATTCCATTGTATATATGTGCTACATTTTCTTTATCCATTCATCTGTTGTGGACACTTAGGTTGCTTCCATGTCCTGGCTATTGTAAATAGAGCTGCAATGAACATGTGGTACATGACTCTTTGAATTATGGTTTCCTCAGGGTATATGCGCAGTAGTGGGATTGCTGGGTTGTATGGTAGTTCTATTTTTAGTTTTTTAAGGAACCTCCATACTGTTCTCCTTAGTGGCTGTATCAATTTACATTCCCACCAACAGTGCAAGAGAGTTCCCTTTTCTGCACACTCTCTCCAGCACTTATTGTTTGTAGATTTTTTGATGATGGCCATTCTGACTGGTGTGACATGATATCTCATTGTAGTTTTGATTTGCATTTCTCTAGTGATTAATGATGTTGAGCATTCTGTCATGTGTTTGTTGGCAATCTGTATATCTTCTTTGGAGAAAATGTCTGTTTGGGTCTTCTGCCCATTTTTGGATTGGGTTATTTGTTTTTTTGATATTGAGCTGCATGAGCTGCTTGTACATTTTGGAGATTAATCCTTTGTCAGTTGCTTCATTTGCAAATAATTTCTCCCATTCCGAGGGTTGTCTTTTCGTCTTGTTTATGGTTTCCTTTCCTGGCAAAGGCTTTTAAGTTTCATTAGGTCCCATTTGTTTGTTTTTATTTCCATTTCTCTAGGAGGTGGGTCAAAAAGGATCTTGCTGTGATTTATGTCATAGAGTGTTCTGCCTATGTTTTCCTCTAAGAGTTTTATAGTTTCTAGCCTTACATTTAGGTCTTTAATCCATTTTGAGTTTATTTTTGTGTATGTTGTGAGGGAGTGTTCTAATTGCATTCTTTTCCATGTTGCTGTCCAGTTTTCCCAGCACCACTTATTGAAGAGGCTGTCTTTTCTCCATTATATATTCTTGCCTCCTTTATCAAAGATAAGGTGACCATATGTGCGTGGGTTTATCTCTGAGCTTTCTATCCTGTTCCATTGATCTATATTTCTGTTTTTGTGCCAGTATCATACTGTCTTGATTACTGTAGCTTTGTAGTATAGTCTGAAGTCGGGGAGCCTGATCTTCCAGCTCCGTTTTTCTTTCTCAAGATTGCTTTGGCTATTCAGGGTCTTTTGTGTTTCCATACAAATTGTGAAGTTTTTTGTTCTAGTTCTGTGAAAAATGCCAGTGGTAGTTTGATAGGGATTGTGTTGAATCTGTAGATTGCTTTGGGTAGTATAGTCATTTTCACAATGTTGATTCTTCCAACGCAAGAACATGGTGTATCTCTCCATCTATTTGTATCATCTTTAATTTCTTTCTTCAGTGTCTTATAATTTTCTGCATACAGGTCTTTTGTCTCCTTAGGTAGCTTTATTCCTAGGTATTTTATTCTTTTTGTTGCAATGGTAAATGGCAGTGTTTTCTTAATTTCACTTTCAGATTTTTCATCATTAGTGCATAGGAATGAAAGAGATTTCTATGCATTAATTTTGTATCCTGCTACTTTACCAAATTCATCAGTTAGCTCTAGTAGTTTTCTGGTAGCATCTTTAGGATTCTCTATGTATAGTATCATGTCATCTGCAAACAGTGACAGCTTTACTTCTTCTTTTCCAATTTGCATTCCTTTTACTTCTTTTTTTTTCTCTGACTGTTGTGGCTAAAACTTCCAAACTATATTGAATAATAGTGGTGAGAGTGGACAACCTTGTCTTGTTCCTGATCTTAGAGGAAATGGTTTCAGTTTTTCACCATTGAGAATGATGTTGGCTGTTGGTTTGTCATATATGGCCTTTATTATGTTGAGGTAAGTTCCCTCTATGTGTACTTTCTGGAGGGTTTTTATCATAAATGGGTGCTGAATTCTTTCGAAAGCTTTCTCTGCATCTATTGAGATGATCATATGTTTTTTCTCCTTCAATTTGTTAATATGGTGTATCACATTGATTGATTTGCATATATTGAAGAATTCTTGCATTCCTGGGATAAACCCCACTTGATCAAAGTATATGATCCTTTTAATGTGCTGTTGGATTCTGTTTGCTAGTATTTTGTTGAGGATTTTTGCATCTATGTTCATCAGTGATATTGCCTGTAGTTTTCTTTCTTTGTGACATCTTTGTCTGGTTTTGATATCAGGGTGATGGTGTCCTCGTAGAATGAGTTTGGGAGTGTTCTTCCCTCTGCTATACTTTGGAAGAGTTTGAGAAGGATAGGTGTTAGCTCTTCTCTAAATGTTTGATAGAATTTGCCTGTGAAGCCACCTGGTCCTGGACTTTTGTTTATTGGAGGATTTTAAATCACAGTTTCAATTTCAGCGCTTGTGATTGGTCTGTTCATATTTTCTGTTTCTTCTTTGTTCAGTCTCGGAAGGTTGTGCATTCCTAAGAATATGTCCATTTCTTCCACGTTGTCCATTTTATTGGCATAGAGTTGCTTGCAGTAATCTCTCAGGATCCTTTGTATTTCTGCAGTGTCAGTTGTTACTTCTCCTTTTTCATTTCTAATTCTATTGATTTGAGTCTTCTCCCTTTTGTTCCTGATGAGTCTGGCTAATGATTTATCAATTTTGTTTATCTTCTCAAAGAACCAGCTTATCTTTCCTTCATTTCTTTTTCATTTATTTCTGATCTGATCTTTATGATTTCTTTCCTTCTGCTAACTTTGAGGTTTTTTGTTCTTCTTTCTCTAATTGCTTTAGGTGTAAGGTTAGGTTGTTTATTTGAGGTGTTTCCTGTTTCTTAAGGTAGGATTTATTGCTATAAACTTCCCTCTTAGAACTGCTTTTGCTGCATCCCATAGGTTTTGGGTCGTCGTGTTTTCATTGTCATTTGTTTCTAGGTATTTTTTGATTTTCTCTTTGATTTCTTCAGTGATCTCTTGGTTATTTAGTAGCATATTGTTTAGCCTCCATGTGTTTGTATTTTTTATAGTTTTTTTTCCTGTAATTGATATCTAATCTCATAGTGTTGTGGTCAGAAAAGATACGATTTCAATTTTCTTAAACTTACCAAGGCTTGATTTGTGACCCAAGATATGATCTATCCTCGTCAATGTTCCATGAGCACTTGAGAAGAAAGTGTATTCTGCTGTTTTTAGATGGAATATCCTATAAATATCAATTAAGTCATCTTTTTAATGAGTCATTTGAAGCTTGTGTTTCCTTATTTATTTTCATTTTGGATGATCTGTCCATTGGTGAAAGTGGGGTGTTAAAGTCCCATACTATGGTTGTGTTACTGTTGATTTCCCTTTTTGTGGCTGTTAGCATTGGCCTTATTTATTGAGGTGATCCTATGTTGGGTGCATAAATATTTTCAATTGTTATATCTTCTTGGATTGATCCCTTGATAATTATGTAGTATCCTTCTTTGTCACTTGTAATAGTCTTTGTTTTAAAGTCTGTTTTGTCTGATCTGAGAATTGCTACTCCAGCTTTCTTTTGATTTCCATTTGCATGGAATATCTTTTTCCACCCCCTCAGTTTCAATCTGTATGTGTCCCTAGGACTGAAGTGGGTCTCTTTTAGAAAACATATATATGGGTCTTGTTTCTGTATTCATTCAGCCAATCTGTGTCTTTTGGTTGGAGCATTTAATCCATTTACATTTAAGGTAATTATCAATATGTATGTTCCTATTACCATTTTCTTAATTGTTTTGGGTTTATTATTGTAGGTCTTTTCCTTCTCTTGTGTTTCCTGCCTAGAGAGGTTCCTTTAGCATTTGTTGTAAAGCTGGTTTGGTGGTGCTGAATTCTCTTAGCTTTTGCTTGTCTGTAAAGGTTTTAATTTCTCTGTTGAATCTGAATGAGATCCTTGTTGGGTAGAGTAATCTTGGTTGTAGGCTTTTCCCTTTCATCACTTTAAATGTGTCCTGCCACTCCATTGTGGCTTGCAGAGTTTCTGCTGAAAGATCAGCTGTTACCTTATGGGGATCCCCTTGTATGTTTTTTGTTGTTTTTCCCTTCTTTTAATATTTTTTCTTTGTATTTAATTTTTCATAGTTTGATTAATATCTGTCTTGGCCTGTTTCTTCTTGGATTTACCCTGTATGGGACTCTCTGCCCTTCCTGGACTTGATTGACTATTTTCATTCCCATATTAGGGAAGTTTTCAACTATAATCTCTTTAAATATTTTCTCAGTCCCTTTCTTTATCTCTTCTTCTTTTGGGACCCCTATAATTAGAATGTTGGTGCATTTAATGTTGTCCCAGAGGTCTCTGAGACTGTCCTCAATTCTTTTCATCCTTTTTTCTTTATTCTGCTCTGTTGTAGTTATTTCCACTATTTTATCTTCCAGGTTACTTATCTGTTCTTCTGCCTCAGTTATTCTGCTATTGATTCCTTCTAGAGAATCTTTAAATTCATTTATTGTGTTGTTCATGATTATTTGTTTGCTCTGTAGTTCTTCTAGATCCTTGTTAAACATTTCTTGTATTTTCTCCATTCTATTTCCAAGATTTTGGATCATGTTTACTATCATTACTCTGAATTATTTTTCAGGTAGATTGCCTAGTTCCTCTTCATTTGTTTTGTCTGGTAGGTTTTTACTTTGCTCCGTCATCAAGAAGTATGTTTTGATTTGTGGTCCTACATTTGTGATTTCTTTGTCTTAAAGACTAATTTACTATTTGTATGCAAAGAGCCATGTCCTAAAACTGAAAATTCAGGTTTACTGGAGATAGGCAGCTGCTGGGTTGGCTTTCATATTCATGATTTTATTTTATTTATGGCACCTGGAGGTTTTGTTACTTCCTTACAAGCTCAGCAATGCATTTTAAAAAGTGTTTAAACTCTCTATCTAGCATTTCCATGTGTTTTACGGCCTGTGGCTTTCAGTCTCCTATGTGCTATTAATGGAAATCCTATGTATTTTTAAAAGTTACCTACATTTGTTTTTTAGGAAGTGCTTTTCTTTAGCTACTCACACCCCTTTGTCTATTTTATTTCTCTTTCTTCTTCCTCTTTATTATTATTTACATTTTGTAAATGTTGGCTTTTCTTTTGCAAATACAATTTGTTTGCTGACTATACTGGAATTGAAACATAATTAGAGAAGCCCAGAAAGTACATTGCTTCATTAGCTGCATATTGTGAATGAATTGAAGTTGTGTTTTGAAGGAATTCAGAAGAAATTGCCTGTGAGAACACCAGATTGTATGATGCCCTCAGCCAAGGAATGTGGATGCAGAATTTCAACTCATTGGGGTGAAACTCTTAACAACTAGAACTTTCACAAACTCTAAAACATCTGTGGTTCCCCCATGGCGTTTTTCAGCAAGATCTTTGCATCCTTGGATATGTTGTAGAGGGCCACAGGAATAGTGGGTGGGCAGTTGCAGTGGATGAGCTTTCCAGTCCCTCCTAGTTCGGACACAAACAAATGCTCCAACACACTACTCCTCAGTCTGGCTGTCACCCTAAATGTTCCTTGGATGGCATTGTAATAAACACCTCTACTTGGTCTGCCTGCCATGCACTGGGTCTGAATATAATCAGAACTCATTTGTCATAAAACCTCTTGCACACCCTGTTGCTCATTTTATGGGGCTCCTGGGAAACATTTCTGGAGTTAAGTAGGGATGAAGAGTGAAGCTAAAGCATGTCTTCTGTAGGATTTTAAATGCTGGGTTCAGTTTTTATTTCCTCTGCTGTCTCTTTATTAAACAAGAAAGTACACACAAAAACTGGTGTGTAATAGTGCCTCTATAATTTCAAAGTGATGCTTTTCATTTTCTCATAGGTCACTGTTGAATCTTGAGTCATTTTGAACCAAGCAGTGGATTGGGGCAGTGTTATGGGAGGGGCAGGGCATGCTGAGAAATCACTGCGTATAGTGGGATTGATGAGAACTTGTGGCCCATGTGAATGTGATGGAAGAGAAGAGAGGCTTAGAACCTTCACTAAAGACTATCTGTGGCCCATGGCCTGGCATAACATGGTAGAAAGGCATAACATGTTCCCATACACTTTCTGGTTTAAAAAGCACAAAAGCTCCAATGAAGTAGATTTTCCTACTGTATCTATTCCACAGATGATGAAGATGAAGCTTAGAGTGTCCTTTGCCCCCACTAATGCAACCTCTATACAGTGGAACCAGGAATGAGAATTTGCCTGGCTGTCTAAATGTTTTGTCTTGGTTTCAAAAAGCCCTCTACAGTCTGTTCCAAATGCAACATAGTGCCTGACATGTAATAGTTACTCAGTAAATATTTGTTGGTGAATAAATAAATGTCTTTATATCTTTGTCTCTGTACTCTAGCAACAAAGATCAGTTCATTGTTCTCCAAATGCCTATTGTGTTCTCTCAGCTGAGTAACCTTGTCTTTGAGGCTTAGCCAAGTATGTCACAGCCCCCTATCTCATCTTCTTCGAAGAGTCCAGTGTTCTCCCCAAAGCTTTTATAAATATCTGGAGGCTCTTATTCATATAGTCAATTTTGATTCTGGTAGTCACATATCCCCTCTTGATACTAGTTGTATTTTAAATTTATATTATTATTTACTACTATGTACTATTATTCAACTTCTCATTTTTAAAAAATCACTCAACTAGATGGTGAAATCTTAGAGGGAATGCATAGTCTCTATAATTCCTTGAATCACTAACACAGTGCCTTGCTCATATTCATGATTATTTGACTAATGTCGGTCTCACCCTCTGGCCGCCATGCCCCATGATGGCAAGAATCTTGTCCAGTTTTGCTGAATATTGAATCCCTAGGGCTGAATGCAGGAGTGCTCCATAACAAGTGCTCAAAATATTCATATTCATATTCATTTCACATTCTAAGGTATTAGAAAATGCACTGACTTTTGAAACAGACAGACTATGCTTTTGCCCCTTAATAGCAACATGATCTTGTACAAATTAATTAACCTCTCTGAACCCAGCTTCCTCATTTGTAAAATGAAATAATAATCACTACCCACACAGAGCTGTTGTAAACGCTTTGCACTTAGGATGAGCATAACAAATGGCTTGGTTGAAATGGAAGTGGAATACAAATTAACTGTTACTGAGATTTATGTCGTGATCCAGAAAGTTCACTACAGAACAACAGAAAAGTGTATTCCTTCTTGAAAAGTCCTAGAACACCATAAATCAAAGGATCGTGGGTCACATCCTAGGAGGACTCTGAAATATCATCCATACAACCTTCTGCCTTACTGCTCTCTAATCCAGCATTTCCAAGTGGGCTGGCCAAAAACGATCAATGTCCAGGATGTTTCTAGATGTTCTGTGCAAAATAGGGTTTTGTACTAAAGGCAAAATTTACAATCACTAGATTAAAAAGTTAAGTGTTCTCTACACAGTAATTCTCATAACTTTTGATATGCCTTGAATATGGTAAAACTTGTAGCATTTTCCACTCTTATTTGACAACCAAATCCTTTTTTTTTTTTTTTTTTGCTTTCATCCTGTAGGATTGATTAGTATTTCTCAGACTATTCTAGAGAAAAATTTAGGATGGTTTGCTTCTAGTCTTGTGCCAAAGTGCTGTAAAAGTAACCTATTCCAATGAACAGAATGTTCTTCTTTAGAATATGAAGAAGGGGTTAGAGTACATTTATGAATAAGTGTGATAAATATTCCTAAAAATCAGTGCTTTGTGAGAATGATAGTAAAATAATAAGTGACTAACCAATGTGATGCTTAGATAATGAGGCAAATAAAGCCAAATTTTAAAATTTGCCTAACTTCCCTGCGACCTCAAGGCTCAAATCACCATCTCCCACTAAGTGTGGAAGTTTTAATTGGTATGCTGGAGAGAAACTGAAAGCTTGTTTTCATTCTAAATGTTTGCCTCTTAGAAGAGAAATTTAAGCATAACAGGAGTAGAATCCTTTAGGTGGAACTAGATATAAATAAATCAGAATATGTCATCCTTCATTGCATAGCTGAGAGGTTTTATTTTTTACTCTTTATAAGGGTCAGAAAATGACAGAACTCCTATTCATTAGATATCATAGGTTGCAAGTAGAGGGCTGATTGCCATTTTCAAAGTTGTAAGATTCTTTTCTGAATCTGAGAAATTGCTTCTATTTTTACATTGTGTCATGGCCATGAATATCTATTGGAAGCATTAAATAAGTTTTTTTTGTAAATATTGTCCTAAATAAACACCCTTTATTATTGAAGTTTACTTTTTAATGACTTTTAAAAGCTGATGTTGAAAAGTTGAGCTATCCCCAAAATGTTTTGCTTGGATTCTTCATGTGATAATCTGAGACAGTGGGAACAGTATTCCACTAATAATATCCTTTCTTTCCTTATATATTTTCTTTTTTTAAGCAAAACTTTCTCAACTTTGCAATGGACTTTTCTGTCCTTAGGCAGAAACCAGCCATTAAGTTTTCTCTTTTATGAACCAACCACTAAGTTTTCTCTTTTATGGGAGGCAAGAGCTGAGGATTTTCTGACACTGTCCACACATTTTTCAATTATGTATGTACTTTAGAAAGGCAATATTCTATCGCATAGGAAGATCTACAAGATATTTTTTCAGTTTTCACATTTACTTATAAAGTAGGCATTTCAAAGGAAATATTTTTTTCTCAAGACCTTATTTTTCTATCCGTAGAGAGCTTACTGTATATCAGACTATAAAATAGTGATCTAATCATCACAGCCATTTTATAGATGAAAAAACAGAAGAGCCAGGATGTCACCCAGGCAGGAGCTCTCACAGCCTGGCTCCTATTCACCTCTAATGACTGTGCCAGGTGTTCCAACAGAGAATTATTGGTGAATAGAAGCTATACCTCCCATTCCATCCCCCCACCTGCTCTCGCCTCAACCCTTTCCTTGACACTTAACCCCTGCCCGTAAAGTGAAAGTATACCTCTATTATATTGCAAATAAATACCTGAGTAGGGGTAAAATGCAGAATTGAGTAAGGGGCAGAGAAGTGATGCCTGTCCACACTCCTCATGTTTGAACCTCAGCTCAGCCAGCCATAAATACCTGGTTAATGGTGTAAACCCAAACTAGCATCTATCTGGCCCTGACCCCAGGGGAACTTTGCCAATGACCTAGGAGGAGGGGCTGAATAAGAAGTTAAAAGTAAATCAAATCAAATCAAATAAAGTAAAATATGCATCATTAAGCATTTCTTTAAGAAATTGTGTGAATATGCAGAGTTGGTAATAGGATGCTGCAGAAGTGGATTTCCTCCAGTTTAGCCTAGTCATGGTGAGAGTGGGAGGATTATGGCTGGCACCATTATTTTGGCACCCTGGGAACCTCTTGAGAATGGGACTAGCAAGGGAAGGGTGGTATCAGTCATGGCCATTTGCATGCCTGTGAGAGATGTCCCAAATGGCCTTTCACCTAGGAGCTGGGTCTCATACTAGATATCAGTGAACCCGGAAGTGGGTCTTGTTAACTCTAATTATGATATTTTTGTACCCTCTGGTCAATTTGTTTTGGGGAGATTTGGGTCACAAAAACTGATGTTCATAAATCTGTTTGTGAGAAATTTAAGATAATAAAAAATTTATACTCTCAATATGCCAGTGCTGCACTTATGGGCTATTTGATCTAATTAGGAGTCTCCCTTAATTTAGGAACAAAAGAATCTAACAGGGTTCTGTTGTTTATTTTCATATTCTTATTTCTATTTTCAACATATATCATATTTTCATTTCTTATGTTTTATACTCCATTTTGGTGGTTTTAAACTTTCCTATGAAAGAGTTACAATATTGATATGAACAAATAGTTAAGTCGGTCAAAATCCGCATCAGTTCTGAACCAGAAATTTCTTTTTCTTTTTTTGCTGAAATTCTCTAGTATTATCGTATTTTCTCCTGAAACCCTCAACTGCAAGAGAAAATGTTCTCTCTCTATCAGGAAATGAATTAACTGTCATAATTTTTTGAAGTAGATTTAATAGAGTACCTGGTGGACATGTGAAAAATAATACCCTTTCACTACTGAGGAAAATTATGCCTAGCTAGAGTATATCAGGTGACCATTAAATGGATTATTATAAACTTGATTTCTTTCTCCATATCTACACAAAAACACACAAATTACTCTGGTTCAGTTATTGACATTTGCTAATGAATAAAGGACATATGTATATATTTTTAACATACGTCCATGTTCTCAGGTTTCAATAAGAGAGAGTTAGTTATACAAATAAATCTTGGTTAACTAAACTGGACTTGGATGAATAATTATGAATAATTTACATTTTTGTTTTTCTAATCAAGAGCATGTCCACAATTAAAATATGTTTATGTCACTGACCTCAGTTTTATATTTCATGGAAGAGATGACTTTTTTCAAACATCACTACGTAGTCATCTTAAAAAAGGTCAATATGAGTTTTCACTCCCCAACAAATACTATTTGGCTTCCATCGGGTTGGTTTCCCACCTGTTTTTCAGCCCTACTGTGCTCAGCCTACCTTGAGTTTTTAAAAAATATATTTATATAATCTGGAAGGCCTTTCTCAGTCCTATTTTACCCATATCCTGTAAGGCCTCATTCAGGATATCTACACACATTGATTATTTCCTTCTTTAAATCCTTCCAAGTTTGTACTACCTAATCAGAATCTTAATATATATTGCCTTGTTCTCTAGATGTTTCTACCATGTACTTTTACACAAGTGGTAATGGATATTAGTTTTGTTCATGACTTATTTAATTGTACATCCTTATTTCTTCAATTTTATTATAAGCCTCCAGAGAGTAAGCTGTATCTCTCAGTTTAATTTTTTTGTGTTCCTTCATACCTAGAGGAGGGCTCATATCTGTGAGAGGTGGTTAATAATTTCTTGGGCATTGGTTGCAATTTTATATTTTCCCTGCGTAGCTTTTAAGTAATCTATGGGCAGGTTAATTCATAGGCTAATTTAGGTAATTTAATAAGCTTACAATGTTACAAATGTCATTAGCAAGACATTTCTCTCAATTAAATATAAAAGACTATATTTTTTAAGAGTTTTGTTTACAGTATTTTGTACTCAGTCATTGAGTTCTAACTGTATGTAAGGCATCCTTCTTATATGTCCAGGTGGAGAGAGAGTGTATGTAGTGCTTATTTTTTTAATCATATTTTAAATTCAGTCTAAGGGGTTGGTTAAGATATAAGACGTATGGTTGTTAGGAAAAAAACATTGCAATTCTCTAAGCATTTTCTATTATATGTTTTTTTAAAAACTATAATTACATAGTGTAGGAAACATGAAAAAGCAGAGCAAAACAAGAATCCCACCTAAAGTGACTGGTTTCCTCATCACTAATACCATGGTGTATTTTGGTCTTTTTAGTACTTTTTATAGATCAGGAATGAATGTAGAACTTTATGAGACCCAAACTTTTACATTTTGGAGGACCTTCTTTAATAAAAGGAATACAAAAGTATAAATACAAAATTGAGTTCAAAAGTGAATATTTATGTAGAAAGGTAAAGGAAATCACAAATTTTATGAAGTTGAAAACTACCACAAATGTCACACAATCCAGAAAAATAACAAATTATTGTTTAATATTTTATTGTTTGACATTCCTCCCCCCTACATTTTGGGTTGAATACTCATTGATTGCTTCTTCATAAGACAACAATTTTGTAATAACATTTTCTATAGTAAATCTGGAAAGATGACCCCTGGGATATAGAGAGCGACCTCCAGTCTGGGGCAGTGGCTGAAGCTGCTTTTTTAAAATTAATTAATTTTTTAAATTAATTAATTAATTTTTTATTTATTTACTTTTGGCTGCGTTGGGTCTTCGTTGTTGAGTGCAGGCTTTCTCTAGTTGTGGCGAACAGAGGCTACTCCTCGTTGCAGCACACAGGCTTCTCATCGCTGTGGCTTATCTTGTGGAGCACGGGCTCTAGGTGCACAAGCTTCAGTTGTTGTGGTGCGTGGGCTCCGTAGCTGTCATCGCCCATGGGCTTCATTGCTCCGCGGCATGTGGGGTCTTCCCGGACCAGGGATCGAACCCGTGTCCACTGCATTGGCAGGCAGATTCTTACCCACTGCACTACCAGGGAAGTCCTGCTCCTTTCTTCTTGAATGAGGACATACCCAACTTTGGAAGGGCTGGTGGAAAGTGGGGGTTCAGAGTTGAAGTGCAGTGGCTTTGTAATCAATCTACCCCTCTTCTTGATACAGATTTAAACAAAATAGTATTTGAGTGATGTGTTTTTTTTTCATGTAGCAATATATTGTGACTTTTTTCCATTTTAACAAATATTTTTCTATAACATTTCTTAGCCAGTCTTTTATTGCTAAACATTTAGTTTCTTTCTAATTTTTAATATTGTAAACAATATTGCATCTAACATTATTACGCACATATATGATGCCATCTTTCAGGGTAATTTTTCTTAGGATAAATTTCTACAAGTAGCAATTTTTGGTAAAATGGTGTGTAGATTTTTTAAGGCTTTCAAATGTACATTAAGGCTTGACACATTGTCAAGATATTCTATGGAAATATTGTAACAATAGATCCTCCTAATAATAGTTTATGAGAGAAGAAGACTTTGCATTTCTTGAATGGGAAGCACTATAAATTAAGACTAATAATTAACTCAGCACCCCAGAGAGAGCCATTAAGGCACTGTTCTGAGAGACAAATACATGAGACATGTCTGCCTGACACATTTGTCAGAATAAGGCCACAGAACAGCAGCCTGTATGAACAACTTTGCAAAAGCTTTTTACTGACATCAAAGCCTGTATTCTGTCATTGAATTTTATTACCTAGGTAGGAGTATGATGTATGATCTGATACTGAAAGAAATTTAAGATGGAATCTTGAAGGTTTGGGTGTCTTTTGGGAAGCTGCGAGAATTTGGTGTAATATGAATTTAAGCCTTCATAAGTTGCACTTCAGCAACTGCAGTGCGGTATTAATGTCTTTTGATTTTGAAGGATGGTAACAGTCAGTATTTTCTAGTCAGGCATGAATGCATTACTATGGTTTTATGTCAGTAGATTTGATGGTGTGATTATTTTCTATCCTATTGTATTTAATATAAAATAAGAAGCAAGGGTATATAGCATAATAAAAATGATAGAATACTATTATTGTAATTCCACTATTATTAGTGAAAGCCAGGAAAAATAAAGAACAAAAGCATTGCAACATATTTCTAAACAAATAAAATAATTATTTTCTAATAATGGCTAGAACTTATACACATTACACATAAAGGATTTAATTTATAAAAAATGTAATTGCTTTGGATATTGAAATCTGTTATGAAACCCAGAATTTAAAATTCATTAAAGCCTTACTGTCTAGGGAAGATACTTTAGTGTGACATGTTATACATAAGTCAAAGAAATTTAATAAAAAAATTCATTTCAGATTCCATGAAAACAAGTAATGATTCCTTTTAACAACTGGTTCATGTCTTTTCCATAAAATGCAAAGTGAACTACTACAAACATAATGTACCACCCCAAGGGTAGTTATAAAATTGAACTGGAAGAAAGAGAAGGAACATTCAAATGGCACATGACACTTGCTACATTTGGGGTCTTACAGCATTGGGCCTGCACAGGACATTGCTATAACCAGGCAAACATGTCTCTGTACAGTTTGCCTCAGTGAGGCACTGATGGATAGAATTTTGATGGGTAGAGATGTAACACTATAGGTGGAGAGCATAGGATGAGCAAAGGTACAGTACCATAAAAACATGGCATGTGTTTGGTGAATAGAAAGTCATAACGTTCTATAGAAACACAGAGAGGTAGTGAGCATAATGCCAGAAAGTTCATCCATGATGAGAGGCTATCACTTAATTCAGTATGTGAATGAGGTGGTGATAGAGGTGAGGAGTGGTGGGAGATGGTTACTAAGATTCTGAGCAGTGAAATGGCATGATCAGAGTCTAGACTTAGAATACTCTGGTTTAAATATCTTGGGTTTTTTAGAATAGAGGAATGCTGAAGCTGAGAGATAAGAATGGAGGCTATAGCCATAATCCAGTAACTGACTAGAAGGACATAAGCAAGGCGGGTAGCCATTCAGGATCCTTCTTGTGAACAATAGAAACATCTCTGGCTAACCTGGGCTAAAAGGCAATGTGCTGAAAAGAGATGGGATGGCTGGAGAAACAAGCATAGAAAATAGAATCCAGAGGAGGGAAGGGAGCTGGACCCATTGCCAAGATGAACCCACATGAATAGACTGGTCAGAGTCTAGCTGCTAGCTCTTGTTGGAGGACATGGCATCGGCCTATTGATGATATTGCTGTTGTGTGTACTTTCTGAAGCACTCCTACATGTTTATGTCACTTATTTAAGTTTTACAGACCTTGGAAGGAGAATCCACCTGTTTGAATTTTTTGTCCCCAACTGCCAGGGGCTGGAAGAGATTGGCTCCTCTATTTTGGCTTCCAGAATGGGAGGTGGGGTACTGCACTTCCCTGATCCTACACACAATGAAGAAGGAGTTTGGTTGCTGGGAGGCCAAAAAGAAAAAAAGGTCAATGTTCACTGGATCCTACTGCTCTGGCTGCTTAAGAAGTACATCCTTTTCCTATACTTACACTGAAAAAGAAAAATATGTAATACTGCTCAACCAACCAATAAGCTACTCACTCCTCTTCATTGGGAAGTAACCTAAAGCCTTGTCATATTTTGCATCTGGTTCAGTATCTCTGAGAGATGCCCTTTTCATGTTGTCTTCTAGGTGTGTCTTCAGCCCATCTTGATATTCTGCCATCTCTGACTTAATTTTTTTATAGAGTAATGGGAGAATTTATAACTTGTCTTCTCCATAACCTTTTTGATAATCCCTTGCCTCTGGTTTTTGGGGGTCAGGTTGATCATAGTCTTGCTTGTTTTTTACTTCAGTATTCTAAATGCCTATTATAGTGCCTGACACAGAGTAGGTTAATTAGTTAACTCTTCCCCTAGACATGACTATACGAGGGGGATTCCACAAAAGATGATCTGGCCTCCAGCTATACTCTTTTCTTGTCCTACAGGCAGTAGCTGCCAGTCTATTATTTTTGCTCATCAAAAATAATCACCAGGGCTTCCCTGGTGGCGCAGTGGTTGAGAGTCCGCCTGCCGATGCAGGGGACACGGGTTCGTGCCCCGGTCTGGGAAGATCCCACATGCCGCGGAGCGGTTGGGCCCGTGAGCCATGGCCGTTGGGCCTGCGCGTCCGGAGCCTGTGCTCCGCAGCGGGAGAGGCCACAACAGTGAGAGGCCCGCATACAGCAAAAAAAAAAAAAAAAAAAAAAAAAAAAAAAAAAAAATCACCAATACCGTAACATCATTTCCCTCATTTTTGCCCATTGTTGGGAGATGTCTGAAGCTGTCAGCTTCCAATTCAGTGGAACCATTGTTAGGTTCCATAGATTTGCTTCTATTTCAGAGCATTTACTGCATCTTGCACAGTAGCACTCCAACTTTAGAAATGTTGGGTCCTTTGGGCACTGTAACCAAGTCTCTAACAGACTGATTATCTAGTGTCTGCTGCATGTAGGTGTTGTGGAATATGATCATACCAGTGAATCCCATGGCCCCCAGCTTATTCCTTAACTATAAAGTGGGTTTATTGTTCAGAAGAAGTGTTGTTTGGTATACTCCTACCATGAGAGTTGAAAAGAGCTGGTTGAGCAGCAGGAGTAGGCAGGCTGGGAGGTACAAGCAACCTGCTCAGATGACTTCCTTGTGTCTTCAGGACTTGCTGGAGCCCAGCTCCCTGTGTATCTTTTGTACTTAAAGATGGATATGCCCATATTTATGCCACCCAGATCACACATGAAGTTCAGATCTCGTGGTCACTCATATCTTACTGAAAGTTATTCACTCTGAAACTGGGTTTAATAGCAAGGCATGAGCTTCCAAAAAGGGTCTTCCCTCAGTGGCTGAAGGGGGATGTGGATCGAGGAAAGCTTTTTTTTTTTTTTTGATTAATATTGGAGTTACAAGAACATGTTTGTATATTGATAGGGAAAATCCACTTGATTCAAATGCAGCCTGCCTGTTCTTGGCTTCCCTTTTCCTACTCCACATGTCCCCAAAGAGGGGAAGAAGATAGATTTCACTGTCTTTAATACAGGTAAAGACTGGTTAACTGTGCTCCACCAGCAAAAAGATTATGGCTCACTGAAGGCTTAGATGATAGTTTGTGTTTTTTGGCAAATACGTATTTTTAAATTAAGGGATGTACGATTTTTAGACATAATGCTATTGCACACTTAATAGACTACAGTATAGTGTAACTTTTATATATACTTGGAAGTCAAAAATTTCATGTGACTCGCTTTATTGTGACATTCGCTTCATTGTGGTGGTCGGGAACTGAACCTGCAATATTTCTTAGGTGTGCCTGTATGGATGTGTGTGTCATATTCATATGCATATTTCAAAGCTCTGACCTCTGGATATGGTGACTAACTTAACTGTCTCAGTTTGTCTGAGACTATCTCAGTTTTAGTACTGAAATGCCCACATTCTGGGAAACCCTAGGATGGTTGGTCATCCTACTGCTGAGCTGGAACTAGAAGCAATGATATCCCAGTAGCAATGAACACACCTCATTCACAGATTTTGGTTTCTAAATACCATTCTCCAACAAAAAAACCAGGGCTCCTTGGAGAAATGGCTGATTCTAGGGCTGGAACAGCAGAAGTATCTGTGTCAGTTCCTTTCCCTCTCTGAGCCTCAGTTTCCCCATCAGTCCAGTGGGAATAACAGTTTCCCACCATAATGGGTTGAACTGTAACTGCCCCCCGCCAAATATATGTCTACCCAGAAAAACTAACTATGTAGTTATCAATGAGAACAAAATCCCACTGTCATCTGATTATCAGTAGGCACCCTGTGGTCACTGACTTCAACAATTCTACATTTATCATTCTGTGTAAAATGTAAACTTTTTATATATAGATGAAAATCCCTGTGTAAATAAGAGAATGTTCTCTGGGTGATATGGTCAGTCAGTCTTTTTAATGAAGAGTAATATGGGCCTTTCCTGTAATCCCAAGAGGAGCCATATGGTTTAGTAATGAGAATACAGACTTAGGTACTACTCAGACCTAATTTCAAGCTCTAGTTCTGCCTCTTCCTAATGCTGTACCTATTTTAAAAATAATAAATACAGATCTCTAGCCAAATTAAAAAAAAATAAGACCTTCCCCTCTCTGATTGTCCTAGACGAGTTTGTTACAGTCTCCATATAACAAATTGATCTACCTAAGACCGTTTGAGTTCCCCCACATCTTTGGGTCATAAGGTTGATGGCAGAACTTCTGACTCTACTGGCTGGTTCTACTATCTATCTAGCCAGAAAGCATTATCTTGTTTTTGACCTCAGTCAAGGCCAGTGGCTGGTAGGTCACTTAGTAAATGTATCAGAGCATCTCCTTCAAGTGTGACTTATTTTGCCTTTCACATTGGAAGAGGCACACAGCATATTGTGCCTCTCTTTCATATTGGTGGGGTGAGGAATTTTTTTTCTTTAGAGGGTATATTCAACACACTTGAAATCACTGAACTCTGACTTGTCTTCTTTAGTGAGTTGTCAGGCCTCTTTATTCCTGTAGGATCTATTCCCTGCTCTCTAGTATATATATCTCTTTCCAAGGCATCAAGAGTACATGCCATGGGCTTGCAAACTAGTATAGAGAGCTTTCCAGTTCCTGAAAAGATCATTTCAACTATTGGCTTAGAAACTGGGGAAATAACCTCAAAATGTGTTGGGAGATTTACTGAGATTGTTTTGTCTGAACCCCATTTTTTATTGGCACACCAAACCTCTTTATGAGGTCTGAAACATTTTTCATTAAAAAATCAAATAGGATCTTAGTCAGCTGCCCATATATTCTGTTCTTAGGACCCCCTGGTCATTGCCAAAGAACTGGATCATTTTGATTGCTTGCCTTGATACCTATTAGGAAAGCCACCCTACTTTGCTGCTAGGGATTAAGGCTTTTACCACTCCAGGAGCCTTCAAATCCAGTTGAAATCAGAAAACCCATTTCAGTATAGTTTCCTGCAGTAGAATCCCTAGCTTATGCAGATCTGTGACTAAAGAGCTTTTCACAGATATTGGCACTGTCCTTCAAAGGACTTAATGAAGGGAGTGCCTTCTGGGTTGCTTTGTGGCACATAGTCCAAGAGTAAGTGGGCGTGGGGTCATATGATAAATACACTTTAGCATTCCTATCTTGCAAAGTCTTCAGAGTCCACACATTACAAAACACTGAGAAATTTCTGACATTTCAGTTTTGCTTAGTGTGGTCCAACACACTGTGACAGTGACGTCACCAAGATGGCAACATAGATTGTTCCTAGCTTCGCTTTCCCTCACAAGAAGAACAGCTAACAACTATTCAAGAACAAGAGACCGAGAGAATCCTAGAAAGATGCACTCCCCTGCACCACAGAGACCAAGATAGGCTACATCAGATGGGTAAGAGAAGTGGCTACACATTGACTACATTGCACCTCCTCCAGGCCAGTGCTGCAGCATGCAGAGAGGTCTCCCCTGAACCTCCAGTTCCTCCAATGGGAAAACAGAACCCGGGGGACAAACAGCCCCTTCCCCCCAGCATTCTGGGTCACTTTACAGGAGCCCCTACTATGATCTCTCATCATGGGGATTGCAGGGCAATCTGTGATCGAGAATGGGGAGGGTTTGCAACAACCAGCACATGGATTTTGGCAGACAGAGTTTATACGTGAAGTGCCCAAGAAGTAATCCTAATCAGAGGCTTTGCTCATCTGCAGAACCAGGTTGGGGACTACTGTTACCAGGGAACTTGGTGGGGTGCAGATCTGCCTGATTTGAATCCAAATGAGGAGTTTTGCCTCAGTAGAGCCAGTAGAGCCTGGTTTGTCCATGTCCAAGCAAGGAGGTAAATCACAGCCCCACCTCTGTGAAGAGTGTGTTCTGGCCCCATCTGACCAGAAGGGCTAGAGACAATTCCTGGAAGCAGTGCAGCCCAATGACACTTGAGCCTAGAGGTGAGTGAGCAGAGCTGATCACATCCAGAACAAAGCCAGGACTAACGTTGATTATACCCATGCTATGCATAGGCAGGAGGATTAATTCATAGCCAAGGTGGAGGGTAGCTCCTGGCCCCTCTCAACCTAAGAGCATGTTTTGGAAATTAAAAGTAGCCTGAAGTGGCTCCTCCCCTTTTTACCAAGGTAAGGGAGCTGAGACATAGTCCCACTTGCTAGGGCCAGAGTGTTTTCTGGCCCCATCTGACCAGAAGATCTGGAGACAACTCCTGGAACCTGTGTATCCCAGTAGCACTTGAGCCAAAAGCTAGGCAGGGCTGATGGTTTGCAGAGTAAAGCCAGTGGGCCTTTTTGGTTAGAGAACTTGGGGTATGAATTAAGACAACAAAGAGCTTTACTGACTTTTAAGCTGCTTTTCCCACTGCAACCTGGGCAAGGAATGTAATTCTTAGCCCCACTTATCCCTGAATACAGCCTTCAGACTGTCTGACCAGGGAACCTAATCAGAGCACCTGGGAAGGTACATAGCCCATTCAACAGCCCTACATACAATGGCACTTGAACAGAGAGCACAGCCTCTATGGCTTCACCTGTCTGCAGAGCAAAACTGGTGGCTTCACCTGACCAGGGAATTCAGTACATCCTCTGGACTGATCAGGTCCCCAGATGATGAGCTGCACAGGCCCTGGGTCCAGTGAAGGACGGCTAATTCATAGTTCCATCTACTACTGAATATAGTACCCAGTCCCAACCATCTAGTAAGCCTGACCAGAGTCCAGGCAATCACAGAGCTTATCCTACAGCCTTACTTGGTTAGGGAACCAAGCCAGCAGTCTTATCCAATTATCCTCATCCAGCAGCACAACCCCATCCCTGTCCTCAGAGTTCAAACAGAAGACTTGCCCTCAAACAGACCATAATAGCAGACGCCACTTGCCTAAGGACATTACCAGAAGACACACCTAGAAACCCAAACTGAACTTGCTGGTGAAAAACAGTCTCTGCCAAGGCAATCTGTGAATTCTGGAAGAGTAACCTTATTATGCAAGTGCGCAGATACCAATGTAAGGAATCAAAGATCACAAAAATAAGGTAAAAATGACACCATCAAATAAAATTGATAAAGCTCCAATAACTAAACCTAAAGAAATGGAGATCTGTGAACTGTCACACAGATAATTCAGAATATTCCTCTTAAGGAAGTTTAGTGAACTGCAAAACACAGACAACTAAACAAAATTAGTAAACAAAGCATGGATAAAATGAGAAATTTGACAAGGAAATAGCAACCGTAAAAGCCCAGAAATTCTAGAGTTGAAAAATATAATAACTGAATTGAAGAATACAATAGAGGGTTTCAAAAGTAGACTTGACCATGCAGAAGAAATAATCAGTGACCTGTAGGATAAGACATGGAGAATTATGTCAAAAGAGCAAAAGAAAAGAGAATGAAAAATAGTGAAGAAAGCCTTTGGGAATAATGGGACACAATGAAAATAAATATGGACACAATGAAAATATGGAGATTCCAGAAGGAGAAGAGAAAGAGAAAGGGACAGAAAGTATATTTGAAGCAATAATGGCTGAAAATTTCCTAAATCTGGGGATGAAATGAACATCCAGATCCATGAGGCCTAAAAGACTCCAAATAGGTTGAACCTGAATAGGGCTACACTGAAACACATTATAATTAAGTTGTCAAAAGTCAAAGACAAAGAAAGAATTTTAAGAGCAGCAATAGAAGAGGGAGAAGTTATATACAAGGGAACCACCATAAGACTATTGGCAAATTTCTCAACAGAAACTTTTCAGGACAGGAGACAATGGGATGACGTATTCAAAATATTGAAAGAAAATAACTGTCAACCAAGAATTATATACCAGCAAAACTCTCCTTCAGAAATAACCTTCAGAAAGTCTTGTCCAGAAGACTTTCCGGGACAAATAAAAGCTGAAGGAGTTCATTATCACCAGACCTACCATACAAGAATACTAAAGGGAGTTCACTGAGTGAAAGTAAAAGAATACTAATTAACATCATGAAAACATAAAAAGGTAGTGTAAATATCACTGATAATGGTAACTATGTAGTCATAGTTAGATTCTGCAATATGGTAATAGTGATGCATAATTCACTAAAAACTCTAGTTTAAAAATTTAAAAAAAAACTTAGTAAAATAGTAAAAATAACCATAACTACAATCTGTTATTAGTTACACAATACAAAAAACATATAAATTGTAACAGCAATAATTTAACATATGAGGAGGAGAAGGAGAAATAAAAGCATAAAGTTTACAAACTCTATGCAAGTTAAGTTGTTATTAGTTTAAAATAGGGTGTTGGGGCTTCCCTGGTAGCGCAGTGGTTGAGAGTCTGCCTGCCGATGCAGGGGACATGGGTTCATGCCCTGGTCCGGGAAGATCCCACATGCCATGGAGCGGCTGGGCCCGTGAGCCATGGCCACTGAGCCTGTGTGTCCAGAGCCTGTGCCCTGCACCGAGAGAGGCCACAACAGTGAGAGGCCCGCGTACTGCAAAAAAATAAAAATAAAATAAAATAAAATAAAATATGGTGTTATAAGTTTAAGATATTTATGTAAGTCTCATGGTAATCACAAGAGAAAATCTTGTAATAATTACACGAAAGAACACAATAAAGAAGTCAAAGCATACTGATACCAGAAGACATCAAAATATACAAAAAAGATAGTAGTATGAGAAACAAGGAACAATAGATCTATAAACAACCAGATGACAATTAACAAAATGGCAATAGTAAGTCCTTACATATCAATAATTACTCTAAACATAAAAAAATTAAATTCTCCAATTAAAAGACATGGAATGACTGAATGGATAAAAGAACAAGATCCAACAATATGCTGCCTACAAGAGATTCACTTTAGCCTTAAAGATACATGAAACCTGAGCATGAAGGGATGGAAAAAGACATTTCAAGCAGATGGTAACAATGACCAAAAAGCAGGGGTAGATATACTTATCAGACAATATAGACTTTAAACTAAAATTGGTAAAAAGAGACAAAGAAGGTCATTATATAATGATAAGGGGTGTCAATACATTAAGAAGATAAAACAATTATAAATATTTACGTATCTAACATTGGATCACCTAACTATATAGAACAAAAACTAACAGCAAAAAATGTGGAAATAAAAGTAATACAATAATAGACTGGGCTTTACTACTCTGCTCTCAACAATGGATAGGTCGTGCAGAGTATCAATAAGGAAACAGCAAATTTGAACAACACTATATACCAAATAGATTTAACAGATATATATAGAATATTATGTCTAACAACAACAGATTATGTATTCTTTTCAAGGGCACGTGGGACATCTTCTAAGATAGACCATATGTTAGGTCATAAAACAAGTCTTAGCAAATTAAGGAAGACTGAAATCATTACAGGTATCTTCTCTGACCACAATGGCATGAAATTAGAAAACAATAACAAGAGAAAAACCATAAAATTCACAAACACATGGAAATTAAACAACACTCTTGTGAACAACGAATGGATCAAAGGAAAAATTAAAGGGGAAATAAAAGAGTTTCTCAAGCCAAACAGCAAAGGAAACACAACACACCAGAACTTGTGTGATGCAGCAAAAGCTGTTCTAAGAGGGAAGTTCATAGCAATAAACACCTACATTAAGAAGCAAGGAAGAATCCAAATAAACAACCTAACTCTATGCCTTAAAGAACCAGAAAAAGAAGAGCAAATTGAGCCCTAAGTTAGCAGAAGAAAGGAAATAAAAATTGGAAAAGAAATAAATGAAATAGAAAGCAGGAAACAATAGAAAACATTAACCAAACTAAGAGTTGGTTCTTTGAAAAGATAAACAAAATTGACAGACCCTTCGCTAGATTAAACAAGGGGAAAAAAAGTGCCCAACTCAACAAAATTATAAAAGAAAAAGGAGACATTACAACTAATACCACAGAAATTCAAAGGATCATAGAAGCTACTATGAACAACTATAGGCCAACAAACTGGACAGCCTAGAAGAAAGAGAAAAATTCTAAAAAAAATACAACTTACCCAGACTGAATCAGGAAGAAATGGAAAATCTGAATAGACCAATTACTAGTAAGGAGATTGAATCTGTAATAAAAAATCACCCAAGGGGGACTTCCCTGGTGGTGCAGTGGTTAAGAATCCACCTGCCAACGCAGGGGACACGGGTTTGATCCCTGTTCTAGGAAGATCCCACATGCTGTGGAGCAACTAAGCCCGTTGCCACAACTACTGAAGCTTGCACACCTAGAGCCTGTGCTCTGCAACAAGAGAAGCCGCTGCAATGAGAAGCCCGCACAACGGAACAGCAGCAGCCCCCACTCTCTGCAACTAGAGAAAGCCCACGGGCAGCAACAAAGACCCAAAGCAGCCAATAAGTAAATAAATAAATAAATGTTCTGTGAAAAGAAAAAAAAAAATCACCCAAGGAAGAAAAGTCCAGGACTAGGTGGCTTCACTGGTGAATTTTATGAAACATTTAAAGAAGATTTAACACCAATTCTTCTCAAACTCTTCCAAAAATCAAAGAGAACAGAACACTGCTAAACTCATTTTACAAGGCCAGGATTATCCTGACACCAAAACCAGAAAAGGAAATTACTAGAAAAGAAAACCTCAGGCCAATATCCCCAGTGAATGTAGATACAAAAATTCTCAATAAAATACTAGCAAACCAAATTCAACAGCACATTAAAACAATCATTCACCATGATCAAGTGAGATTTATTCCTGGGATGCAAGGATAGTTCAACATACACAAATCAATCAATGTGATATATCACATTAATAGAATAAAAGAAAGAAATCATATGATCATCTCAATGTAAACAGAAAAAGCATTTGACAAAATTCAACACCCATTCATGTTAAAAACTCTTAAAAAATTAAGCAAAGGAGCATAGCTTGACATAAAAAGGCCATATATAACAAGCCAACAGCTAATATCAGACTCAATGGTGAAAGGTTGAAAGCTTTTCTTCTAAGATCAGGAAAAAGACAAGGGTGTTCATTCTCACCACTCCTATTCAACACAGTACTAGAAGTCCTAGCTAGATCAATCAGGCAACAAAAAGAAATAAGAGGTATCAGAATTGTAAAGGGAGAAGTAAAATTGTCTCTATTTGCAGACAACATGGTTTTTATAGAGAGAAAATCCTAAAGACTCAACTGAAAAACAGATCTAATCAATAAATTCAGTAAAGTTGCAGTATAAAAAACTAACATCCCCAAATCAATAGTGTTTTTATGCACTAAAAATGCATCTTCTGAAAAAGAAATAAATCCATTTCATTTGTAATAGCAACAAAAACAATAAAGAACTTAGGAGTAAATTTAACTAAGGAGATGAAAACTCTCTACTCTGAAAACTATAAGACATTGATGAAAGAAATCAAAGAAGATACAAATAAAATAGAAGGTATCCCATGTTCATGGATTGGAAGAATTGATACTGTTAAAATGTCAATACTGCCAAAAGCCATTTATAGATTCAGTGCAATCCCTGTCAAGATTCCAGTGGTCCTATTTTACAGAAGTAGAAAAAACACTCCTAAAGTTTTTATGGAACCACAAAAGACCCCAAATATCCAAAGAAATCCTGAGAAAGAAGAACAGAGCAGGAGGCATTACATTCCTGATTTCAAGCTATAGTACAAAGCTATAGTCATCAAAACAATATGGTACTGGCATAAAACAGACAAAGAGACCAATGGAACAGAATAAAGAGTCCAGAAATAAACCCATATATGGTCAGCTAATATATAATAAGGGAGTCAAGAATACTCAGTGGAGGAAAGACAGTCTCTTCAATAAATGGTGCTGGGATAATTGGATTTCACATGTAAAAGGAAACTGGACCCATATATTTCACCACTCAAAAAAATTAACTCAAAATGGATTAAACACTTAAATATAAGGTCTAAAGCATGCAACTTCTAGAAGAAAAGACAGGAATAAAGCTCTTTGACACAGGTCTTGGTAATAATTTTTGGATATGACACCTAAAGCATAACCAAAATCAAAAATAAACAAGTGGGGTAACATCAAACTAAAAAATTTCTGCACAGAAAAAGAAATCATCAACAAAGTGAAAAGACAACCTATGGAATGGGAAAAAATATTTGCAAACCATACACCTGATAAGGGGTTAATATGCAAAATATATAAAGAACTCTTACAACTCAATAGTAAAAAAACCCCAAATAACCCAATGAAAAAAATGGACAAAGGACCTGGATGAACAGTTCTACAAAGAAGATATAGGAAAGGCCAACAGGTACATGAAAAGATATTCAGCAGCACTGGTTATTAGGGAAATGCAAATTGAAACCACAATGAGATATCACCTCATGCCTATTAGAATGGCCATCATCAAAAAGATGAGAGATAACAAGTGTTGGCATAGATGTGGAGCATTTGCACTGTTGGTGGAATTGTAAATGGGTACAGCCACTATGGAAAATAGTATGGAGGATCCTCCCCAAATTAAAAATAGAACCACACCATACTATTCAGCAATTCCAAAGGAAATGAAAACACTAACTTGAAAAGATATCTACACCTCCACATTCATAGCAGCATCATTTACAATAGCCAAGACATGGAAACAACCTAAGTGTCCATCAGTGGATGAATGGATCAAGAAGTTACAATGGAATATTATTCAGCCATAAAAACTAAGGAAATCCTACTATTTTCAACAACATGGATGGACCTTGAAGGCATTATGCTAAGTGGAATAAGTCAGAGGAAGACAAATGCTGTATGATCTCAGTTATGTGGAATCTAAAAAAAACCCCACAGAACTAAACTAGTAGAAAAGTAGATCAGACTCATGGTTGCCAGAGGAAAGGGTGAGGGGAAAGGGAATTAGAGGAAGGTGGTCAAAAGATAGAGATGTCCAGTTATCAGATAAATAGGTACTATGGATGTAATGTACAACATGATGACTATAGCTAACACTGCTGTATGAATACATAAGAAAGTTGTTAAAAGTGTAAATCCTAAGAGCTCTCATCACAAGGAGAATTTTTTCCTTTTTTTCTTTGTTGTATCTGTATGAGAAGATGCATGTTAGCCAAACCTATTGTAGTAATCGTTTCACAATATATGTAAATCAAACCATCATGCTGTATGCATTAAAGTTATACCATGATGTATGTCAATTATTTCTCAATAAAACTGGAAAAAAAAAGATTTCTATGAACCAGCCAAGCACACTTTTAGAACTACTGCCAGCTATTGAGCAAGGACATCAAATCAGAATTTCTGTTAAATGTGCTTGTATTGATAAATTTAGCCCCAGTATAAAACTACATTCTTTTCTTCCTTGGCCAAATACCTCAAAATACATTCTTGTACATATTCCTTAGAGTTTTGCCAACATCAGCAAGCCACGTTCTGAATAGTTTTTGGTGTATAATTCTTTGTTCTTGGGTTTGACTTTTTTGTTGCCCCCTTGGCATCTGTTTGGATCTGGCTGTAGTAATAGGACTGGTGACAGTAACGTGTGTGTGTGAGTGCCTGCCTATACCCAGATGTATGTTGGGGGTGGAGCAGGAGAAGAATTTAGCTTCATCTTTATAGGTAACTCTCTGAGGCAAGGAAGATATTCTATAAATGTATTCCACATATGAATATCCAATTTAAGGTTGCAGATTGATATGTAAACTGCAGAGACGTAAAATAATGAGTACTCAGAAAATGTTGCCAAATTGTTGAAGTCTGATTTCCCAAGGGATTCATTATCATAAAATCTCTTTTCCAGACCGAGGAAGATTTCTCTGGATCAAAGCGGTTAGATTTGGCTGGGTTAAAATTCTTCTCTTACTTTCTAAATCAAAATCAAGACCAAAAATTCCACTGAGACCTTGCCTTGAATCTGATAGTCCTTGTGATCAAAGATTCCCTCCTGCTCTCTATAACCTCGTTTTTTTTTTTTCTTTCTTTTTTTTTCTTGCATTGAAACATCTGATCTTCTCGGAATATCAGATGAACTTGTTTATCATAGATAATAACATAATAGACTAAAACAAGAACTCAATTTTTTATACTCTCTTGGGCTTACAAGCATATAACTGCAAATATGAATCAAATAAGGATTTTACTGAGCATGTTTAAAAGTAGAAATAGAAGCCCTGATATACCATTTATTACAGTGCTTGTTTTTGCACAAAAATAATCAACTGAACTCTAAAAGAGTACAATAAATGACATACTCCTTCAGTAACAAATATTAACAAAACATGCAGACATGAATCTACCCTATCCAAATTTTACCCAATAGAGTTTCTTTTGCCTGAGTATAATTTGTACTCACTTGCCTGGGGATCTGTGGAAATTTGCAGCAGAGCCAAGTTCTTTTGATTCCTGCTGAGATTCTCATGATACCAAATCACTTCTTACACCCCTGACCTTGGGTTGATACTGCTTGGGAGAATGTCAGTTACTTAAGAAAGAACAAAGTCGCCACCAGAGTTTAAGTTTTTATATATTATTTTTTAGTTTTTATAAAGACATTTTTAAAATTTATTTTTTATTGATGTATAGTTGAATCACAATGTTGTGTTAATTACTGCTGTATAGCAAAGTGACTCAGTTATACATATATACATTCTTTTTCATATTCTTTTCCATTATGGTTTATCACAGGATATTGAATATAGTTCCCTGTGCTATACAGTAGGACCTTGTTGTTTATCCATTCTATATATACCAGTTTGCATCTGCTAATCCCAAACTCCCAATCCAACCCTCTTCCACCCCCCTGCCCCTTGGCAACCACCAGTCGATTTCCTATGTCCCTGCTTCTGTTTCATAGATAGGCTCATTTGTGTCATCTTTTAGATTCCACATATAAGTGATATCATATGATATTTGTCTATACAGACATTGTTAACTATAAAACATTGTGAAAGGAAAGAAAACCCCAGTTTCACCTCTAATTTAACTCCCTGCCATAGCAGCTATCTATTTTCATTCTCTCTTGTATTCTCATTTCTGAATCAGGACAGGTTAGGGGCTTCTTAGGCAGCTTAGCTTTCTCGGGCACCTTGGTAAGCTTTCCATGTATTTGATGCCAATCAAATTTTGTGTGTTAATAACCATATCACAGTTTGTTTCTAGACTTCTATACTTTTATACTTCTATATATTTTTTGGCTTTCTGCTCTCCTTGCTTTTCTCTCTTGACTAAATTGCTAATCTGCAAACATTTATTTCTTTTAGTGCTTCATGTCCAAAGAGGGTCAGCAATGGGCTCTGCCTAAACTTTCATTTCTCTCTTTCTTTTTTTAAAGCTGTTTTCCCCCACTGAAAGTCTTTACTGGACATCATACCCTTAGCTGACCATTGCTCTAGGGGACTCTAATCCATTCAGAGATTTTAGCAATGAGTATGATCCTTTTGACTTGTTAGGTAGGATCAAGGCTGTGTTTTAATCAACTTGTTAGTCAAAGCATTTCTAAATTTTACATTTCACTGTTTGGGGCCGAGAAGCAGTTGCCTCTTTCCACCCTCCATCTCTCTGAATTCATGGACTCTATTACTGTTCTTTTTTATCTTTGAACTGGGCCAGTTAGTTTCTGAGCTCACCTCCTTCTTGTAAACCTTGCCAAAGACAGCAACAGCACCGATACCCAATACCAACAATTTGCTTCCTCGTGGCTTTCTCTATGGCTACAAGTTTAGTAGGTAAGTGATCTGCTTCCCAAGTCGCCACAGGTGACTTTATTTTCAAGTGTTTTGCCACCATTCTAATGTGTATTGCCGTCTTTCCAACCTCCATTAGCAGTTTTCTCGCTGTCTGCCAATTGACCACTAAGCCAGTACCACATAGTTTAGGTATTCATTACAGTAGCATTCTACTTTTAGGTTCCAATTTTTATATCTGTCTGAACAGGCTCAGTTATGGTGTAGTGACAACAGCTCTAACATCTCAATGACTTGACACGGGGGAAATTTATTTCTTGTTCATAATATCCAGAGAGTTGGCACCTCATAGTGACTCAGGGCCTCAGGCTGATGGAGAATCCATCTGAGCACATCCTTGGATGGGTTGCTGAGGCAAGAATGGGATGTGCAGGATCATGTGGTGAAATGACACCCATTAGTTCTGCTCACATTTCAGTGGTCGTGATAAATCACGTAATCAGACCTAACTCCAGAGTGGGCAGGAAAGTGCAGTTCTTCTCTGATGGGTTGAATTCCACCCCTCAAAAGATGTTGATGTCCTAACCCCCCAGTACCTGTGTATGTGACCTTATTTGGAAATGGGGCTTTTACAAAAGTAATCAAGTTAAAATGAGGCCATTACTGTGGGCTGTAATCTAATATGACTAGTGTCCTTTTAAAAAGGAGAAATTTGGACAGAGATAAACATGCATAGAGGGAAGATGATGTGAAAACACAGGGAGAACATTATCTACAAGCCAAGATGTGCCTGAGGTTACCAGAAACTAGGAGAGAGGCCTAGAACAGATTCTCCCTCAGAGCTCTCAGAAGGAACCAACCTGGCTGACACCTTGATTTTAGACTTCCAGCCTCCCGAACTGTGAGAAGATAAATTTCTGTTGTTTTAAGCTGCTCAGTTTGTGGTACTTTATTACAGCAGTTCTAACGTACCTACTGTGTATCCAGAAGGAGGAGAAGGTTGGAATATTTATGAACAGTATTAATGACCATCACAATGTCTTTATTTATGTAAAATATACATCATTTTACTAGTTTTAATCCAAGTTTATAGAAAATTTGTGTTCCATTTTCCTCACTTAACATTATTTAATTAATGTCTTTGTGCTTTTATACTGACATATTGTCATTACTACGTTGCTGCATTATACTTTATCATATAGTCTAAAATGTTTAACTTACAATTTTCATTCTGTTAACAAGTACAATGAATTGCAAAATTAGAAGTAGAAAATACTATAAAATTCTCAGATAACATCAATTTCCAATAAAACAATAAATATGAGGCACCTAGAGTGTAAACACATTATCCAGTATTGCAATAAATGTACTTAATGCTGACTTAGAAAGTCAGAGATTATTGCCAGAATATGTTTGAGTTTATTATGATATAGGTAACATGTACCAATCTGTTCTGTTACTAGGTTTTCTCAGAGCTGAAAAATATATGTGTGATATAAAAAAATTCTCTCTCTAATTATTCCAAGGAAAATTTCAATTTTATCCCTTAATTCAGAGATATATAAAATAAACCCTGGTTTTCTAGGGAATAGTCAATGGAAAAAATCCAAATTAAATTTGTTCTTATTCTCAATATCTGGTGTTGCTCAAGAAGAAGATTCTTTGATTTGCAACTCCTACTCAGATATATATCCTTGGAAGGGATGTTGTACTACATGCTGGAACACTTTCTTTCTTCTTTCCTGCTCCAGCATTAAATTATGTATGACTCCCTGGTGTATATAAATATTTCCTTCTAGTTGGAATCTCACTTGCAGATGGTAGAATATCATAAATACAACAACAAAAAACCCTCCAGTAAGAGGCTCAGGATACTCAAGGTATATTAATGTCACACATCTATGAAAAATGCATGAGCCTCTTCGAGTGATGATGCCATTTTTATTTCTTATTTATATTTAACCCTGAGAAAAATGAACAAAATGACAGAATAAAATGAAATATTTTCTTTAGGCTATATTTCATGGTTTCAGGGTTAATTAAAGAAATCCTTATTTAGTGTCCTGAAATGTCTGTAGTTTGCTGAGACCATTTCAGTACCAAGCCCAGTCTAATAAATTTAAGAGAACATTCAGCACAGTATGTGGGAACTAAGGTTCTTAACTCGTGTTCTTATAGTCTGTGTGCAATTTTTGCTATATTTCATAAAGCTCCAGATGTGGGAGAGTCAGAGTTTTGGTTATCTGAGGATGTCTCAGGAACTGACATGTAAAATCAGTCTTATAATTCAAGGCTTTTCATCAGCATCAACCAATAACTTCGTCACCGCTAGCATGGAGATGCAGTTGTTATTTACTACAATTACAGCACTTCCTACAAGCTGGCACTGTGCCAAGTGCTTTGCATGCATCACCTCATATAGTCTTCACAAGAAACCGATAGGGTAGGTATTATTATCCCCATTTTATAGATAAGGAAACTACAGTTTAGAGAGGGTTAATCCAACCTAATGAGTACTGAAATATGAGTTTGAACCAGCTTGCTGTCTCAATCTCTCCTGACCATTGCTTCAGAACTTGCCAATGATTTTTCATGTAGTAGCACACATAGAAAGTGATGATATTTGCATACAGACTGAGAAAACAGAAGGGGATTTGAGAATATCTATACTGGGGCTTGGTGGAAAACAAATGGTCATATTTCCCTATGCTATGTAACTATTATAAGAAAAATAAAAACCATAAAAAAATAAAAACCAAAGTATAAGGACTTTTTATAAAACCTATAAATAAAATCTTGTCACATTTTATTTTTAGTTTTTTTTAATTTTAGAGAAGTGTAGTTAATTTACAATGCTGTGTTAATTTCTACTGTACAGCAAAGTGATTCAGTTATACATATGTATATTCTTTTTCATATTCTTTTCCATTACGGTTTATCACAGAATATTGAATATAGTTCCCTGTGCTATACAGTGGGACCTTGTTGTTAATCCATCCTATATATAATAACTTGCATGTGCTCTTGTCACATTTTAAATAAGGGATATGAACTCACTTCTTTTTTAAAAAATATTTATTTATTTATTTTATTTTTGGCTGCATCTGGTCTTAGTTGCGGCACATTGGATCTTTCATTGTGGTGCTTGGGCTTCTCTCTAGTTGTGGCGCATGGGCTCCAGAGTGCATGGGCTCTGTAGTTTCGGCACGCAGGCGTTCTAGTTGTGGCTCGTGTGCTCAGTAGTTGTGGCACACAAGCTTGGTTGCCCCACAGCATGTGGGATCTTAGTTCCCCCACCAGGGATCGAACCCGTGTCCCCTGAATTAGAAGGTGGATTCTTAACCACTGGACCACAGGGAAGTCCTGAGCTCACTTCTATGACTATAAATTTTTGGCATCATGTTTTAGGCTTGAAACAGTGAAACGTAATTTCTGACCAGATTTTTTTAAGGACAGTTGCTTCAAATTCTTGATAGTTATCATCAACTAGAAACTTCTTACAAACAAGCAGGTGAAAATTTTGATTTATTTAATAACCACTTACTATAGGTGAATTATATTTAATAAAACTAAGGATTCCTTTTATCATGTTGAAATAGTCAGTGGTGAAATTTCATGTGAAAATGGATAGGCTTTGAATCCAATCTTTTTCACATCAGGTATTTCAGAGTAATAATAAAACTCTGCTTTCTCCAGGAGCTGTGTCTACATAGTTCCATCCCCTCACCCCAGCCCTACTAACAGTGCAACTGGCGACCTTTGCACAGATGATCTTACATTTTGTAGGGATCACTTGGTTTTGTGTTAAGAATATGCTTACAGAGGCAAAAGTAAAAGGAGGGAGACTGAACATAGTTTGCTAATAAGATTTTTAAAGAGGAGATCAAAGATAATAGATTTTGGCTTAGAGAATTGAAGTCATGTATGTAAGTTCATAGAAAATAAATTTGGATTTGAACCCAAGACTCCAAAGCCTGAGCCCCTGACTCCCACGTTTGCCCATGAGATAACATTTATGCCCTGATTCTTCTCTTAGGGTCCTTCAATGTTAACCAATATTTAACATTTAAAAAGTGGGTAATTTCTAAATGTTGTTCAAAGTCTTGGTTAATCTTTTAAATCATGGGATTTACTTTTCTGTCATTTTCTTTGTTTAGCTTACCTAGATATAACTAGGTAAAAGAGAACATCCTGCCTTTTATCTATCAACAGTGAGTTCCCAGAAGGCAGCTATGCAAAGAACAGCATTAAGTGTGCATCATCATTTTTTTTTTTTTTTTTTTTTTTTTTTGCGGTATGTGGGCCTCTCACTGTTGTGGCCTCTCCCATTGCGCAGATGCGCAGGCTCAGTGGCCATGGCTCACGGGCCCAGCTGCTCCACGGCATGTGGAATCTTCCCGGACCGGGGCACGAACCCGCGTGCCCTGCATTGGCAGGCAGACTCTCAACCACTGTGCCACCAGGGAAGCCTGCATTCATCATTATTGATCATCTAATATGTGCCAAACATTGTGTTAAATGGTAGGATATTGTACTAATAATTTAGTGGTGGTGGTCGAGGGAGAAAGCCCTATAAATAGAAAATGGGTTGCTGCTTGTCATAGGATTACAGAGAATAATGCCATGAATTCTACTTGAGGGCACCATGAAAGGGTTCCCAAAGAAGTGACATTTGAGGTGGGTTTTGAAGTGTGAGTAGGAGTTTGACAAACCATACACATACACATGCGTGCGTGCATTGTGATAATCTGAGCACTAGCCATGTGGTGAGGTGATATCATGATATAGTGAAAGAACACTGGTGGGAAATTAAGAAGCACATGTTGCTGTCCTGATTTGTACACTGTAATTTAGGGATAATTCCTTTAACATCTCTATTCTCCAGGCTTTTTGTGAACGAATTTTGAAAAAGAAAAAAATCTTGACAAGTGTAAGGAGATTATTGGCACTCAGCAATCAGCATTTCTACCCTCTGTTCTTTCACACAAGATTTTATGACTATGCCTATTTGAAATTCACTTTTCCTCCCTTGTCTCTCTCAATATTACCTTTCATTAAAAGTCATCTCTTTTTTTCTTAATGAAGCATTTCACAGTTGATTCTCACTCAATACCACATGCTCATTGAGGAAAAAAATTTTTTTTAAGTTTTATTTTATACTGGAGTATAGTTGCTTAACAATGTTGTATTAATCTCAGGTGTACAGCAAAGTGGTTGTTATACATATACATGCATCTATTCTCTTTCAAATTCTTTTGAGGAAAAAATTTTTTAAATTTAAAATTTAAATACATATTTGAGTTCCCAGTATATGTGCAACATTGTGCTATGTACTGTGAGTACATAAAGATTTATATATTCTGCCCATTCCCTTCGGAGTTTATAATCCAGGAGAAGAGACTGTTATGTACAGAGATAACGCTGACACAGGTGGACAGGAATAAAGTCAGGGCATCTGTGATCTAGTTGTGGAGGGACGGATCCACTGCACATGAGGAACTCTCATATAAGTCAAACTTTAAATGAAAAGTAGTGATAGGTGCCAATAACGTATAGCAATAACATAAGGCCTATGGAGTGTTATTCTATTTACACCACACTTTGTTTTATATTATCTCGTTTGATCCTCATAACAAACTTGAAATGTAGGAAGGTATCAGCTAATTTTATGGGTGAGAAATTCAAACTCAGGGAAATTGACTCACCTCCTTAGTGTTCTCAGTAGTGAGTGGGAGAAAAGGGATTGATTTCTAAATTCAGTAATTTTTGCATGGTACCAACTGGTTGGATACAGATTTTGGAGGCTTGAGGTAGGAAAGAATGGGGCGGAGAGACCAGTTCTTGATATGGCTCCTATTATTTTTTTCTAATTTTTATTGGAAAACAATTTTAAAAAATTTATAGTTGATTTACAATGTTGTGTTAGTTTCAGGTGTACAGTAAAGTGAATCTGTTATACATATGCATATATCCACTCTTTTCTTAGATTCTTTTCTCATACACGCCATTATGGAGTATTTAGTAGAGTTCCCTGTGCTATACAGTAGGTCCTTATAGGTATCTATTTTATATATAGTAGTGTGTATATGTCAATCCTAGTCTTCCGATTTATCCCCCTGCCTTACTTCCTGGTAACCATAAGTTTATTTTCTACATCTGTAACTCTATGTCTGTTTTGTAGGTAAGTTCATTTGAACCCTTTTTTTAGATTCCACATATAAGCGATATCATGTGGTATTTGTCTTTGACTTCTATTTTTAAAGAAATCTTGGTTGGTTGATTCATTTTTGGCATGGGTGTGTGGGGTGAAACTACCTACATCATCAGTTTCATGGATTAACCAACAGGTGGCACCATGTCCCAATGCAAACCTTTTCTCCTTGAAGCTATAGCACAGACCACTGACCTTCCCTGGGGGTTTACCAATTAAATTCAGCAGATTAAAGTGGGGCTTATAACCCTGCTTCCTGAGATCATCAGGGTCTGCTAACTTACATACTTAAAATCAATAAGTAAGGAAGTGGAAGGCCTGAGGATGTTGGAACGTACTGACTTCAGTATATCCTCTCCACCATTTAGAGCTGAATGCTTTGAGTAAGAAATAAAATCCCTCTAAACTCCAGCTCCTCACCTCTCAAGTGAAGTGACCTTTCACAATGTTTTTTGTGAAGATTAGTCATAATGTATGACTATGGGCCAGCTACTGGTCCATAATAGCTATTCAGCAAATGGTATTTATATTTTATCCATATCTAAAAAAGGTAAGGAAGCCATGAATATACTGTCATCTATCTCCTTACCCATTTGTTATCAGAAAGACATGTCCCAGTAGTTAGTCTGGTGGGGTATTATTATTGCAGCTGGACTCTTTGGCAGAGGATTCTTTCATGAAGGGTGGGCAAGGTGGAGAGAAGTAAGTGGTAGAGAATAAAGATGGCCTTTGATTATGCTGTGAGCTCTTTGATCATCTTTCTGAGAAACAACATTATTTTGTCTAAAGTCCCCAAAGGTAATGAACTAATGCACACTTATTAGGTGTATAACTAAGTATTCTGCATTATTGAAATGTCAGATAATTCTCTCTCCTCAAAATTTATAGTGTGATAAGGGAGAACAGACAGTTACCCATGAAATAACTGAAAATACTAGATTATGATTATGCATATAGTTAATTGCTAAATGATATGTTTATGTAGGATTAAGGGTAGTTTTTGGTTTCCTGCTCATCTAATCTGGCTCTGTTCACTTCTGATACTGATATTTTGAATGGCTGGTTGTCAGGGTAATTTCTGGGGAATCATAGCTTACTTCTCAATAAATAACCTAAAGGACAACAATAAATGAAATCCACAGGGGTCAGAAGTCAAGAGCCCCTTACAATAAATCTCTTTTCATTCAACAGGGCAGGTCACCCTCAGAAAGTAATAAACTGAGTCGTGTGAACCTGTAAGCTGGTTCAGCTCTTTCAGGTTGCAAGATAAGAGAGATGTCAGGTCATCTAAGGAGAAAAAGGCTTATTGCAAGGATACATAGAATAGGAAATGAACAATGGGAAGCTTTTTCAGAAGGCTTCATGGAATCCAGAAGTTTGTTCAAGCACAATACTATTTATGCAATCTTGTTCCTTTTGTGCCCCCTCAACAGCAGAAGTTTTTTGCTTCCTTTCTCCTGCTGCACAAGTGTGGACACTGCTTCTACTGTTCTTACTATTATCAGATAATTACCTATGTTCCCCTCCTTTTTTCCTTTTAATAGTAGGGTTTCTGCTAACTTGTGGCTTGTAGTCATGCCTTCTGTTAGCTTCTGAGTAACTTCTTTTTACCACCTTTCTGTCTCCTTCTTCTGTCCAACAGCAATCTGTCTGATGACTCTTTTGAGGTTGGGGAGGGGATTTGATTCCATCATTCATTCACCATGAAGTATAGCATGCTCCTGGGTTACCCCCTAACCTTCTGGTAAACTATTTTGGTTACTTTAGGTCGGCTGTCCTTTCCTCGTTCATTGAATTCTGCTCAAGATATTAGGGCTACATGGTTCAGGGCATGGAGACCTATATATCAGGAAACTGGAAGTGGGTTATGGCCATGGCAGCCACTTTGAGGATTCTTAGCTGGATTTCATGGTGCTCTCAATTGGCTGCGTAGCCCATACAAGAAATAAGAAATTAATGTTTTGACAGAGGTTCCCCATGCACGCTAAGGGAACTGTGCCCACGTGCATTAGTTTTCTGTTTGTACTGTAATAAATTACCAATTTAGCAGCTTAAAGGAGCACATATTTTTTATTTTACAGTTCTGTAGGTCAGAAGTTCTGTATGGGTATCATTGGACTAAATCTGAGTGTCAGCAGGGCTACATTTTTATCTGGAGGTCCTAGGGGAGATTCTGCTTGCAGGGTCATTTAGGCTGTTGGCAGAATTCAGTTCCTTGCAACAGCAGGATTAAGGATTCTTTTCTTGCTGACTGTCAGCTGAAAGCCCAACTTCTAGGAACTGCCTGCATTTCTTGGCTTGTGGCCCCTTCCTCTGTCTTCAAAGCCAGCAGCAGCAGGTCAAGTCCCTCTCAAGCTCCAAATCTCTCCTGCTTCTTCTTTTGTCTTCTCATCTTCTTGTCGACCCTTCTGCCTTCCTCTTCTACTTTTAAGGACTTGTATGATTAGATTGTTCTCACCAGAATAATCTAGGATAATCCCTACTCCACAGAGTCTTCAATGTTAATCACCCCATCTACAAAATCCCTTTGCCATGTTAAATAACATATTCACAAGTTCCAGGATTGGGGCATGGACATCTTTGATGGGGGGCATTAACCACCATTTTCTGACTTGCACTTGTCTTGACCATGACAAATATAAATCCTCCAGAAACTATCCCAGTTTTCATGTCCTCCTGAAGCTTTCCTCACATATGCTTGGCAATTCTGATCTTTTCTCTCTTTGACTTCCTGTACCTTATTGGTTTTACCACATATTGTCGTATGATCTTATAATACTCTTGATGGTTCCTGATAATCTGTATATTTTGTATTTCTGTCATTACCTCAGTGAGATTGTGAATTCCAGAGGAAATTCATGCATCTTTTGTATTCTTCACAGCATTCACCCAGTGCCGAGTACACACAAGCAGTTCAATAAATATTTAAAATATTATATAACTAGCAGGCTTTAGGGAAAGGAAGCCTAGTGGAGGATCTGTCCCTGGGATGATGATCACCTCATTGATTTATCTACCACCAAAGCACAGCTGCTAAAGGACTCCTCTAATGGGCTTTCTAATTCCCTTCTCTTATTCTGGCAGCCAGAGTTGATTAGAATTTAAATCATTCCAGCAAGGTCTTTCCATAGAGTAGAGTTTCTGCCCTTGGATTTTATTGTTTGTTTCATGAAAGAGAGCTCCAGTTGACAATTCAGGCCACAACAAAGATGCTGCGTGCCACAACTAAGACCCGGCACAGCCAAAATAAAATAAACAAACAAACAAACAAACAAATAAATAAAATAGAATTCAGGAACCCTTCATTGACAAAGATCACATAACATAATTACACTAAATCCAAGTCTCTATAAAGATAAGGGAATAGAATGGTAGGAAGTTCAGGGTCAGGCTTGATGCCTAGATTACATCACTCCTCTTCTCCTCCGAAGTCCATAGAGTATGTCCATAAAGACAAAACCAGGGGTAAAAATATATCTGTTATCAAAGGACCAGACAATAGTCCATTAATCTGTTTCTAAGAACAGTGCTTTTTAGTAAGGGACCAAACTGAGAATGCCCATTGAGAAACGACCTTGGGACCTCTGGTTTACCCACTTACCTGCAGATAGAAAGCTGTAGGAGGGCAAGCAAGCCAAAGCAGATCTCTCTTTGCTTTCTGCATGGAGGAGAAACCAGGGATTTAAAAAATTTGTTTGTTTGTTTTACAGACATCTGAAGCAGAAAGTCCATAGTGAATGAGAAATAAAGGAGTCTATCTTGATTTTGAGCAGCTCACTGGTTGTATGGCCCAGTCTCATTAATCACTCTGTGACATCAACACTCAGAGAAGATGCTGGAAATTTCATTCCTGCTGCTCCTTCCTAGGAAGTGGAACAAGAGTTCCTTGTCTTCTGTGGATGTATGAAGGCAGGGGATAGACACTAACCCATCTCCTGCCTTTCAGGAACTAAGCTTTATTGAGCTCTGCTTATTTATTAGTCACCAAATTGAGCTCTTCTGAATATATTTCCTCATTAACCCTCCCAATAATCTTGTGAGTAGACATTCACGGCACATGCTTTCCTCTCCAGAGGCTCTTCTCTACTCCTCTGATAGAGTTAAGGATGCAAATGGGCCATTGGTTAGGGGTGGGAGTTTCTTTGAGAGAATAACAGGGGTTAAACTATGTCTTCCATGTGTAGTTCCATTTTACTTTTGTAGTTCCTTTTGCTTTGTTATTTTGGAACCTCTTTATCTGAAGACTCTTCTCTTTTGAATCCTGTTTCTCATGTAACAAGTAGGAGATGCTTCTCTCTCCCCAGTGTCTCTTTAAAAAACTTAAAAATTTTAGGTTTACAGGAAAGTTGCAAAAATTGTATCTAGTTCACATATGCTTTTCACTAAGCTTCCCCTGATGTCAATAACTTTTTTAAAAAATTATTTATTTTTATTTATTTTTGGCTGCATTGGATCTTCATTGCTGTGCATGGGCTTTCTCTAGTTGTGGCAAGTGGAGGCTACTCATCATCTATTTTACCTTAAGAAACAACTGAGCCTATGGGCTCATTATTTTCCATAGGTGGGCTTAATGTCAGCTAACTAAGGCTGGGATTATAGTCTTGGTTAAAAATTTCTCCAAATTTAAGTGTACTGCACCCCTACAACCATCTTTCAACAGGATATGGAAAAAGAAAAAAGAAAAAACCCATTTGGCAGTGCAACTCATTCATTGGGATACTGTAACAAATCTTCTTTAAAAAAATTTAAAGCCACACATTAACTTGTATTTGCTATTTGTTAGAGACCCTCAAACTCTTCTGATGATCACATGAATTTCTTCCCAAAGGTGCGGGGACTGCCTGACTTAGGGATAAGGCAGGGGTTAATAAGAACTGCCAGTTTATTTATTTTTTCCTTTAAAAACATTTGGCTCCCACATACAATTTTGATTTCTATTTCTTAATGCCATTTGAAAGTTACTATTTAAAAAAAATTAATTTATTTATTATTTATTTTTGGCTGCATTGGGTCTTTGTTGCTGCACGTGGGCTTTAGTTGTGGTGAGCAGGGGCTACTCTTCATTGTGGTGCAGGGGCTTCTCATTGTGGTGGCTTCTCTTGTTGCAGAGCATGAGATCTAGGCATGCGGGCTTCAGTAGTTGTGGCATGTGGGCTCAGTAGTTGTGGCTCACGGGCTCTAGAGCGAAGGCTCACTAGTTGTGGCACATGGGCTTAGTTGTTCCATGGCATGTGGGATCTTCCTGGACCAGGGCTTGAACCTGTGTTCCCTGCATTGGCAGGTGGATTCTTAACCACTGCACCACCAGGGAAACCCTGAAAATTACTGTGATGTGACATAAACTTATGAAGTTGTGACCAAGTATCCAAGTGCTGAGGCAGAATTTTATGCTTCCTTTCTTTTCTTAAAAGAAAAATCTCAGTCGTTCTATCTTTCACAGCAGAAGAAAATACGCAGGAACCTAACTTTAAAAAAAAATTTCTGGGGCTTCCCTGGTGGCGCAGTGGTTGAGAGTCCACCTGCCGATGCAGGGGACACGGGTTCATGCCCTGGTCCGGGAAGATCCCACATGCCACGGAGCGGCTGGGCCCGTGAGCCATGGCCGCTGAGCCTGCGCATCCGGAGCCTGTGCTCCGCAATGGGAGACCACAACAGTGAGAGGTCCGCATACCGCAAAAAACAAAACAAAACAAAACATAATTTCTGGAGACCTTCAAGTTGGTGGAGGAGTAAGACATGGAGATCACCTTTCTCCCCACAAATACATCAAAAATATATCAACATGTGGAACAACTCCTACAGAACACTTACTGAATGCTGGCAGAAGACCTCAGACTCCCCAAAAGATATATATATTTTTTCCCTTTTTCTCTTTTTGTGAGTGTGTATGTGTATGCTTCTTTGTGTGATTTTGTCTGTATAGCTTTGCTTTTACCACTTGTCCTAGGGTTCTGTCTGTCTGGTTTTTTTTCCTTCTTTTTTTTTTTTTTTTTTTAAGTATCGTTTTAGCACTGGTTATCATTGATGGATTTCCTTTTTGGTGTGGTTGCTCTCTTCTTTCTTTTTTTTTATTACTTTTTAATTTTTAAAAATTTTTAATGATTTTCTTTATTTTTTATTTTAAAAACTTTAGGTTATTTTATTTTATTTTTCTTCCTTCCTTCCTTCCTTTCTTTCTTTTCTTTCTTTTTTTCTCCCTTTTCTTCTGAGCTCTGTGGCTGGCAGGGTCTTCATGCTCCAGCTGGATGTCAGGCCTGTGTCTCTGACCTGAGAGAGCCGAGTTCAGGACATTGGTCCACCAGAGACCTCCCGGCTCCACATAATATCAAATGGCGAAAACTTTCCAGAGATCTCCATCTCAGCGCTAAGACCCAGATTCACTCAACAACCAGCAAGCTAAAGTGCTGGAGACCCTATGCCAAACAACTAACAAGGCAGGAACACAACCCCACCCATTAGCAGAGAGGCTGCCTAAAATCATAATAAGGTCACAGACACCACAAAACACACCACTGGACTTGGTCCTGCCCATCAGAAAGACAAGATCCAGCCTCATCCACCAGAACACAGGCACCAGTCCCCTCCACCAGGAAGCCAACACAATGCACTGCACCAACCTTAGCCACTGGGAGCAGACACCAAAAACAACAGGAACTACGAACCTGCAGCCTGGGAAAAAGGAGACCCCAAACACAGTAAGTTAAGCAAAATAAGAAGACAGAGGAACACACAGCAGATCAGGAGCAAGGTAAAAACCCACAGACCAAACAAATGAACAGGAAATAGGCAGTCTATGTGAAAAAGAATTCAGAGTAATGATAGTAAAGATGATCCAAAATCTTGGAAATAGAATGGAGAAAATACAAGAAACACTTGATAAGGACCTAGAAGAATTAAAGAGAAAACAAACAATAATGAACAACACAATAAATGAAATTAAAAATTCTCTAGAAGGAATCAATAGCAGAATAATTGAGGCAGAAGAACAAATAAGTGACCTGGAAGATAAAATAGTGGAAAAAACGACTGCAGAGCAGAATAAAGAAAAAAGAATGAAAAGAATTGACGACAGTCTCAGAGACCTCTCGGACAACATTAAATGCAACAACATTCGAATTATAGGGGTCCCAAAGAAGAAGAGAAAAAGAAAGGAACTGAGAAAATATTTGAAGAGATTATAATTGAAAACTTCCCTAATATGGGAAAGGAAATAGTCAAACCCAGGAAATGCAGAAAGTCCCATACAGGATAAATCCAAGGAGAAACATGCCAAGACACATATTAATCAAACTATCAAAAATTAAATACAAAGAAAAAAATATTAAGAGCAGCAAGGGAAAAACAACAAATAACATACAAGGGAATCCGCATAAGGTTAACAGCTGATCTTTCAGCAGAAACTCTGCAAGACACAGTGGAGTGGCAGGACATATTTAAAGTGACGAAAGGGAAAAGCCTACAACCAAGATTACTCTACCCAACAAGGATCTCATTCAGATTCGATGGAGAAATTAAAACCTTTACAGACAAGCAAAAGCTAAGAGAATTCAGCACCAGCAAACCAGCTTTACAACAAATGCTAAAGGAACTTCTCTAGGCAGGAAACACAACAGAAGGAAAAGACCAACAATAATAAACCCAAAACAATTAAGAAAATGGTAATAGGAACATACATATCGATAATTACCTTAAATGTAAATGGATTAAATGCTCCAACCAAAGGCATAGACTGGCTGAATAGATACAAAAACTAGACCCGTATATATGCTATCTACAAGAGACCCACTTCAGACCTAGGGACACATACAGACTGAAAGTGAGGGGATGGAAAAAGATATTCCATGCAAATGGAAATCAAAAGAAAGCTGGAGTATCAATTCTCATATCAGACAAAATAGACTTTAAATAAAGACTATTACTAGAGACAAAGAAGGACACTACATAATGGTCAAGGGATCAATCCAAGAAGAAGATATAACAATTGTAAATATTTATGCACCCAACATAGGAACAACTCAATACATAAGGCAAATACTAACAGCCATAAAAGGGGAAATCGACAGTAACACATTTTAGTAGGGGACTTTAACACTCCACTTTCACCAATGGACAGATTATCCAAAATGAAAATAAATAAGGAAACACAAGCTTTAAATAATACATTAAACAAGGTTGACTTAATTGATATCTGTAGGTTATTCCATCCAAAAACAACAGAATACACATTTTTCTCAAGTGCTTATGGAACATTCTCCAGGATAGATCATATCCTGGGTCACAAATCAAGCCTTGGTAAATTTAAGAAAATTGAAATTGTATCAAGTATCTTTTCCGACCACAATGCTATGAGAGTAGATATCAATTACAAGAAAAAGAATATGTAAAAAATACAAACACATGGAGGCTAAACAATACACTACTTAATAACCAAGAGATCACTGAAGAAATGAAAGAGGAAATCAACCTAACCTTACACCTAAAGCAATTAGAGAAAGAAGAACAAAAAAACCCTCCAAACTTAGCAGAAGGAAAGAAATCATAAAGATCAGATCAGAAATAAATGAAAAAGAAAGGAAGGAAATGATAGCAAAGATCAATAAAACTAAAAGCTGGTTCTTTGAGAAGATAAACAAAATTGATAAACCATTAGCCAGACTCATCAAGAACAAAAGGGAGAAGACCCAAACCAATAGAATTAGAAATGAAAAAAGAGAAGTAAGAACTGCCACTGCAGAAAAACAAAGGATCATGAGAGATTACTACAAGCAACTATATTCCAATAAAATGGACAACCTGGAAGAAATGGACAAATTCTTAGAAATGCACAATCTTCTGAGACTAACCAGGAAGAAATAGAAAATGTAAATCACAAGCACTGAAGTTGAAATTGTGATTAAAGATCATCCAACAAATAAAAGCCCAGGACCAGATGGCTTCACAGGCGAATTCTATCAAACCTTTAGCGAAGAACTAACACCTATCCTTCTCAAACTCTTCCAAAATACAGCAGAGGGAGGAACACTCCCAAACTCATTCTAAAAGGCCACCATCACCCTGATACCAAACCAGACAAAGATGTCACAAAGAAAGAAAACTACAGACCAATATGTCTGATGAACACAGATGCAAAAATCCTCAACAATATTCTGGCAAACAGAATCCAACAGCCCATTTAAAGGATCATACCCCATGATCAAGTGAGGTTTATCCCAGGAACACAAGGGTTTTTCAATATACGCAAATCAATCAGTGTGATAAAACATATTAACAAATTGAAGGATAAAAACCATATGATCATCTCAATAGATGCAGAAAAAGCTTTTGACAAAATTCAACACTCATTTATGATAAAAACTCTTTAGAAGGTAGGCTAGAGGGTACCTATGTCAACATAATAAAGACCATATATGACAAACCCAATGCCAACATCGTCTCAATGTTGAAAAACTGAAACCATTTCCTCTAAGATCAGGAACAAGACAGGGTTGCCCATGCTCACCACTGTTATTCAACATAGTTTTGGAAGTTTTAGCCACAGCAATCAGAGAAGAAAAAGAAATAAAAGGAATCCAAATTGGAAAAGAAGAAGGAAAACTGTCACTGTTTGCAATTGACATGATACTATACATAGAGATACTATACATGATACTATACATAGAGATATTTAGCATTCTAAAGATGCTACCAGAAAACTGCTAGGACTAATCAGTGAATTTGGTAAAGTAGCAGGATAGAAGATTAATGCACAGAAATGTCTGGCATTCCTATACACTAACGATGAAAAATCTGAAAGAGAGATTAAGGAAATACTCCCATTTATCATTGTAAGAAAAAGAATAAAATACCTAGGAATAAACCTACCTAAGGAGACAGAAGACCTGTATGCAGAAAACTATAAGACACTGATGAAAGAAATTAAACATGATACAAACAGATGGAGATATACCATGTTCTTGGATTGGAAGAATCAACATTGTGAAAATGACTATAGGACCCAAAGCAATCTAAAGATCAATGCAATCCCTATCAAACTACCAATGGCATTTTTCACAGACCTAGAACAAAAAATTTCACAATTTGTATAGAAACACAAAAGACCCCGAATAGCCAAAGCAATCTTGAGAAAGAAAAACAGAGCTGCAGGAATCAGGCTTCCAGACTTCAGACTCTACTACAAAGCTACAGTAATCAAGACAGTATGGTACTGGCCCACAAATAGAAATATATATCAATGGAATAGGATAGAAAGCCCAGAGATAAACCCACACACATATGGTCACCTTATCTTTGATAAAGGAGGAAAGAGTATACAATGGAGAAAAGACAGCCTCTTCAATAAGTGGTGCTGGGAAAACTGGACAGCTACATGTAAAAGAATGAAAGTAGAACACTTCCTAACACCATACACAAAAACAAACTCAAAATGGATTAAAGACCTAAATGTAAGGCCAGACACTATAAAACTGTTAGAGGAGAACATAGGCAGAGCACTTCATGACATAAATCACAGCAAGATCCTTTTTGACCCACCTCCTAGAGAAGTGGAAATAAAAACAAAAATGAACAAATGGGACCTAATGAAATTAAAAAAATTTTGCACAACAAAGGAAACCATAAACAAGACGAAAAGACAACCCTCAGAATGGGAGAAAATATTTGCAAATGAAGCAACTGACAAAGGATTAATCTCCAAAATTTACAAGCAGCTCATGAAACTCAATATCAAAAAAAAAAAAACAACCCAATCCAAAAATGGGCAGAAGACCTAAATAGACATTTCTCCAAAGAAGATATACAGGTTGCCAACAAACACATGAAAGGATGCTCAACATCACTAATCTTTAGAGAAATTCAAATAAAAACTACTGACCTCACACTGGTCAGAATGACCATCATCAAAAAATCTATAAGCAGGGCTTCCCGGGTGGCGCAGTGGTTGAGAGTCTGCCTGCCGATGCAGGGGACGCGGGTTCGTGCCCTGGTCCGGGAGGATCCCACATGCCGCGGAGCGGCTGGGCCTGAGAGCCATGGCCGCTGGACCTGCGCGTCCGGAGCCTGTGCTCCACAACGGGAGAGGCCACAACAGTGAGAGGCCCGCGTACTGAAAAAAAAAAAAATCTATAAGCAATAAATGCTGGAGAGGGTGTGGAGAAAAGGGAACCTTCTTGCACTGTTGGTGGGAATGTGAATCAGTACAGCCACTATGGAGAACAGTATGGAGGTTCCTTAAAAAACTAAAAATAGAACTACCATATGACCCAGCAATCCCACGACTGGGCATATACCCTGAGAAAACCATAATTCAAAAAGAGTCATGTACCATAATGTTCATTGCAGCACTCTTTACAATAGCCAGGACATGGAAGCCACCTAAGTGTCCATCAACAGATGAATGGATAAAGAAGATGTGGTACATATATACAGTGGAATATTACTCAGCCATAAAAGGAAACAAAATTGAGTTATTTGTAGTGAACTGGATGGACCTAGCATGTCATATAGAGTGAAGTAAGTCAAAAAGAGAAAAACGAATACCGTATGCTAACACATATATATGGAATAAAAAAAATGTTTCTGATGAACCTCGGGGCAGGACAGGAATGAAGACACAGACCTAGAGAATGGACTTGAGGACAGGGGGAGGGTGAAGGGTAAGTTGGGATGAAGTAGAGCATAACATTGAGATATATACATGCATAGGGAGATCAGCTCAGTGCTTTGCGACCACCTAGAGGAGTGGGATAAGGAGGGTGGGGGGGAGACGCATGGGAGGGAATGTGGTGATATATGTATGCATATAGCTGATTCACTTTCTTATACGGCAGCAACTAACACAACACTGTAAAGCAATTATCCTCCAATAAAGATGTTGAAAAAAATCTGTCCAATAAATATTTCTTAGATTTACACCTGAAAAAAATAGTTTTTTCCAAGCAAATATATACGTCTTTAAAAACTGTGGACATTTTAAAACTTAATTGCTCTGAAGCTCTAAGTTAAATTTAGTTTTCAGTTATAATATCTAACTTATACCAGCTGTTTTAGATAACTTTTCTGAATTGACTAGAGCGACTGGGAGTTAAAGAGTTAATCAAAACATTTTCAATCTTGCCCACTGAAGGCCCCATTTAATTGAACACACAACACCAAGTTCTTAAATTGGAGGCAAGTCATATAATTTACGTGCTCCGCACCACTGTTTCCAAAGTGGAACATTCTTAGCCCCGGATTTTTTTGTGTGTTTATTAATGGATGGGTGGGAAGAAACCCCTCTAGGATCATGACTTGACTGACTTTTTGGTTAAAAGCAGAAACCATAGAAGACATATCAAACCTCAAAGCAACATCTGAATAAGAATAAGGAAGATATGCACCACGGTAGTCCTTATCCATTAACTGCAGCCCTCATTGAATTTACTTTGTCCTCTGAACCTCTTTCTTGCTCCCAGTTGGGTTCTTGCTCCCAGTTGGGTCATCATAGATTCACCTGTGTTTATCACTGGTCCACCTCCTTCTATGCTCTTAAGTCATTTCTTAAATATTGATACATTTGGGTCATGGGAGACAATATTTAATTAATACTAGAAATCAAAACAATTTTGTGGTTAGGTCTCACTGATCAGTATAAACCTTTTATTCATTGATTCAAAATAATACACTAAATTTTTTTTCCAAAAGTGAGATAATAAAAAGAGTTTAAAAGAAATTTCCCAGAGGCTCTATATGCTCTCTTTTCATCCTCTTACAGTAAAAGTGTGATGATCATAAAAAGAACTCAAAGAAATCTCCTACTCACAGGTGCTTGGTTTACTTAACTTCTCTAACTGCCATTTTTACTTTTTTAAATTGTAATTTTCTTATTTTATGTCTTCTAAAATTGTGAACTGCTTAACATTTTTAAATAGAAGGCTTATAAAAATAAATATATAACAATCTAAAACACTGAACAGATTGTGGTAAGTCATTTTTATAGTTCTTCCCACAAGAAGAGTGTAGAACTGTCACAAGTCGGAGGCAGGGTCACGCTCCCTGCATTGTTAAATTATATAGTATTTCTGCAGGAAAACGAGAAGTATTGTGGAGGGGAGTAATGAATACATAGACTGGTGATGCTGTCTCTGTTCCAACAACTTCTATATTTGTATCTCCTGCCAAGACTTCTCCCTAAGTCCACCTTGTATTCCCACAATGTTCTCACATATATCTAAATGGCATCTTAAGGTTAACATGTCCCAGACTGATTCTTGATCTTCCTCACCATGCCTCATCCTCCCATGGCCTTCTCCTTTCAATAAGTGGCAAGTCCATGCTTCCTTTCGCAAAGCACCTCGGAGCCATCTTTGATTCTTCTCTTTTACTCATGTCCCACATCTGATCCAAAGTAAGTCTTATCAGCCACATCTACAAAATATAACCTGAAACTGACTCTGTAGTAGTGATCACTTTCACTACCGCCACCGTGGTCTAAGTCATTGTCATTTCCCAGCTGGATTATTGAAATAGTTTTCTAACCCACTTCCATCTTGTTCTTTTCAGAATAATTGCAGTAATGCAAAGATCTTAGTAAAATCTAGGTTGATCTTGTCACTCCTCTGCACCACTTCCCTGTTCCAAACTCTTCAAGAGCTTCCTTTTTTGGTCTGATGCATAGTAAAAGCCAGAGATTTTACAACAGTCCATAGCATTTCCATGATCTTGCTGCCCGTCACCTCGCTGAGCTCATTTCTTCCTCCTACTCTACCTATCTATCTGTCTTCCTCTTACTCCTACCTATCATTCCAATCCAGCCAAACTGGCCTCTCAGGGCCTTTGCCTGTGCCCTTCCTCCTGCCTGCAATGCTTCCTCCAAGTGTCATCATGTGTTACTTCCTCATCACCTTCAGACTTTAATCAATGTTAGCTTCTTATTGAGGATTTTCCTGGCCAATGTAATATTGCAGTCTCTCCCCAGGACTCTCTATCCCACTTCACTGCTTTATTTTTTTCTCCTTATCTTTTATTATCACTCACAAATTGTGCTCGTTTCCTTGGGCTGCTGTAAAAAGACCACAAACCAGGTATCTCAAAACAACAGATATTTATTCTCTCACCGTTCTGGAGGATAGGAGTCCAAAATTAAGGAGTCAGCAGGGTTGGTTCCCTGTGGAGGTTCTGAGGGAGAATCTGTTCATGCCTCTCTCCTATCTTCTGGTGGTTACTGGCAATCCTTGGCATTCTTTGGCTTGAAGCTGCATCACTCCAATCTCTGCCTCTGTCATCACATGGTGTTCTCCCTGTGTGTCTTTTTGTCCAGATGTCCCTCTTCTTAGAAGGACATCAGTCATACTGGATTTAGGACCCATCTTAATCCAGTATGATCTCATCTTACCTTGATTACATCTATAAAGACTATGTTTCTAAATAAGGTCATAGTCACAGGTTCCAGGTAGACCTGAATTTTAGGGGGAGGGGACACTATTAAACTCAGTTCACTAATATATTTATCTTGTTTATTGTCTGTTTCACTCACTGAAATATACATTTATGAGAACTTTGCTCATCACTGCATCCCTTGTGCATAGAATAGCCTGAGACGCATAGTAGGACTTAGTGATGTTTATTAAAGAAATAATACTCTTGGTTTGTTGGGCTAGATTTTAGTTAGATGGCAGATGCCCAGATATATTGCAGCTGGTGATTACTGTGTTAAAGAGAGTTCATTTTTCTAAGTACAGCCCAAGGCTAGGAATTCAACCATAATACTTTACTCCTTGATTTTTTTCTCACCAGATCTTTTCGCAGACCTTGGACTAGCCTCCAGTCACCTCTGAAGCCGTAACATAGAAAATAACACCTGCTATAAAAGACTCTGAAGTCTTGAATAAATGTACCACATCCACAAAAGGACCATTCTTTAGACTGTTCTAATGTCACTCAATAATAGAGGGCACTAAAAAAATTTTGATGTACTTCTGACTTTTCTAAATTCCCTGGGTAATAGAAAATCAAATAAGACAGTCCAAGAAAAATATTTCCAAACAAAGCAAATAAAAGCCCCCGACATACTTTTGACATCAAAGCAAAGCTCTTCTCACATTTAATCCTAGTGGGTAAACTGTTGGGTACAGATGAGTCAACAGCAGCTAAGTTAACAAATAAAATATGAAGCCTCATATCTCAATATGAGCCTTCACATCCCATTCAAATAAGGCAGCTTCAAGGCATGCCTTTTTCTGTCAACTATTGGAAGTTACATTTGATTAGCAAAGGTTGCTGCCACTGATTTTGAAAAATTAAATGATTGCCTTTTACTTAAAAAATCATCTCAATTTTTTTACTTGCTATTATTATTAGACTTGGATAAAAAGAGCATTTTGGTACTGAGGTCAGTTTTACTCTATAGTGAGTTGATTATTTAGTTGCTGAAGTTGTGGGGACTTTCACATATCTTTTTATTTTTTAATTTTTTTTATCATAACTGTAGCAGGAGTGGGATGGTGCCCTGCCAGTAGGATGCCCTGCTAGAGACTAAATGTTTTTTCTTTGGAGAGAGACTGTTATGGATTGATCTGTGTCTCCCCCCTTCTCCCAATGCATATGTTGAAGCCCTAACACTCTGTACCTCAGAATGTGATCTTATTTGGAAATAGTGTCTTTGCGATGTAGTTAGTTGAGTTAGTTAGGGTGAGCCATAAATCCAGTATGACAAGTGTCCTTATAAAAAGGGGGGATTTGGACACAGAGACACGCACACAGGGAGAACACCATGTGAAGATGAATGTAGAGATTGGGGTGATGCTTCTACAAGCCAAGAAATACCAAAGATTGCCAGCAAACCAACAGAGATTCACGGAATAGATGCTTCCTCACAGTGCTCTGAAGGAAACAACCGTGCTGATTGATTTAGGACTTCTAGCCTCCAGAGCTGTAAGACAATAAACGTGTAGGTTAAGCCACCCAGTCTGTGGTACTTTGTTATGGCAGCCCTAGCAAACTAATATACCCTGGAAAGCACTTTCGTGGGACTCTTTCAATATGGCCCTAGCTTGTCTGCCTTCATGGTATCTACTTGGCAGACAGGAAGTCACATGCCTCCTTTTCCTTCCAAACTCCCAATCCCTCCCTCTGTTTCCATGCTCTGCAATATCAGGAAACTCCATGTAACTCCTCTGCTCAGAATTTTCCTGTTCAGCAAATATGCAGTCAGAGGGGTGATGTCAGGCTCCCCTTTTGCAAAAACCCTGAGCTCTCTTGGGGTCCTCCTCATCCAGCTGAGAAGTGGAGACTAAAGAACCTACAGTGAAGGAAATGTTCTCTAATAACAAACTTCATTCATTCATTGCCATTCATGCATCCTCCTCTCTCCATTCTGTTGGCAAATACTGTTGAGTGTCAGGCCCTATTCTAGACATAGAAGTTAACAAAACAAGGTTCCCGCTCCCTTGTATTCTATAGATGAGGACAGAAACTATTAACAAATAAACAAAATAGACAATATGTCAGATGATATTAGGTGCTAAGAACAATAAAACAATATGGGAAGGGTTGGTAGTTGTATTTTTTTTCTTTTTTTTTTTGCGGTACGTGGGCCTCTCACTGTTGTGGCCTCTCCCGTTGCGGAGCACAGGCTCCGGATGCGCAGGCTCAGCGGCCATGGCTCACGGGCCCAGCTGCTCCGCGGCATATGGGATCCTCCCGGACCGGGGCACGAACCCGTATCCCCTGCATCGGCAGGAGGACTCTCAACCACTGCGCCACCAGGGAGGCCCGGTAGTTGTATTTTATGTAAGATGATTTTATATTAGAGGAAAAGCCTCTCTGATATGGGAACATTTGTGTGTAAACTTGTGGGAATGGAGGATAGAGCAGTGAGGCTGCTTGAAAGAAGAATTATCCAGGCAGAAGGAGTAGTAAATGCAAAGGCCCAGAAGTGAGAGCATGTTTGGTTTGTTCACAGAAGAGGGAGAACAGCAGTATGGCTGCAGCTTAGTGATCAAGGAGAAAATTGGCAGAAGATGAGTTCTGAAAGATGGGGTGCTTGCAGATCAGGAAAGGGCTTATGAACAGTGAAAGGACTTTTGATTTTACTCTGAGGGAGATTGGAAGCATTGAATTATTTCGAGCACAGGAGGGACATGATCTGATGAATTTTAATGAGAATCACTGTGGCTTCCGGTGAAGAATAGACTGCACAGAGGAAAGAAGGGAGATCAGTGTGATGTGTCTGTGAGCTGCCAGGTCAGGTCCATTCTCTTCTTTTTTTTTTTTTTTTACTTAGAAATTCCTAATTAACAGAGATAATAATGAACTCAGATTAAAAATCCCCCCAAACTACATTTATCAATCTTCCATGCATATAGGGGAGGTCTTGTGACTAGTTCTGGCCAATGAAATGTGATCAGAGGTTGTTGGGAGGGGCTTCCAGGAATGCCACTTAGAAAGGGTGCTACCTCTGCTAGCATGTGCTTTTTGCCTGTCACCTTTCCCTTCTTCCTGCCTAAAGTATGAATATGACGGGGGAACCAAAGGAGCCATCATTAGGCAAGTACAATTTAAAAGCATAATAGTATAAAACAGTTCATATAACTCAACAACAAGAAAACAAACAACCCAATCGAAAAATGGGCAGAAGACCTAAATAGATGTTTCTCTAAAGAAGACATACAGATGGCCAAGAGGCACATGAGAAGATGCTCAACGTTACTAATTATTAGAGAAATGCAAGTCAAAACTACAATGAGGTACAACCTCACACCAGTCAGAATGGCTATCATTAAATAATCTATAAATAACAAATTCTAGAGAGGATGTGGAGAAAGGGGAGCCCTCCTGCACTGTTAGTGGGAATGTAAATTAGTACAGCCACTATGGAGAACAGTGTGGAGATTTCTTAAAAAACTGAAAATAGAGTTACCATATGATCCAGCAGTCTCACTCCTGGGTATATATCTGGAAAACTCTAGTTTGAAAAGATACATGCATTCCAATATTCATAGCAGCACTATTCAAAATAACCAAAACATGGAAACCACCTAAATGTCCATCAACAGATGAGTGGATAAGGAAGATGTGGTACATATATACAGTGGAATACTACTCAGCAATAAAGAAGAATGAAATAGTGCCATTTGCAACAACACGGATGGACTTAGAGATTATCATACTAAGTGAAGTAAGGCAGAAAGAAAGACAAATACCATATGATATCACTTATATGTGGAATCTAAGATATGACAGAAGAACCTATCTACAAAACAGAAACAGACTCACAGACATAGAGAACAGACTTGTGGTTGCCAAGGGAGGGGGTTGGGGGAGGGATGGATTGGGAGTTTGGGATTAGCAGATGCAAACTGGTGTATATAGAATGGATAAACAACAACAAAAGGTCCTACTGTGTAGCACAGGGAACTATATTCAATATCCCGTGATAAACCATAATGGAAAAGAATATAAAAAAGAATGTATATATATGTATAACTGAATCACTTTGCTGTACAGGAGAAACTAACACAACATTGTAAATCAGCTGTATGTCAATAAAAAAAATAATGGTATAACTACTCACACCTATCAGAATGGCTAAAATTTAAGAAAAATGAGAGTACTAAGAGGATGTGGTACAACTGGAACTCTCATACACTGCAGATGGGAATGTAAAATACACAACTTAAGTTTTCTTAGAAATTTTAACCTACTCTTACTTTATGATCTAGCTGTCTAGAGAAATACAAGCTTAAGCTTAACTTTGTGCATTTGTCAGAGCTTAAGCTCATGTAAAAATCTGTACATAAATGTTTATAGAAGGTTTATATACAATCTCTAAAAACTGAAATGTCCTTCAGTGGATGAATGGATAAACAAACTGTGGTTTGTCCATGTAATGCAGTGCTACTCAACAGCAAAAAAGAATGAACTACTGATACATGTGACAACGTGCATGAATTGCAAATGAATTTTGCTAAGTGAAAAAGCCACATCCAAAAGTTTTAAGACTGTGTGATTTCATTTATATGACATTCTAGAAAAGGCAAAACAGTAGGGATATAAAAGAGAAGAGGGGGGGCTTCCCTGGTGGCGCAGTGGTTGAGAGTCCGCCTGCCGATGCAGGGGACACGGGTTCGTGCCCCGGTCCGGGAAGATCCCACATACCGCGGAGCGGCTAGGCCCGTGAGCCATGGCCGCTGAGCCTGCGTGTCCGGAGCCTGTGCTCCGCAACGGGAGAGGCCACAACAGTGAGAGGCCCGCGTACCACAAAAAAAAAAAAAAAAAAAGAAAAAAAAAAAAAAAAAAAAAAAGAGAAGAGGGGGAATATAGGCTGGAGAATAGGTTGATTATAGAGGGGCAGCATGAAAAAATTTGGGGGGAGGCAATGGGGCTGTTCTGTATCATAATTGTGGTGGACGCACGTCTCTGTGCATTTGTCAGAACCCATAGAACTGTACACAACAAGGAACAAATTTTATAGTATATAAATTAAGAAAAAAAATTTTTTAAATGGGGGAAAAAGATTGGGAAAATTGTCAGTCTAAATCTATCTCTGCTATTAGAAAAGCAACTCAAAGTGGGAAAATAAAATTATCTTTATTCCTGAAACTAAGTGTTGTGGTTCAATAAAAGATAACTTAATTCCCCTTCATGGATACATAGTCTGCTTCTCATTTTTTAAAGAAGTACTTGTGTTAGAAAGGCAACACAGGGAGCAGAATAGTCTGAACAATAGAGTTTTGGTGTATTTTTTTCCATCTTAATGTCTACTGCTGAAAACATTTGGAGAGGGTCAGAACTGACAGAAAGATAAGCCATGCTTTTAGCTTCTTTTCTTTCTGGTTCATAAATGTTAATATGCCAAACGAATTGCACCGTGACAGTTGTTGTGGGGATAACATAGGGATAAAAAAACCATTTCCCCCCCCCAGAAATCTCTCTCAATTGAGATATGTAATTTTAAAAGTCTTTATATATAAATGATTCAGAAATAATGGGTTATTTTTGTTATTAGGGATGAAAATGTTTTGGAAGGAATATTTAGCTCTGGGGAGCAACCTAATGAGACAGCTGAAATCCTACAACAGGACCAAGAGCAGCAGCATCCCAAGTAAATAAAGCTGCAGTCTGCTCGGCTCACCAGATGGAGAGCACTGCAAGGCTCTTATCCTGTCACCAATTACTCCCCATCAATTTTCTTTCCAGGGACAGGCTAAGAAAGTTCTACACTTGAATCAACACATAAAAAATCCTCAAGTAATTCCCTTCCTTGCCCTAAGCTACTCCGGGTCACTCTCCAAGAGAGGGGAGACCAGCTTCGGTTCAACTAGCAGGGAACGCCAAATGTGTGAACAACATTCATTAGACTTTGTGCCCGCACGTGGTGCAAACTTTATAGGATAAACACCCGAAGATCTATTTGGAGAGGGAGATGATGTGGACCTCAATCACTGTGTTTTTACTGAAGGAGATTTCTTAGTCAGAGGCAGAGACAGACACTGCGTTTTATCCACTTTGATGAGCCTATAACATGTGTGGTGATGCCCTCGTGTACGAATGACTCCACGGTATTCAAAGTTAACCTACAGAGGGAGTGCTGAACTGGTTGTCTTTATTAGAGTATCCTGAACTACAGATTAAGGAGGAACGGGGGAAGTAGAAGTCTAGAAGGGCCCCAGAGCCTCTCTTGATTATTCTCAAGCCAGCCGGAGCCCCCACCCAACAGCATCTGGACTTTTTACTAGGCTGCAAAATGGTTCAGTATTCTATTTTTAAAGCAATTCCTTGGCCTGTTGGGCGGTAGTGGCGTCCTGGCCCCCAACAGTCATCTTTTCCAGCTGTGCAAGTGCAGCGCTTTCCAGGAGGGTGGGGTTGAGGGAAAAAGAAGGGACAATGGGCCAAGCAATGAAAAACCAACCCACCCGTATTTATGGCTGGGTACAGAATCCTTCCTTTGTGACCTGAAATACACCTGACACATGGGCCAGGACATGAAAATAAGACAAGTAGAACTAAATCCAATGATATTGGCTGAATTGTGATTCCAAATAGGAATAGTTTCCATAAGCCATTAGTAGAGATAAAATGGGAAGTTCGTATGGAAAAGAGAAAGTGTGTGCCTTGCATAGAGGAGAGATTCACCCTTGTCCCCAGTCTCCATCCACTTGCCCCAACCTTCCTTGAAGCTGTTGCATTTTTTCCATCTCTGTTGTGTCATGGCTCCAGTCCCCATTTCTTCTTTTTCCCCCTCAAATCCCAGTTTTACTGAGTTATAATTGGCATATAATATTGTTTTAGTTTAAGATGAACAACATAATAGTTTGATGTATATGTAGGTATTGTGAAATGATTACCACAAGTTTAGTTAATGTCTATCATCTCACATAGTTATAATTTTTTTCTTGTAATAAGAACTTTTAATATCTACTCTCTTAGCAACTTTGAAATATACAATATTTTTAACTATAGTTACCATGCTATACATTAGACCTGTAGAACTTATTAATCTTATAACTGGAATTTTGTACCTTTTGACCACCTTCCCCCATTTCCCCCACCTCCACCCCTGACAGTGGCAACCACCAGTATGTTCTCTGTTTGTGTGAGTTTTAAAAAAATATTCATATATAAGTGAGATCACATAGTATTTGTCTTTCTCTGTCTGACTTATTTCAATTAGCATAATGCTGTCAAGGTCCAACCATGTTGTTGCAAATGGCAGGATTTCCTCTTTTTTATGGCTGAAAAATATTCCATGATATCATCTTCTATATCCATTCATCTGTCAATGGATGCTTAGGTTGTTTCCACGTCTTGACTATTATAAATAATGCTGCAGTGAGCATGGGTGTACGGATATCTCTTGGAGACAGTGATTTGTTTCCTTCAGATGTATACACAGATGTGGGATTGCTGGATCATATGGTAATTCTATTTTTAAATTTTTGAGGACGCTGCATACTATCTTCCATAGTGGCTATGTCAATTTACATCCCCGCCAACAGTGCACAAGGACTCCCTTTTCTCCACATACCTCTTGTCTTTTTGGTGACAGCCATTCCAGCTGGGGTAAGTTGCTATCTCATCGTGGCTTTGGTTCGCATTTCCCCAGTGATTATTGTTGTTGAGTGTTGAGCACCTTTTCATGTACCTGTTCCATTTCCCCATTTCTCACCAGGACTCCTGCAGCGACCTTTTGACTCTAATCTCTTGCTTCTATTCCAGTTTGTTTCCACAGTATGGCCAGAGTGATCTTATAACCAATATACCAGATTTTGTCACTCTGCTTGAGACATCCAGTGACTTCCTTTGCACTTAGAGTAAACCCCAACATTTTTATCATGGCTTATGAGGCCTTGAACTCACAGGGCTTCTGCCCACTTCTCCACCTTCAGCCTAAAACACTTGCCTACTTGCTCATGACGTTCCTGGACAAACTTCCTGTTCTTCAACATGCAAAACCCTTCCCCACTCCCAGCCTTTGCCATTGCTGTTCCATCTGCCTGGAGTGCTCTTTCTCCAGCTCTTTGCATGGCTGCTCTCATTCTCAGATAGAAACTTAAGGCTTCCCTGACCACTCCTGCTCGAATGGCCATCCTCAGGGACTCCCTGATCATCACTTCATTTATTTTCTTTATAACATTTCCTAGATGAATACTTACTCGCTTACTTAGTGTCTTCCCTACAAGAATGTACACAATGTGAGGGCAGATAACTTGTTCACAGCTCTCTCCCCAGTGCCTAACACAGCCTAGAACGTTGAAAGGAGCTTTTAAAGTATTTGTTGAATGACCCAATAAATATTAGTGGAATGAACAAATGAATGAGTGAATGACTAGAAAGAGCTTCTAGTTTCCCAATCTTTTGTTGGTTCATCTCAGAAAGTTTTTGATGATGGCTTAGCTATAATTCTCAACTTTCTGGGTCCCTACCTCAAGAGTGAAGGAAATTTCCGGGATGGTATGTGAAATTGAACACACTGAAGCGTCTCAGATCAGATGAAGTTAACATTTTTAACTAGTGGCGAATGTCTCGTCAGGGAGGTAAAAGTTCTTCACAAGTACCAAATGATAAACTTTCAACTGCCCAAGGTGTCAGGTTAAAGGTAGAATCAGAGGTCAGGGGAGGGCAGGGATGCACTCACAGAACTGAGGCGCAAGCTATCGATCCCCTCTGCTGACAGAGCTTGGGCAGTGTGGGGCTGGACAGCAACGTGAAAGTGATAGCCCAGAGGACAGGATGGAGGGGAGCTTGAGCTCATCTTGCTTCTTGCATCCTCTTTCTGCATCTGAAGTTCTTTCTCTGAACCTCCTGGGCCCTACTACCTGCAGACAGGGTGAACTTGTGATGAGGACTGTTTGACTGGCTCTTCAAACACCTCCTCTCCCCATCCTGTAGCTGAAGCAGGAAACCCAGACTTCATCCTTAGCTTTTTCTTTCCTCTCCCCCATATCCAGTCTAATCAGCCACCACAGTGTGTTATGCCTACTTCCTAAAATGGCACTTGGCTCTTCCACTTCTCTCTACCTCCCCTGTCATCCTAGTCTATATCACCAGCTTCCCTGCCTGGACTGGGCATCCTAAAGTCGTGAAACCTTGAGTTAAGTTTTAAGCAAATGCATCCTTAACACCAAAGCCAGTGATGTTCGAAAATGCAGGTCAGATCACATTTCTCCTCTGCTTACATTCCTTAATAACTTCTCTTGGCACTTAGGTAAGTCTTAACCTGACTCACAAAACCTTAGGAACTTGCCCTTATCTTTCACTCCTTTCATGTTGCTTCCCCTCTCCCCCAACTCGCATATTCTAAATTCTAAGACTGTGGTATTCTTTCAGTCCATCAGACACCATGGACTCTTTTTCCTTAAAACCTTAGGATGTCCCTTGGCTTGGGATACTCTTTCTCCCCCTCTTCACCTGGCTGGCTCCTATTCATGCTTCAGACTGACTAAAATGGCATTGCTTCCAGGAATTCTTTCCTGTTCTCTCAGCCTAGATTAGGTACTCTTGCTAGATCCTCCAAAGGCAGATATTACTTTCTCTGTCACAACTCTCATCCCTACTGGACGCAAGGTCCCTCAGGGAAGAGATGCTTTCTAGTTGGTTCACCATTTCTGGAACCTGTCACAGTGCCTGGCACATAATAAGTGCTTAATAAAAGTGTGTTGACACAGGAACATCCCTGGTTTCTCTTGCAATACATTCAGTGGTGGTTGTTGGGAGACCCTATTTCTCTGTGCTGTTCCATCCTTATGCTCACTCTTGACTTCACTCTGTTTGTACCCTGTCTGTTGCCTTGGCACTTGGGTAGTTCCCCTACCCCTGATATACCCAGACTCTGGCTCCTCTGGTATTGGCCCCACCTCAATAGCCAAGTTCAGTTTGGGGGCAGGTCTTCCCAGAATACCCTGTCCCACTCACCCTTGCTCAATTCTTCCATTAGATATGGCAGAAATCGGAGAGAAAATAAGCTTTTTTTTTTTGCAGTACGTGGGCCTGTCACTGTTGTGGCCTCTCCCGTTGAGGAGCACAGGCTCCGGACGCGCAGGCTCAGCGGCCATGGCTCACGGGCCCAGCCGCTCCACGGCATGTGGGATCTTCCCGGACCGGGGCACGAACCCGTGTCCCCTGCATCGGCAGGCGGACTCTCAACCACTGCACCACCAAGGAAACCCCAATAAGCATTTTTAATGACATTTGTTGAATATAAGGAAACTGGAGCACAAAGATGGAGTACTTGCCTCAGGTAGCCATTCTAATAATGAAGAGGTCTTGGGTCATAGGTAGTCTATGTGTTAGAAACTTTTCCAAATTCCTAATTTCTAAATACTATAACTCCATAACAAACTTAATGGAAGATAATTAAATTATTTGGGATAAGATGTGATGTTCAGGGACTTGGTAGATTGCCACTGAATCTTGCCCACGCTTGAAAAATGTGTCGCAAAAGATAATCAGTGTGCTCCATCACCCCTCCGGCTCACTTTCTCTGGAAGGCCCTGATTTTAGGTGTGAGGTCTGCCTTACTTTGGAGCCATCAGTAAAACTCCTGAAACTCGTCTCTCAGCCTAGATCTCAGCAGTCTGATCCCATGATGAGAATCTCTTTCCCACTCCCTTCCCCTCAGACATTCTTTTCCATAACTTGCAGTTTGACACTCACCCATGAAACATCAAGAAAAGTCACTTAAAGTTGGATTGTTTTTCAGTCAAAATGTCGACAGTAACAAGATTCAGAGAGGAAAGAAATTGTAGTAATAAACTTGACCCCTTTCCTACCTCCTTTGGCCATTCTTTGGCATTCCCTTTTCAACATTGCCATAGAAACCGCTGACCCCTTTCTTGTCAGGGTGATTATACCTTTTCAGATTTTGACAATTGGAAGATACAAGTGAAAGAAACCCAGAATCTTTAATTCCACCTCCCCTCCCACATTGGTGCTGCTTATGCAAATTGGAGAAAATGGTCTTTGTTATGTTTTATTTGTATTCTGCTAACAAATACAGTGCATCTGTGAAGTGCATGTGTGAGAGACAGAATACTGGTTACCCAGGCATATGGGGAAGTATCAGATTTTCTTGGTTTTATTATATTACTTTAACTATGTGCTTGACAGATACAGTAATCATTACAGATTGGAAAGAGCTTTGTCAGACAGCAGTTTTCTGTGATGGGCAGTGTCACAGTTGTGCATGATATATTGGGTTGACATCTTGCAGGGAGATCCAGGAAAAAAAAAAACCAAAAACTTGTGAAAGGGAAAAGCTTATTTTAGCCAACAGACTTGGAAATTTCACAGACGTTATAGAATTCTTTTAAAGCTATGCATGATTTCTCCTCATCAGCTGCTAATTAAGGACATTAATTTACGTATTGATACTGGAAACATAAGGCTTAGTTCAGCATGAGTTATAATTTATCATGGATTTAGTATCTTTTGAGTAATTCAAAATTATACTTTGTAATAAATGATTTATGAGGAGTTTATAAGTATTCTTATTAAATCAGCATTTTTTAAAATGTATTATTCTCTTCCATTACATACCTCTGGAGACTATTAAAGTTTATTACTCAGTGTTCATTTTAATAAGAACCTTCTGACATTCCTGAGGGCCTGAGAAAAACCATCCATGAGTTTCTGCCCAATACTGAATGTGGCTCCAGTTCTAAGGCAATCCTCTTCATCAGTACTTTGAAAGGAGATATCAGTGGATGGTCCAAATTTCAGCTTTTATGTAGTGGCTTATGCCGGAGCTTCCTAGTCATTTTTACTTCTTGACTCACTTGTAAACTTCCAAATTTGCAGCAGCACTGGCACACAGTGAATGGGTGCACATCTGGAAAACAGCAGTGCTGATAGCTGCTGGGAAGGCTTACACTAGATGCCACATGTCCCATGCACCTGAAGTTGCCTGGATCCTGAGTTCTGACTCTGGAGGGAGAAAGAAGAGACAACGATTTGTGAGGACATTGAAGAGGGCTCCTAGATTGTTGGGCCTGCGTTGTTCTGGAAGCATTTTAATTGAAAAATTGTCTGAGCTTCAGACAAAAAGCCAAACTCACTTCCCAGACAGACACGGAGAGAAAGCTAGGCAGACAGAACCTCCACCTTCCAGACACCCTGACCCGTCACAGACATGAAACCATTGTATGTCCTACAGTGTCCCAGTTGAGATGTTAGGGGTTTAACACTGGAGAACAGGACTATAGGCATTCCTTCTTTTCTGTCTGATATTTTAATTCTTTTTCATAAACTATACAATAATACATCCAAATTGCCTTTCTTATTATGCTGAATTTGGTGTGATGTCTACTGGCTATCACTATTGCTTGCCAGCCAGTAGCTCAGTGTTGGCTGCATAGTAGCGTTTGCTTCTGTAATTACTTAAATAAATATTTTATTGCATATCATCCTTAATATTTAAACATGAATGGAAAACAGGAAAACCAAATTGTTGACACTAGCAATGATACTATTGAGGTGAAGATTGTGCCCCCTGTCCCCCCACCCAGAACTGCCACGGAGTGTTTAATTTTTAGCTTCAATGGATCCTTATCAGACCTGAGTTGACTATGGTGTTCAATTGCAAAGGAAGAGAAAAAGTAAACAGTGAGCTGGGAATATGTTGTTGAAGATGGTCTAGAAAGCATGGTCTAATTTGGGGATTTTCCTTTGTTTTTTAGCTTTTCTGGAATAGATCTTCCCCTTGTAATATGTAAAGCTACTGTTCGTCTTTCCTATATTTGGTTTTAGTGTGTCTTCTTAGGAATTCATCATGTGTAAAAATTAAGAATTATCTCTCTACCCCATCACCTTTCTGCCTTTCGGCAAATGGCTGCTGTTAGGGTAAGAACATGGCTTTGTCTCCTAATATACTAATACAGCTACTTATCATTATATGTGTTAAAATCCATGTGTCAATCTTGCCAATTTTCAAAACTGTAAAAACTCATTTTTAACACTTTGTTTACCACAAATACTATTTTTATTTTTTATTGTGTGTCTGCTTTTGAATAGATAAGGGAACTCTTCCCAGGGAGACAACGTATTAGAATTATTTAAATGCAACTATAAACTGCCCTGGGATTTTAAAACAGAAAGGAAATAAAACAATAAACCCACTAGATATTACTATTAATATTATTTTAAAATGTTCATTTTATAAAAATCTTTGCTTTTGTGACCTTGAAAAGCATAGGCAGGGAATGGAAATAGTGGGTAGGGGTTGATTATTCCTATAGGACTAAGTCCTCAGAAATAAGTTGAAATTAAATTGTTATTAGCTTTCTTTAAAAAAAGGCAACATTCTATATTTTACTGGGAATTCAGAAAATAGGGTCCAGGCATATATTTGCCACTGATAAACTGTGCACTTGAGGAAATCATGTAATTTTGAAGATTCAAAACCCTTCACTTGGGACTTCCCTGGTGGCACAGTGGTTAAGAATCCTTCTGCCAATGCAGAGGACATGGGTTCGAGCCCTGGTCCAGGAAGATCCCACATGCTGCGGAGCAACTAAGCCTGTGCGCCAGAACTACTGAGCGGGCGCTCTAGAGCCCACGAGCCACAACTTCTGAGCCCGTGTGCCACAACTACTGAAGCCCACGCACCTAGAGCCCATGCTCTGCAACGAGAAGCCACTGCAATGAGAAGCCCGCACACTGCAACGAAGAGTAGCCCCCGCTCGCTGCAACTAGAGAAAGCCCACACGCAGCAGCGAAGACCCAACACAGCCAAAAATAAAAAACAAACAAACAAGCAAAAAAAACCCTTCACTTGGTGGCTTCCAATGAACTTTTCCAAGTGGAAGAGAGCATGGGCTAGCACATGTTCAGGATGCAGGTAAACTTGGGTTTGTATTGAGGCTGATTCCTTGCTCCATGAACATGGGCTTTCTGGGTATCATTCTCTTCATCTGTAAAATGGGGCATTGCCTCTCTCAAAGTCTTAGGGTTAGTCTTATATTGGGTAACATTTCTAACAGCTTGATACATGGTAGACCCTAAGTGGTCGCTAATTTGGCCCTCATATTTTGCCCTTGGGTTGTAGATGCCTGACTGTGGTAGTCTGAATAAAGGCTCCACAAAGATATCTACACCACAATTCCTGGAACCTGGGAGCATGTTATTTTACATGGCAAAAGGGACTTTGCAGATGTGATTAAGTTAAGGATCTAGAGGTGGGAGATGAACCTGGATCATCTGGGTGAGCCCAGTGAGTTTATAAGTATCCTTGTAGGAGGGATGCAAGAGGGTTAGATTCAGAAAAGTCAGTGTGACAAAAGAAACATACACTGAGAGAGAGAGAAAGATGTTATACTGCTGGCTTTGAAGATGGAGAATGGGGCCATAAGTCAAGGAATGCAGGTGGCCTCTAGAAGCTGGAAAAAGTAGGAAAACAGATTTTTTCCTAGAGCCTCGAGAGGGTGCACATTCCTGCCTACATCTTGCTTTCAGCCCAGTGAAACCCATTTTGAGCTTCTGAGTCCCAAAGTGTAAGATAATAAATTTGTGTTGCTTTAAGTCACTAAGATTGTGGTATTTGTTACAGCAGCAATAGGAAATGAATACACTGATTACTATTAATATTTTGATAGCACATGAAAAGGAAAGACGACCCCTGCCCCCTCCTATGGAATGAAATGTATTTGGTCTGAGCCAGGGCATGGTAAACCTATTGGCCTTTGCTGCTAGTGGTTTAGGAGTGGACATGTGATCCAGTTCCATTCAGTGAGGCCTAAAGGGAAGACTGATGGGTGAAGAGATTTTCTGGGAAGAATTCTGCTGCCTAATATAAAGAGCTGAGATAAGAAATCTTGCCCCTTCCTGCTGGCCTTGAACCAAGCTAAGGGAGGATGCAGTGGTTGGAGCTGTACTGAAGGACTTGTTAATCATGATGGTGAAATCTGGTAGAATAAGGGCCTGAAAAGTGTGGTCAGAAGGACTGTCCAGATAACAACTAATGACTGTTTGAGGTGAAGAGAAGCTTGATTTACTTCCATCACTGAATCACCAAGAAAGAGTACTGAGTTTGCAGTTCAGGCAAATTTAGTTTTCTGCAGGGAATTTGTGGTCGATTCAGGAACATTAGATCATGAACTCAAGATGTTCTGTCAGAAAACAAGCATCAAACAATACACTGTCATGATTGTTCCCTTGTAGGGCTGGAAATTCACCCAAAGCATTTCAAAAAATCTGTTTCTTCACTGAGCTTTTTTTTTTTTTTTGCGGTACGTGGGCCTCTCACTGTTGTGGCCTCTCCCGTTGCGGAGCACAGGCTCTAGACACGCAGGCTCAGCGGCCATGGCTCACGGGCCCAGCCGCTCCACGGCATGTGGGATCTTCCCGGACGGGGGCATGAACCCGTGTCCCCTGCATTGGCAGGTGGACTCTCAACCACTGTGCCACCAGGGAAGCCCTTCACTGAGCTTTTTATAAAAGGACAAACTGATCAAGTCCCTTATACTGAACTTGACCAGGACAACCTTGCTACAGAGAAGCATTCCATATAAGATGGGTCTCTCTGGAAGCTTCTATAAAGGAATTTATCTCTTTGGAGAACCTCCTTCTGTGGTGGTGAATGGCAGCCCAGTTATCTTTCCAGTTAATCTAGGTCAGAAATCTGGGCCTCTGCCTCTTCTCCTCCTCTCATTTTCTTCATCTCACATCTACTTGTTGCCTTTGCTGTTTCCTATATCTGTGTCCTCCTGTGTTTCTATCTTGGTTTGGCTTTTTACCATCACGAGTTTAGGTTACTGCAGTAATCTTCCAACACATCTCCTCATCCCCTGTGTTTCCCCCTCTAATCCTCCAACCTTCAGGCAAATGATGTTTCCAAAATGCAGAGCTGATCATGCCAACCCTGGCCTCTAACTACTTAATACCTCCTTATTCCCTACAAGGTAAAGTCCAAACTTCTTAGCATCACCACTAAATAAATAAGAGCCAACGTGTGGCTCTTAATTGAGGTCTCTGGCTAGGACTTTCCTTTCTAGCATCTTCAAGTCTAGTCAGTCAGAAGGACTTTCAGGTCCCTGGTGGAGCCAGGCTCTTTTATGCCTCCCTGCCTTTCATCACGTTGCCTCCTGTCCTGGAATTGAAACCCTTCACCACTCTGCAAACTCAGGTCAAGCACCACCACTTCTGTGATGCTATTCTGGCCCTATTCTCAGTGCTCAGGGGCAACGGCCATTTCCTCCTTGGTGCTACCCCCTGCCCCCAACACCATTTTTGTCTGTCTCTGTGTGACTTTCTTACTGTGTTATGTTTTTTGATAGTCTTAGAAATTGTTCTTCCCATGTTAGATGGTGAACTTCTGGAGACAGGAACCATTCTTAAGCTGTCCGTCTTTTTCTAGAGCTCAATACAGGGCCTGGTACATACAGGACACTTAATTTCAGAGATTAAGTAAATAAATACATGTTGGTGGAATATTAGGAAAGTAGATTACCTTCATAATTGATGTTATTTAGAGCAAAAGGAAACTTCTATATATTTTATATTTACATATTATTTATATTATATACTTTTATATATTATATATTTATGTATTATATATTTATATATAATTTAATGTATTATGTAGTCCAACCCTTTCAGTCTATAGTTCTAGATTGCACTGTTCAAATTGTCTGTTAAACCCTTGAAATGTGGCTCTTTTGGATTGAGATGTGCTGTAAGTGTAAAATATACACTAGATTTTAAAGAAGAATGTATATCTTATTAATAATTTTATATTGATTACATTTTTATAATGATAATATTTTAAATATATCAGACTAAATAAAATAGATAATTAAAATTAATTTCACCTACTTGTTTTTACTTTTTAAATGTACGGCTACTAGAAAATTTTAAATTACTTGTGTGGTTCACAGTTGTAGCTCACCGTATATATATATATATATATATATATTATGGTTTTTTTTAACATCTTTCTTGGAGTATAATTGCTTTACAATGGTGTGTTAGTTTCTGCTGTATAACAAAGTGAATCAGCTATACATATACATGTATCTGCATATCTCCTCCCTCTTGCTCACCTTATATTTCTGTTGGACAGTGGTATTCTAGAATAGGAGTTGACAAACTAAAGCACATGGGTCAAATCTGACGAGCCACCTGTTTTTTGATGTCTATTAAGTAAAAAAAAATTTTTTTTTACATTTTTAAATGGTTACGTTTTAAATGTTTATGTATATACCTTCATAATAGCCTTGATTTTGCTTCTGGGTCCAGGGTCTAACATATTTTTTATCTGGCCCTTTAAGAAAAAGTTTGTTGACCCTGTTGCAGAAGATAAGGCCTAGTGTGGTGACATAAAGTAATAATGATAACAACATCAAACAGTAGCTATTGCCTTAATAGTAATAGCTCACACATTACATAGTCTTTGTGCCATGATCTGTTATGAGTGCTTTGCTTGTAGTAATTCATTTCATCGTCAGACCTCATTGAGGTAACTGCTATTTATTATGATCTCTATATTTTGGATTAGTCAATCAAGACACGAGGAAAGGAAATAACTTGCCCAAGGATGCACAGCTGGTAAATGTAGAGACAGAGTTTTAACTCAGGCATCGATTTTGAGGTCATGTATCTAAATGTACAGGAAGAATTTTGAACCCAGACTTTGGACTTTAAGTCCAACAGAGCTAAGAGATGAGTTGCTACAGGGTGACAAGCCCCAAGGGGGGAGGGTCAGAATGCCCATCTTGGGCAAGCGACAGTTGCTAGTGAGACGCCTGGGATAGAGTTCTGGGAGTCCCATGTGGTGCAGAAGATAAAGCTAAAAAGAAGATAAAGGAAAATTGGAAAGTCAGCACTTAGTAAAGCAAACCAGGACAAAGCCAGCCAGGCCATCCGGTGGAGGGCCAACCCTGAGAGGAGGGATCTATTTCTAGGAGACAAAACCAAGTAAAAAGCATAGGAAGCCTCATGATCAACCTTAGGAGGCAAAGTCTGGGGAGATTCCTCTAGGGGCTAGAGCATTGCTTTTTATACCTCTATGTAGGTGGGGTGGAAGGTATTTTTCTTTGTTATTGAAAACAGTTATACATCTGTTTTTGAATAGGTTATTCGTGTAGTTGCATAAAATCTAAAGAGTACTCCATGATATACCATTTAAGGAATGCTTGTTCTATCCACCCTGTCTGCCAGCTTCCCAGACCCTTACTCCAGAGGCTGCCACTGCTACTCATTTGGTGCACACACTTTTTTTCCAGCTTTATTGAGATATAACCACATATAAATTGTGTAAGTTTAAGGTGTTGATTTGATACATTTATATTTGCAAAATGATTATCACCAAAGAGTTGCCTATATACTTCTTTATATTTATACTTTATTCTTCTTTCTCAGAGGGAGGGAACTTTTCTGGAGCCCTGTCAGTTCAGGTGAGGATATTCACTTTGATATTAGCCTCGGTTATGCATGCAAGGTTCTGTGGGTCAGTGCTTTCTAATTCTACGCTGTAAGTGGAATTTCTTGTACAAAATGCAAGTTATATCTGTGAGTTAAGTGATTCAGACGAAAAGCACCACTTCTGAAGATAAAGGAAGTTTGTTTTGGATGTCAAGTATTGATAGATCTACCCAATGAACAATTTAATTTTTTGATTTACATCTTTGATTTATAAGTATAAGCACCAATAAAAAGCACAAAGACCATCACTGTCACATAGAAGATCTATGGAGTATTTTGGGGATAATATTGCTTATTGTGAACTTTCTATCCTAATACAGATTAATCCCTTTTATCTAATAACTACTTTTTCATTTGATAATAATCTCATTTAATAATTCTTTTTGATAAAGTAAGAGAAAGATAACATCAATTCTAAGCCACATAAATATAAGATTTTACAAATACAAGATTTAAAAAAATGTCTACATCAAACTTTTTTTCCTCCTTATTAGGAAACACAAGTGAATCCTCAATTCAGAAATTTGCAGCCTCATCTGGGTATAGGCTATATTGATTTATGGGTGTCAGCCAAGCATGTGTTCCAGTAATGACTTTCCATCAGAGTTTTTATTTAGGAAAAGAAAGATGTATATGTTTTTCAACATTAATATAAATCATACAACCTAATTTATAGAATTCTCCTATAACTTGGAGGCAGGTGTTTGGCTGAAGAGTCTAAATATTCATTTTTTTAAAAAAGCTACTATTGAGCACTTTCTACTTGCCTGTCACTGAGATAAGAGCTTTACATGTTTTAAGACATATGAGTTATTATTATTTGCATGTTACAGATAAGGAAACTGAATTTTAGTAAGTTTTACTAACTTGCTCATGTTCAAACTCGGCCTGTTTGACTTCATAGTTCATGCTTTTAACTGTAATGTAATACTGCCTCTTTAATGACTTACATGTTTTAAACTGTTATAAATCAAGGATTATTTGAAAAGAGCTAAGGAGTTTCCTACTCAAAGGAATCTTATAGGGAGTCTTTTCATAAATCATCTAAACATGTAAGAACAATCGTTCAAATTCAGTCTTTTAGAATGGCAAAGCTATTATTTATTTTTTTGTAATTAGTGAGTGGTTTAGGCAGGAAGACAACATAGATTGGCAGGTTCCTAAAAGACCAACACATCTTTTTCTCAAGAAGAACTAAAAATTTCAATGACTCTCTATGAAAAATTTTCAGTGTAAAATTTCATAATCAACTAATGTAACAATGAGCTCTTTGTCTCTTCTTAGTCTAGCTTCTGGTGTCTTATAGCTCTTGAAAAGATAGCATCAGAGCCACTATATTGGTTTGTTTCCTTCATAGAATTAACAGTACAATTTAAGGCCCAGTCCACTCACTTATTTTAAACCATTTTTAAGTCTTCATCTGTCAGGGTCTATAGCAGTTGACAAGCATTCACCCTTCTATTCAATTCACTCTCTAAATATTTATTGACAGCCTACTTTGGGCCAGATATTGTGAGTAGACATTGTAAATACAGTGTTGAACAAAACAGCTATGTTCTTCTTCCTGATGACCTTAAAATCTTGTGAGGAAGATATTTCTTAAATAAATAAATAAAGTTATAGAACTCAAGAGGAAGGGCAGTCTGAATCAGCAAGAATTTTGGGAATAATATCTTTTAAGTAATGCCATAACCTTAATGCTCTTAAGTTACTGGAGTGATCTATTTAAGATTTATTGATTGCAAGTTTATAGTTAGTATTCATGTAAATGGTGCCTAAAATTGATTGAGAAAGTTTTTCTTTCAAGTTATTTAAAAATTCTTTCTAATATTGTATTTATTTTTTCATTAATCAATTTATTCTTTCATTCAAGCATTGATAGAACTTGTATTGAGGGTCAGTTGTACAGAACACTGTAGCACAGTCCTGATGCTCAGGAAGCCAGAACCGAGGGAGGGGATCATCATATAAGTAAGCAGTGATGTTACTATATGATTAATACTCTAATATAAATATGACCACTATGTTGTGAGAATATGGAGTTGGAGCAGCAAACTCCATCTGGGAGTTGGGAAATTTTTTTCAGGAAAGATGATATTACAGCAATGAACAGAACTTTGTCTTGAATAAAAGAGGGACGCATTCTAGGAAGAAGGAACAGCATATATAAGGGAATGGAAGTATTATGTATCTGAGGGACAGAAAGAAATTCAGCTGAGGGAAGTGTAGCAGTGTGGGTGAGCAATGAGCTTGAGGGGAGACACTAGAACCTGACCATGGGGCATCTGGGTGTCCTGCAGAAAAGGCCGAATTTTCTCCTATTTGATAAGAAACCTCTGATTTTTATTATTTATTTATTTAGCAATATAATCTGAGTTTTTCAAGTTATCTTTCCAGTGAGAGATACACAGGGAAAATGTGTGGCTTATTTACAAGACTGTTAAAACACCTCAAGTGAGAAGTGATAAGAAATCAAAATCTGGGCCTAGATGGAGGATGGAGAAGGAAAGTAGACTTGAAAGACATTTGAAAAGTAAACCTAATTGATTTTGGGGTTGTTGTTGAATAGTATGACACGCATGTAAGGAAAGGGAAAAATCAAGATGGTGACCATGTTTCTTCATCCAGAGCCACTGGAGTGTGACTCTGTTAGTTTTGAGAGAAAACAGAGCAAGCATGGAGGGAGGCTGAGGGTAAACTGCACTTAGGACACTCCCAGGCTGAGCCGTCTCTGAGTGAGGAACATGAATGTGGAGGCAAAGATGCAGAAATGAATGAAGTACAGTCCTGGCCCTAAAGGGGTATATAATCTTGGGGAGGTGGCAGAATGTAGGCAAATCATTTCAGTAGAGCAGGTGCCTTAGTCTGTTTGGGCTTCTATAACAAAATATCACAGACTGGGTGAAATTTACTCCTTACGATTCTGGAGGCTGGAAGTCTGAAGTCAGGGTGCTGACATTGTCGGTGGTAGCCTTCTTCTGGGTCGCAGACTTCTCGTTGTGTCCTCATATGGTGGAACGGGCGAGGGAGCTTGGTGGGGTCTCTTTTATAAGAGCACTAATACCCTTTATGAGAGCACCACCCTGGTCACCTAAGCACCTCCCAAAGGCTCCAGCTCCTAATGCTATCACATTGGGCATTAGAAATTCAACACACGAATTTTGGGAGTCACACAAACATTCAGACCATAGCAGCATGATTACAGCTAAAGCGCAAATCACCATTAAATCACAAGAGTGGTTATAATATGCAGGATAAAAGCAAACTGCAGCTCCCCAGTTATTCCTATTTGATAAAAGAATATAGTCAAGGTAATGAGTTTCTACACATTAGCACTCTTGGGTCTTTGATTTTTTTTTCCCCCCCCCGGGCAAGAGTTTTGTCTGGTTCTATGATTTCTAGAGCTTTTTTTTTTTTTTTTTGCGGTACACGGGCCTCTCACTGTTGTGGCCTCTCCCGTTGTGGAGCACAGGCTCCAGACGCGCAGGCTCAGCGGCCATGGCTCATGGGCCCAGCCGCTCCTTGGCATGTGGGATCTTCCCGGACCGGGGCACGAACCCGTGTCCCCTGCATCAACAGGCAGACTCTCAACCACTGCGCCACCAGGGAAGCCCTCTAGAGCATTTTGATATTTCTAACAAA